>NW_005357271.1:556278-561394 GCF_000412655.1 Myotis brandtii | reverse complement strand
GTGAATAAAAAATCTGATGAACAGAATAAACTGGTGAATATAATAGAATCAGGGGCATAGAAAGGGAGTGAACTGACAATTCTCAGGGGGAAAGGGATGTGTGGGGTGCAGGAAGAGACTGGACAAAAATCGTACACCTATGGATGAGGACAGTGTGAGCAGAGGGTGGGGTGGGAACCAGGTGGAGGGGAGCTATGGGGGAAAAAATGAGCAACAGCTGTAATAATCTGAACAATAAAGATTTAATTTTTTAAAAAAGTCTAAAACTGAGGCAAATGCAAGAGCATACAATAGAGTCAAGACTGTCTCTTCAATATATGATGTTGGGAAAATTGGACAGACACATGCAAAAAAAAAAAAATGAAAGTAGACCAGCAACTTACACCGTACGCAAGAATAAACTCAAAATGGATAAAAGACTTATAAGTCATGAAACCAAAAAAATCCCAGAAGAAACCATTGGCAACAAAATCTCAGATATCTCTCATAGCTATATGTTTATGGATACATCTCTAAGGTCAAAGAAAACTAAGGAGAAAATAAACAAATGGGACTACATCAAAATAAAAAGCTTCTGCACAGCAAAAGAAACTGTCAACAAAACAAAAAGGGAGCCCACTGTATGGGAGAACATATTTGGCAATGATACATATGATAAAGGGTTAATATCCAAAGAAAAGGAAGATAAACAATCTAATTAAAAAATGGGCAAAGGACCTAAATAGACACTTTTCCAAAGAGGACATACAGATGGCCAAGAGACATATGAAAAAAATGTTCAAAGTCACTGATCATAAGAGAGATGCAAATTAAAATGACAATGAGGTATCACCTCACATTTGTCAGAATGTCTACCATCAACAAATCAACAAATGACAAGTGCTGGCGAGGATGTGGATAAAAGGAAACCCTAGTACACTTCTGGTGGGAATGCAGACTGGTGCAGCCATTATGAAAAATAGTATGGATTTTCCTCAGAAATTTAAATATGGAACTGCCATGTGACCCACTGATCCCACTTCTAGGAATATATCCTAAGAAACACAAAATACAAATCAGAAAGAATGTATGCACCCCTATGTTTATAGCAGCACCATTTACAATAGCTAACATGGGGAAACAGCCCAAGTCCCCATCAGTAGATGAGTGGATAAAAAAACTGTGGTACATTTATACCATGGAATATTATGCAGCAGTAAAAAAGAAGAATCTCTTACCCTTTGAGACAGCATGGAGGTATCTGGAGATTATCATGCTAAGTGAAATAAGTCAGTCAGAGAAAGACAAGTATCACATGATCTCACTTATGTGGAATCTAAGTAACAAAATAAACTGATGAACTGAGTGGATCCAGAGACTTGAAGCATGGAACAGAGTATGGAGTCTCGGAGGGAAGGTGGTGGAGGGTTGGTGGGTGGGAGGTAATCAACCAAGGACCTTGTATGCATATATGCATGGCCCATGAACACAGACAATGGGGCGGAAAGGTCCTGGGGCAGGAGGTGGGGGCGGGCTGAAGGAGGTAAAAGGGGAGGAGGGAAGGAGACATATGTAATATTTTCAACAATAAAGAATTTTTAAAATAAATAAATAAAACTGAGGTACATAACATTTAAAAAAATGAATGGAGTTCCCTGACCAGTTTGGCTCAGTGGATAGAGCGTCGGCCTGCAGACTGAAGGGTCCCGGGTTCGATTCCAGTCAAGGGCATGTACCTTGGTTGCGGGAACATCCCCAGTAAAGGGTGTGCAGGAGGCAGCTAATCGATGTTTCTCTCTCATCGATGTTTCTAACTCTCTAGCCCTCTCCCATCCTCTCTGTAAAAAATCAATAAAATACATTTAAAAAAATAAATAATGAATGGAGTGGGGGGGGGGTCATTAATACCACCAGACTGAAATAACAGTCAGAAACACAAGGGACAATAAAAATGTACACATAAAGCTACTAGAAAACAAAAGATAAAATGGCTATAGGAAATATTTTTATATCAATAATCACCCTGAATATAAATGGACTGAACTCACCAATAACAGGCACAGAATAGCAGGATGGATTAAAAAAAAAAAAAGACACAATTTGCCCTAGCCGGTTTGGCTCAGTGGATAGAGCATTGGCCTGCGGACTGAAGGGCCGGAATTTGATTCAGGTCAAGGGCACATGCCTGGGTTGCAGGCTCAATCCCCAGTAGGGGGTGTGCAGGAGGCAGCTGATCAATAATTCTCCCTCATTGTTGATGTTTCTATCTCTCTCTCCCTCTCCCTTCTGCTGAAATCAATAATATATTAAAAATAAATAAATAACAAGACACAACTATTTTCTGCCTTCAGGAAACTCATCAAAACTGCAAAGACAAAGACTCAAAGTGAAGGGGTGGAAGATGATACTCCAAGCAAATGCCTGCCATCCAAAGAAGAGCAGGGGTAGCTGTATTTATATCTGACAAAATAGATTTTAAGATATTAAAGGTAATAAGAGACAAAGATAGACCTTTTATAATGATAAAGAGAGCAATACATCAAGAACACACACACATATTATATACATAAAATCTCCAACTAAGGAACACCAAAATTTATAAAGCAACTTCTAGCAGAACTAAAAAGAGAAAGTGACAAAATTACAATTATAGTAGAGGACTTAGATAATTATTGACAGCAATGGATATATCATCCAAACAGAAAATCAAAAAGGAAATGTCAGTCTTAAATGACACATTAGTACAAAGGAATATAATTGATATATACAGAGCTTTTCACCTCAGAACATCAGAATATACATTCTTCTCTAATAATATAAAACATTCTGAAGAACAGATTATATGTTGCAGCACAAAACTAGTCTCAACAAATGTAAGAAGACGAAAATCATACCAAGCATATTCTCCGACCATAATGCTTTGAAACTAAAAGTCCACTGCAAAAAAGAACTGGGAAAACTATAAAAATGTGGGGATTAAACAACATGCTACTGAACAACTGGGTCAAAGAAGAAATCAAGAAATCAAAAGATATGTAAAGACAAATGAGGATGACAATACAACATATTGAAATTTGGGGGATGCAGCAAAAACAGTAGTAAAGGAAAGGTTAAAGTATTACGAGACTAGCTCAAGAAACAAGAAGAAAAATCTCAAACAACCTAACATTTCACCTTAAAGAACTAGAAAAATAAATAAATAAATAAATAAATAAATAAAGCCCAAAGTCAGTAAAAGTAAAAAAATTAGAGCAGAATTAAATGAAATAGAAAACAGAAAAACTATAGAAAGTAATAGTGCCACGAAGAACTGATTCTTTGAAAAGAAAAATAAATTTGTCTAACCTCTAGCTTGACTCACTAAGGAAAAAAGAGAAAAGACTCAAATATACAAAATCAAAAATGAAAGAGAAGAAATTACAATGGACAGAAATACAAAGGACTATACAAAAGTACTATGAAAGGCTATATGCCACCAAATTCAATAACTTAGAAGAAATGGACAAGTTCTTAGAAATATATATATTAGTAGTCTTCCTAAACGGAATCATGAAGAACTGGAAAATCTAAAGAGGTCAATCAACAGTAAAGAAGGAAAAAGACATCAGTGTTTCTAAGTGGTTAGAGCATAAGCTGTAGACCAAGGGGTCATGGATTTGATTCCTGGTCAAGGGCATGTACCTCATGCATGCAGGAGGCAATCAGTTGATGTGTCTCTCTTACATTGATGTTTTTCTTTATCTCTCTCTCTCTCCTCCCTCCCTTCTACTCTCTCTAAAAATCAATGGGAAAAAAACCTTGGGCCCAGCCGATGTGGCTCAGTGGTTGAGCATTGACCCAGGAACCAAGAGATCACAGGTTCAACTCCCAGTCTGGGCACAGGCTCGGGTTGTGAGCTCGATCCCCAGTAGGGGCAGTGCAGGAGGCAGTTGACCATTGACATTCCTCTCTCATCAATGTTTCCATCTATCTATCTCTCTTCCTTCCTCTCTCTAAAAATCAATTTAAAAAAAAACATTTAGAAAAAAAGTCCTGCCTGGCTGGCATGGCTCACTGGTTGAACATCAACCTAAGAACCAGGAGGTCAGGGTTTGATTCTCAGGGCACATGCCTGGGTTGTGGGCTCAATCCCCAGTGTGGGGTGTGGAGGAGGCAGCCAATCAATGATTCTCTCTCATCATTGATGTTTCCATCTCTCTCTCCCTCTCCCTTCCTCTCTGAAATCAATAAAAATATATTTTTAAAGTCCTATTTGTGATGTTTAAAAAAAGAACAATAAATTTAAAAAGAAAAAGAAACTTAGGCAAGGATTAAAAATAAAATAATAATAATACATCAAAAACCTTCCAAAAAAACAAAAGTCCAGGACAAGATGGCTTCACTATTGAATTCCACCAAACATTCAAAGATTTATAGTTATCCTTCTCAAACTCTTCCAAACAAAATTAAAGAGAGGCAATACTTCTGAATTCAGTTTACAAGGCAAACATTATCCTGATACCAAAAACTGACACAAACAACACAAAAAATAAAAATTACAGACCAATATATCTAAAATTTAGATGCAAAATCCTCAACATAATAATAACAATTCAAATACAAAAATACATCAAAATGATAATACATCATGGTCAAGTGGAGTTTATTCCAAGTCAAGGATGTTTCAACATATGCAAATTAATTGATGTGATATATCACTGTAACCAAATTAAGGATTAAAATTATATGATTATATCAATATATGCAGAAAAAGCATTTGACAAGATACAATATCCATTTATGGTTAAAACACACAATAAAATGGGTATGGAAAGAGGGTACCTCAACATAATAAAGGTCATATTGGCAAACCCTCAGCTCAGATCATACTCAATGGTGGAAAACTGAAAGCTTTTTCTCTGAGATTAGGAGCAAGACAAGGATGCCCACTCTCACTACTGTTATTCAACTTAGTACTGGAATTCTTAGCCGGAGCAATCTACACTAATAAAAGAGAAACATGGTAATTAGCGTACGACCGCTACCCTTCCCATTGGCTAATCAGCATATCCTTATGCAAATTAACTGTCAGCCAACATGGCAGCCGGCAGCCATGCACTGAAGCGAACAGGGAGGCTTGCTTGCTCCAGTGACAGCG
>NW_005357271.1:554010-555201 GCF_000412655.1 Myotis brandtii | reverse complement strand
TCCCCCCCCCCCGAGTGCACAAATTTTTGTGCACCGGGCCTCTAGTTAGTCATAAAGAAATAAAAGTCATTCAAATTGGTAAGGAAGAAGTAAAATTGTCATTTTTTGCAGATGACATGATCCTATATATATAAAACCCTTAAATATCATTAAAAAAAACTATATTAGAAAAAATAAACAAATATAGTAAAACTAGTGGCCCGGTGCATGAAATTCATGCACATTAAAAGGGAATTAATTAGAGGAAATATTTTAATATTGCTATTTGCCCTTTCTCTATAATAGAAATGTCAGAGATGAATGAAAATTAGTAAAATGTATATGAAAATCTTCCTCCTGTCAGAGTCTGGGGTGCACTGCAAGACCCAGAGTCAAGTCCCCGCCCACCCGCATGCACCTCAAAATCGCACGACACCCTGACCCTGCCAGCCCCACTCCCATTGGGCGAGATCCAGACCCGGCTGGCCCCACCCCTGTAAAGCCTGCCAGGCAGGGGGCACACCCTCAGGTCCCCCGGCCCAGCGCTGGGAGAGGGACGCAGCCTCAGGTCCCCCGTCAAGCCCCACTGGGTGCGGGGCACAGCCTCAGGTCCCCTGTCAAGCCCCACCGGGTCGGGGGGCGCAGCCTCAGGTCCCCCGGCGCACCCTCAGGTCCTCCGGCCCAGTGCCATGGCAAGGGGCATGGCCTCAGGTCCCTGCTGATCGCTCATTACGGCTCCTTACGGGAACCCCGCCTCTGCTGTGGGTGCAACCATCTTGTGATGGCGTGACGATGTGAGGGTTAATTTGCATATTATCTCTTTATTATATAGGATTGCAGGATACAAAAATCAATATACAAAATTACGTTGTGTTGCCCTGGCCAGTGTGGCTCAGTTTGTTGAGCGTCCTCTGGTACACCAAAAGGTCACAAGTTTGATTCCCAGTCAGGGAATATGCCCAGGTTATGGGCTCAATCCCCAGTACGGGGTGTGCAGGAGACAGCCAATCAATGTTACATTAATGTTTCTCTCTCTCCCTCTCCCTTCCTCTCTCTCTAAAATCAATAAAACATATTTTTTAAAATTCATTGCATTCTTATCTACACTAATAAAAGAGAAACATGGTAATTAGCATACGACCGCTACCCTTCCCATTGGCTAATCAGCATATCCTTATGCAAATTAACTGTCAGCCAAGATGGCGGCCGGCA
>NW_005357271.1:551953-552965 GCF_000412655.1 Myotis brandtii | reverse complement strand
CCCGATCCGCCCTGCTCTGTGCGTGACAGGGGGTGGCATTGCAACCTCCCGATCCGCCCTGCTCTGTGCATGACGGGGCGGCGCCCCTACTCCCCAATCGGCCCTGCTCTGAGCCTGACCAGGGGCTGCACTTAGGGATTGGGCCTGCCCTCTGCCACCCGGGAGCAGGCCTAAGCCAGCAGGTCGTTATCTCCCGAGGGGTCCCAGACTGCGAGAGGGCACAGGCCGGGTTGGGGGACCCCTCCTCCCCCCCCCACCCCGAGTGCACAAATTTTTGTGCACTGGGCCTCTAGTATACTAATAATAAAATATCAAAAAAGAAATAAATAAAACAATTTCATTTACAATTGCAACAGAAGAATGAAATATCTGGGAATAAACTTAGCAAAGGAAGTGAAAAACCTATACACTGAAAACCACAAGCCATTGTTGAAATAAACTGAAGAAGACACAAAGAAATGGAAAGATATTTTATTCTCATGGATTGGATGAAATGGTCATATTATCTAAAGCAATATACAGATTTAATGCAAATGCTATCAATATTCCAATGGCATTTTTCAAAGAAATAGAACAAAAAAACTATCATATTTGTATGAAACCCAAACAATCCTGAAAGGGGGGAGGGAGACAGTGCTGGACGTAGATATCACACTCCTTGACTTCAAATTATACTACAAAGCTACAATAATCTAAATATGGCAGAGAAACAGACACACAAACCAATGGAACAGAATTGAGAGCCAGAAATAAATGCAAATGTATATGGGCAACTAATTTTCAACAAAACAGTATCCAATGGAGAAAAGAAAGCCTATTCAATAAATGGTGTTGAAAAAATTGCAAAGCCACTTGCAAAAGAATGAAACAAGTCTGCTATTTGACACTGTTAGACAGACATGAGCAGAGCAAGGACGGTGGGCCAGGTATAGAAACTCACCAGGGCAGAAAACCCTGGATGCCTAGCAAGGGGCAAAACTGGGAAAACAAGAACCTCACCCCCAGGGTAACC
>NW_005357271.1:547583-551789 GCF_000412655.1 Myotis brandtii | reverse complement strand
CCATTGCCCTAGAATATCACTGGTCATGTGGTTTGGATCCCGACTTTTCACATCACTAGTCATGCAATTTATATGCCCTGACCTTTTCCTCCCTTATAACATCTACTAGTAAGCCTCAGTTGTATTTCAACTCCAGACCCAAAAAGGCAGCAAAACCAGATAAGTGACACGATGGCTGCCACAGGACCAGCTGCATTAACTAATGACCCCCTCCCCTGGTAGTGACCAATCAGTGGAGACCATGGCCCTAAAAGAACACACCTGGAAAGCTGATGAATATTCTATTGAGAGTCTTCTCTGAAACCTCCCCTAAGATGTTCACCTGAAAGAGAGAGATAAATACACTCAGGATGAAGGACCCAGTGTGCGCTCTCCCCAAGGGGAGCACACCAATGTCATTTCCTTCCCCCTTCTTCCCTTTCAGGGACCCCATGAGACTTGCAACCAGGGGAGCAATGGGCAACAGCAGTTCATCCCAGGCTAACTCCTTGAATTTGTCTCCAAGGTACCCTTTTCTATGACCTCAGTGAGCCAAAGCAGCCCAGCCTAGGCTTTCCTGTTACTTCTTCTACGCGCCTTCTTTGTTTCATGGTCCTAAGTACATTTTTGTTGCCATCATCAACCCAATACCCTTTGGCTCGGTGCTATATAGCCCTTCCCTTTAGCTATCTCCACCCCCACCCCCTTTTCTTTAAATAAATTCAATTTGTTCTTATTCACCTTATGAAATTTGCTCTTTAGCCTGACCATGCATCAACAAGTTTAACCTTTCAGACAATATACACAAAAATTAACTCAAAATGGATTAAAGATCTAAACATGAGACCTGAAACTGCTTCTGGTGAAATGAGTTATTTTGTGGTGTTGAGAGCAGAGAATTTCAAATGGCATGTGTGTGGAGAAGTTTAAACTTGATGGCAAGATTTTATTTGGGGTAAAGGAAATTTATACACCCTCAGGGATGTAGAGGGCAGGTAGTCTCTAGAAGCAACTGCCATGAGGCTCCTGTTAATCCTCCATATATTTTCTTGGTTCATGGTAAAGAACAAAGCACCATTCAAACCATCCAACCCAACTTTTTATATCTTCCCAGGCCTGAGTCAGATCCTCATCCCAACCAATTATTTTCCTGGACCTACTGGGGTTCCACACCCTCTATCTGATCTGATTGCCTTTCCAGTTTTTCCCAGGTTAGGTTCTGCCTCTCTGTGTTGTCACCCTGGCTCTCACTGCACATGTCCAAAAGTTTTGTTACATCATCTGCTTTCTACTGCACATGTGCTGAGCAGAGAAATTTCCCCTCCTCCTCCTTCTGGGAATTTGGTACCAGGCCAGCAGAAGCCCTTGGGTCATTTTTCTGTCCACTCTGAGAATTAAGTCTTATCAGCAGCAGTCCCCTGAAGTGTGTGAATGAGTCTGTTTATGCTATGTTTCCCCAGCAAACTTGGTGGAGTGCTGTCCTGATACCTGCTTCAGCTTCCCAGTTTATTAAGCTTATTATTTGATTTCCTTTTGCTTCCTGCCTTATGTTAAAAACTAGCTACCTATGCTAACAAAACAATTAAATGCATGAAAGAAAACCTAGGTACTAAATTATGGAGTTTGGACCAGAGAGGATTTTATTAACTTGACCCCAAAGGAAAGTAAAAGCAAAAATCAATGAATGGGACTTACCAATCTAAAATGCTTCTGCCCAGCATAAAAAACCATCAAAAAAACAAAAAGTCAACCAACTGAGTGGGAGTAGATATTTGCAAACAATACCTCTGATAAGGGGCTAATATTAAAAATATATAAAGGAGTCATAAAAAACTCATACAACTCAAAAATATATTAAAAGTATTAAACAAGTATGTTTTAAAAGGGGACCTGAATAAACACTTTTCCCAAGAATAGAAACATAGAGATGGCTAACAGATATCTGAAAATATGCTCAACTTTACTAGCTATAAGGTAAATGCAAATCAAAAGCACAATGAGATACTACCTCACATCTGTTAGAATGGCTATTATCAACAAGACAAAAAATAAGTGTTGGAGAGGATGTAAAGCAAAAGGAACCCTTATACATTGCTTGTGGGAATGTAACTTGTACAACCACTATGGAAAACAGTATGCCGTTTCCTCAGAAAATTAAGACTAGAGTTACCATATGACCCAGTAACCCCTCTTTTGGATATCTACCAAACAAAATTAAAAACATTTATTCATAAGGATATATGTTCATTACAGAATTATTCATTGTGGCCAAGACATGGAAACAACCTAATTGTCCTTCTTTGGATGATTGGATAAAGAATATCTGTACTTATATCCAATGGAATACTACTCAGCCATTAAAAAAGGGTGAAATACCAAAACTGCAAAAACATGGATGTATCTTGAAAGTACAGAAAAGAACAAGAATCATATGATTTCACTCATATGTGGCATGTAAAACAGAAAGCTACAACAAAATAAGCAAAACAAATTCATAAGCACAGACAACAAAATGGTGGTTATCAGAGGGGAAAAGGTGGTGGAGGACAAAAAGTATAAAGAGGGTCAAATATATGGTAATGGAAGGAGACTAGACTTTCAGTAGTGAGCACACAATGGAATATACAGATGATGTATTACAGAATTATACACCTGGAACTTAAATGATTTTATTAACTAATATCACCCTAATAAATTAATTTTTAAAGACATAAATTAGTGGTAGGGCAGCCATTCCAAAGGAACTTCCTTACATGTCTTAATCTTCAAACCTTTGGAATGTTTGAACTGGGCAAAATAACCTTTGGAAAGAGGTTTATTCCAAACAAGTGTTTGTAAAGCTAACAGGAGAGTAGGACCTCCTGGCCACAGGACTGATGATTATAAACATTCTTTAGAGTTACCAACACTATGTACACCTAAAGAATAATTTAATTTATTTGCATCTATAAAAATTCCTTCCTTCTATTCATGAAATTTTCCCTTTATCCTTCTCATAAAACCCCTTGCCTTCACCCCCTAATTGTAACATTGATATACGCTTTCCTCTTACTTTTGCCAGGTATGGGAAAACCCTGTGGTGGAAAGCCTCAGGTGCCTAACACCACACAATTCTAAGGTAGGACCTCACCCCTGGAGTAACCTTTCCTCCCCTAGCATATCACTGGTCATGCAATTCAGACCCTCCCCTGACCTTTCCTCTCTGGCATGTAGACCCCTTTAGAGGATGAACAAAGGGAGCAGAGAAAAAAACCTCATATGACTCCCATACAAGCCTTTGCATGACCACTCCCTTAAGCATTAAGCCCTCAAGACAGTGAGGTTCTGACCCACATCACATAAGTCTTAATAACAAAACCTCGCTCTGTTGACCACAGAGACAGAGTTTTAGTCAAATTAAAGATAACATCTAGGCCTTGTGTTTCAGCCCTAGACCCAGAAAAGTAGCAAAACCAGAGGGGGACAAACCATGGCTGACATCAGATCCAGCTGGGATGACTAATGATCCCCTGCTCTGGTGCCAACCAAACACTGAGAACACAACCCTGAGGAGACACACCTGGAAAGCTGATGAATATTCTATTGAGATTCTCCCCTGATACCTCCAGATAAAAGCCATTAACACAAAAGACCTAGTGCACACCCTCGCCCTTCTTTGCCTCTGTAACATGTTTCCTGAGCCCACGCAGCCCAACTGCTCACTTCTTCCATGATCCACTTCTTCTACCTCTGTGACTTCCTAAATAAATTTTTTGCTTATATTTGAGCCTTGTAACTGAATTATTTCTTAGCTAAAACTCAAGGATGGAGGTCTAAAATCTGGTGCCGTTCACAGTAAACATTGTTTGGATTTCTGCCTGTATCAGTGCTTCCCAGACAGTTATTCTCTTGGATTTCAAATAAATGTTTTTTGTCTCTCACTTTTTAGGTTAACATAATATATTTCACACATATGCATTATCTTCAAGCTATAATTTATCTTATTTCATACTTACATTTACTCAAAGTGACGAACTAGACTTATTTCCTTGCAAAGGTCCAAAAAAGAGAGACTTTTTTTAAAAAAAATTGTTTTATTGCTTAAAGTATTACAAAGGGTATTACATATGTCTCATTTTTCCCCCCGCCCTTGAGAACCCCCTGGCCTCCCCTACCCCCCAGTGTCTTATGTCCATTGGTTATGCTTATATGCATGCATATAAGTCCTTCGGTTGATCTCTTACCCTC
>NW_005357271.1:542451-543028 GCF_000412655.1 Myotis brandtii | reverse complement strand
GGCTCCTCTGGCTGGTGGGGGGAGGCTTCACACACAGCTGCTGTTCCTCAGACAGAGGGTGTGGTGATCAGGAGGCTGCTGTTCCTTGGATGGGGGCGGGCTACACAAGCAGCTGCTACTCCTTACAATTGTTACTTTAATCTTCTTATGCGGCCTCAGGGCAAGGTGTTTTCCAATAGGGTGTGTCAACTGTATTCCCCCCAGGCAAGGCAGATGTCTATCCCCCCAGGCAAGGCAGATGTCTCTGTGGCTGTGTGAGGGAATGGCTGAGCCGAGGAAACTTGGGGTGTCTGCCTTTCAAGCTCTATCCCCCGAGTCCCCAGTGCTGGCCTCTGTTCTCACAGCTCAAGTCCTCTTCACCCTCCCTCTGCCAGAGCACAAGGTGGGTGGCTCCACAGGGAATGTTTGTGCCTTGAACCTTTAAGAGGGTGCCTGAATTTTCAGCTGCCACTCCCTGGCAGACAGCGCCCCACTGCTTTCCACAGCTTGATGCTATGTGGATACCCTCCTCAGCTTGGGGCTCTCTGCTGGGGAGCCCAGCTCTGGGACTAGATCCCAGAATTCTCAGTGGCACCTC
>NW_005357271.1:539093-542419 GCF_000412655.1 Myotis brandtii | reverse complement strand
CAGAGCACAAGGTGGGTGGCTCCACAGGGAATGTTTGTGCCTTGGCCCTTTAAGAGGGTGCCTGAACTCCCAGCTGCCACTCCCTGGCAGACAGCACCCCACTGCTTTCCACGGCTTGATGCTATGTGGTTACCTTCCTCAGCTTTGGTGCTCTCTGCTGGGGAGCCCAGCTCTGGGATTAGATCCCAGAATTCTCAGTGGCACCTCCCCCCCTCCACCACCAGCTGAGATATCTCTCTGGGACTTCAGTTGCCCTCTGTGGGTCACGTCTCTGCCCCTCCTACCAGTCTCTATGCCGGCTCCACCTTCGGTCCTTGGGTATCAGGGTTCTCTCCTGTGAGTTTTCCGTTGATTATTCAGGAAGCTTTCTTGTATTTCAGTTGTAATTCCAGATTTTTCCTGGGAGCATGGCCATGCAGCATTCTCCTACTCTGCTGCCATTTTTCAAGAGAGACTTTTTAAAGTCATTTTGACAAGTATCTGAATGGTGTTTTTCCTCTCCCACTGCTGAGCTTTTCTTCCCTCACCTTGCAATGCATGGCCTATTATTTTATCCTCATAGGAAGGAAGCCAAGTTCCCACCCTGATGCTCAATTCCTAAAGAATATCTCTTGCTTTTCTCTTATTTAATAGTGTTCATTACTTACCATACAGAAACCATGACTGGCACAAGTGAGAGAGACAGATTTTCCACAAGGTAATGGTATTTCATATTCTTGAAATATGAAAGTGAAGTGAAATATTAGACCCCTGATTGGGGAAATTTGCAGTTAATTTCCCCCACTCTTCCTGGAGGCTCCTCCTTCCTCAGATTCCTAGAAGAGCTGATGTGGCATATGGCTGCCCCCAGGAGCTACCTGCAAAAGGAAGGTGCCCTATCCAGCACCAAGCTTTTAAAATTGTGGGAGGATTAACTCTGAAAGTCAAAAGGGTTTGGGACTAAGGGAAGGTTACTGTAGTCTCAGGCCTGGCAAGTGCCCCACACAATGAGGCTCTGAAACAAATATTAAATCATAATTGAAGCTCCTGATCTGCCAGAGAGAGTCCAAGATGACAATAGACTAGGAAATCTCCATCCGCTTGCTCCTAGCACTGGACCACACTTGTAGATAAACTGCAGAACATTCAACTTGAAAAACCAGTTGAAAAAGAGCTGATCTGAAATATTGTGAGCAGGGAACATGGAGACTGGAGAAGATGGCAGAGTGGGTGAACCAACTCGCAAAGCTGCCTAGCAGCTGAGCGGCTAAGAAGCAGAAGGGAAGGTGTGGCCATGCAGCCCTTGCCCCCGGGAATCATGAGATCTCAGCCCCATTCAGGGACCCCCCACTCCATAGCAACAAAGAAGGAAAGGGGACCCCACCTAGCATCAGACAGTGGGAATCAGGGGTGATTTGGTCTACCAGGGAGACTATACTGCACTATTCCAGGCAAAGAGTGCTTGCTTTGTTACAACAGCAGCCAGGGAAGTTTGTCCTATTCTGTGTCTATGGGAGGGGCCATGCAGCGGAACTCGGACAACTGAGGTGTCTGACCAGTTCACTCAGCAATAAATCTGAGGGACTATTTATCCTCTGAAAGAACCTACATGGAGAGCAGGACAGGTGCCAGAGTGCCCTGGGAAAGAGGATCGATTCTCCCCACCTTGAGTGAAGAGGAAGTGACATTTTCCCCACCTGAAAAACTGCTATGGACTGGTAATCTGCACCCATGTGGCTGGGCCTGGTGGTCTGGGGGACTCAAACATCCAGCCTGGTGGTATCCTGGGGAGAGGCCCCACGATGAGGGCTGGCTGGGCTAAAATACTGGAGTGCTGCCCTGGTTGGTGTGGCTCAGTTGGTTGGGTATCATAACATGCACCAAAAGGTTGCTGATTCAATTCCCAGTCAGAGCATATGCCCAGGTTATGGGTTCAATCCCCAGTAGGGGGAGGGCAGGAGGCAGGGGATTGATGTTACACTCTCACATTGATGTTTCTCTTTCTCTCTCTCTCCTGCTTGGGGTGGTGACATCATGGTGCCAGTGACCCAGGCAGAGCTGAGGCATTGGAAGGAGAGGAAGTGCCCACTGCCCCCTACAAGTTATGAGCACCAGCCCCAGTACAAGACTTTAAAACATCCTGGCCAGGACACAGATAACCCCACAGAGACCAGTTTCCTGGAGAAGGGAAATCAGCTCAAAACAAGGACATTCAAGGTGCTAGACCCAAAACAAACCCAGCCTCTGGGCTACAGAGTTCCTGCCCACCAGACTACCTGGGGCTCAGCCTTGCCATGCATCAGTCAAGGTTGCCCAGGGCCAGGCAAGAACAGCAACATTGGCTGTGACCAACACACCAAGGGGCCACATTCAACAACTGGGTCACACAGAAGGCCACACCACCAAGACTGGGAGGCATACTAATCTTATCCAATACACAGAAACAAATACAAAGAAACATCCCAGGCAGCATGGCTCAATGGTTGAGCATCAACCTATGAACCAGGAGGTCGCTGTTCAATTCTCAGCCAGGCCACATGCCCAGGTTACAGGCTTGATCCCCAGTAGGGGGTATGCGGGAGGTAGTCAATCAATGATTCTCTCTTATAATTTATGTTCCTATCTCTCTCTCCCTCTTCCTTCCTCTAAGAAATCAATAAAAATATTTTTTAAGAAATAGAAAAAATTAGAAAACAAAGAAATAAGCCCCAAATGAAAGAACAGGAGGAATCTCCAGAAAAAGCTAATGAAATGGAGGCAAGCAAGTTTTCAGAAACAAAATATAAAGTAATGGTCTTTAGAATGCTCAACTGCATTAAAAAGGGCATCAAAACCATGAAAAACACTCATCAGAAATAAAGAATGACATAGCTGAAATAAAGAATTTCCTAGAACAGGGGTGGACAACCTTTTTGTGAGTGCGTGCCAAAACCAGCAAAATCTCTGACTCGAAATTCTTCTGCGTGCCAACTCTAATTTTTTGAGAACATGTTACGCCTACTTGATATCTCTTAAGGTGTATGTATGTGAAGAACCTTGAAGAAATAATAAAATTCATTCGAGCAACAAAAACACAGTATATGATGATGAAAAATATATTTATTTTTTAATGTATACATGTACACTGATAGTCCGACAGAAAACTTTATGACTCCGTTTGATATTATCAGTGGGACTTTTGCTGCTGCATCACTGATGACAGAGATTTTACATCAGGTTTATATTTCGTGACCTTCAGAGATATGCACGAGCTACTACTTTCATCCGTCAGGCTACTCCTATTACGAGACTTAACAAAATTCATCACTGAGAACAAAAGCGTATGTGGATGAAAACATGGAGAGTAA
>NW_005357271.1:527363-538858 GCF_000412655.1 Myotis brandtii | reverse complement strand
GATGATGTTTAAAAACAGCTTTTGAAGGCTTTGACAGCCTGTTCTGTCATCTTTTGGGAGGTCTTTGATGTGCCTCTTGAGGTTTGGGAAATATCTAAATCTCTCCCATCCACATCCCTCTTAAAGACTTCCAGTTTCTTTTCAAAAGCCTTTATATAACATCAAGTGTCTTTCCAGTTCCTTGTAATTTAACATTTAAGTAATTCATGTCTATGGTCTTTAAGATAACTTGTTATGTAAAATTATTTATTTATCTAAGATGCACCTACACTGAATTTATCTGAAAAATAAAAAAAGTCGATGTTAAGAAAAAATTGTAAATGGAAGATTATAAGAGAGGGTTTCGCGTGCCAGCAAAATTTACTGGTGTGCCATGTTTGGCACACGTGCCAGGGGTTGCCCACCCCTGTCCTAGAAGGAATTAACAGTGGCTTATAAGCAGTGAATTATAAGACAAGGTAGAAAAACTCACTAAATTAGAATTGCAAAAGGAAAAAAAATACTTAAAAAGCATGAGGACAGTTGAAGACAACTTTATGACAACATGAAATGAAATAATATCCATATCATGGGGGTACCAGAGGGAGAAGAAAGTGAGCAAAGGCTAGAGAACCTGTTTGAAGAAATAATGACAGAAAAATTCCCTAATCTGGTGAAGTAAAAGTCACACAAGTTCTGGAAGCACAGAGAGCTCCAATCAAGATGACCACAAAGAGACCCACAACAAGACACATCATAATTAAAATGACAAGCATTAAAGACAAGGAGAGGGCAACAAGAGAGTAATAGTTACCTACAAGCGAGATCCTATATGGCTGTCAGTTGATTTCTTAACAGAAACACTATAGGACAGAAGGGAATCTGATGCAGTATTCAAAGTAATGAAAAGCAAGGATCTGAAATCAAGACTACTCTATCTAGTAAAGCTATCATTCAAAATTGAAGGTGAAATAAAGAGCTCCTAGACCAAAAATAAAAAAAAAGGATAAAGGAGTTTATTACCACCAAACCAACATTACAAGAAATGCTAAAGAAAAAGAAATAAAAAGGAACATAAACACAAAAGAATAAAAATGGCAATAAATACATACCTATCAATAATAATCTTAGATGTCAATGGACTAAATGCTCCAATCAAAATACATAGGGTAGCTGAATAGATAAGAAATCATGACTTATATATGCTATAAAAAAAGAGGCCCACCTCAGAGCATAACACTCACACAGGATGAAAGTGACAGAATGGAAAAAAAAATTTCCATGCAAATGGAAATGAAAAACAAACAAACAGGGTAACAGTACTTATATCTAACAATATAGATTTCAAAACAAAATCCATAGTAAGAGACAAAGAACATCACTACATAATATTAAAGGGATTGATTCAACAAAAGGATATAAACCTGGTAAACATATATGCACCCAATATAGGAACACTAAAATATATTTTAAAACTCCTGAAGGACTTTAAGGAAGAGATTGACAGCAGTACTGTCATAGTAGAGGACTTTAAAACCCCACTGACATCACTGGATAGATAATCCAGACCAAAAAATCAACAAGGAAACAGAGACCTTAAACAACACACTAAATTGGATGGATTTAGTTGATGTTTACAGAACATTTCATCCCAAAGCTGCAGGATATATATTCTTCTCAAGTGCACATAGACCATTCTCAAAGGTAGACTACATCTTAGGACACAAAACAAGTCTCTATAAGATCAAGAAGATTGAAATCATATCAAACATCTTCTCAGATCTTAATGGCATGAAACTCAAAATCAACTACAATTTTAAAAACTCAAAAATATTCAAACACATGGAGGCTAAATAGCTTGTTATTAAACAATGAATGGGTTACCAATGGCATCAAGGAAGAAATTTAAAAAAAACTTCCTGGAAACAAATGGAAATGAACACACAACAATCCCAAATCTATGGGACATAGCAAAAGCAGTCCTGAGAGGGAAGGTCATAGCATTACAGGCCTATGTTAAGAAACAAGAAAAGGTTCAAATAAATGATATAATCCTACAACTAAAAGAATTAGAAAGAGAACAAGAAATTCCCAGAGTAAGAGATGAGAATAATAAAAATAAGAGTGGAGATAAATGACCTAGACACTAAAAAGATAACTAAGAACAAAAAAAGATTGATGAGCTTTTAGCAAGACCCATCAAGAAATGAGAGAGGACCCAAATAAATAAATCAGAAATAAAAGAGATGAAGTAACAACAGACACCACAAAAATACAAAGGATTGCAAGAAAATACTATGCCAATAAAATGGGCAACCTGGGCTAAATGAACAAATTCCTAGAAACCTACAATCTTCCAAAACTCAGTCAGGAAAATCAGAAAACCTGAGTAGACCAATAACAACTAATAAACTTGAAGCAGTAATAAAAAAAAAACTCCCCCAAAAAAACAAAAGTCTTGGACCAGATGGCTTCACAGGAAAGTTTTGCCAAATATTCAAAGAAGAATTAAAATCTATCCACTTCAAACTATTCCAAAAATTCAAGAGGAGGGATGTTTTCCAAGGTCTTTTTACAAGGCCAGCATTATTCTAATTCCAACACAGAATAATGACATTACAAGGAAAGAAAATCACAGTCCAATATCCCTGATGAACACAGATGCTAAAATCCTCAACAAAATATTAGCAAATGGGATCCAGCAGTATATTAAAAAGATCATATACCATGATGAAGTTGGATTTATTCTGGAGATGCAAGGTTGGTAATATCCACAAATCAATAAATGTGATACATCACAAACAAAATGAAGGATAAAAATCACATGATCATATCAATAGATGCAAAAAAAGCATTCAAAAAAAATCCAACACCCATTTTTTATAAAAACTCTCAGCAAAGTGAGAATAGAGGGATCAGACCTCAACATAATAAGGTCATACATGGCAAACCTACAGCCAACATCATACTCAATGGGCAAAATCTGAAAGTATTTCTCCTAAGAACAGGAATAAGACAGGGATGTCCGTTTTCACCACTCTTATTCAATATAGTACACTAGAGGCCCGGTTTATGAAATCCATGCACTGGTGACGGGGGAGAGGGTGTCCCTCAGCCCAGCCTGCACCCTCTCCAATCTGGGACCCCTCAGGGGACGTCAGACTGCCGGTTTAGGCCTGACTCCTGTAGGATGGGGCCTAAACCGGCAGTTGGACATCCCTCTCACAATCCTGGACTGCTGGCTCCCAACCACTTGCCTGCCTGCCTGCCTGACTGCCCCTAAACGCTTCTGCCTGCCTTCCTGATAACCCCCTAACCACTCCCCTGCCAGCCTGATCGACACCTAACTGCTCCCCTGCCGACCCGATCTCCCCCAACTGCCCTCCCCTGCTGGCCTGGTAACCCCCAACTGCCCTCCCTGCCAACCCAGTTGTCCCCAACTGCCCTTCCTCTGCCGGCCTGGTTGCCCCTAACTGCCCTCCCCTGCTGGCCTGATCACCCACAACTACCCTTTCCTGCCGGCCATCTTGTGGCAGCCATCTTTGACCACATGGTGCGGCCATCTTGTGCAAGGGCATGACGGTCCATTTTCATATTACCTCTTTATTATATAGGATAATGGAAGTCCTAGCCAAAAATGATCAGACAAAAATAAAAAATAAAAGGCATCCAAATTGGAAAGGAGGAAGTAAAACTGTCATTATTCACAGATGACATGATATTGTACTTAGAAAACCCTAAAGACTCCACCAAAAAACTAATAGATTTAATAAACGAATTCGGCAATGTAGCAGGACACAAAATTAACATCCAGAAATCATTGGCATTTTTATTCACCAATAATGAGCTCTCAGAAAGAGAAACTAAAAAAATTTCAATTTACCATTGCAACAACAGCAAAAAAAATAAGATACCTAGGAATAAACTTAAGCGAGGATGTAAAAAACCTGCACTCAGAGTCTGAACCAAAAGAGACTTTCTCAAGGCCATGGCACCAGACTGCAATGACAATCTCCACCTGTGGGGCCCTACTGAATATATTGCTTTGATCATTTTTGTTATGCTGGTAATGGTAGGCTCCCTTAATGTAGAAGTGACTCGGCAGGCTTGTAGCATGGTAAAAGCCCTAATGCCACCTCCAGGGCTATACATGGGATAAATCAAGAGCTGAGCCAAGTCAGGGAGGTAGTTCTAGAATATTGGGCAGCAATAGATTATTTGCTGTTGCAGCATAACTATGGTTGTGAGTAATTTCAAGTAGTGTGCTGTTTTAATCTTTCTGACAATTCTCAGTAAATAGAAAACATATCCAAGATCCTGCATTTGGTGTATTCCATCCCCAGGAACTGCTTTCAATGCAGTCCAGCAGGATGAGACTTTTAATCTAAAACTAATCTCATAGATACGAGATGATAGAAATAGCAGTGAAAAGGAAAATGGGGTGGGGTGGTGGGGGGCTTGCAACCTAGTTCAGTATCTGGTTAAAACTGTGGTTTTACTTCCCCACTCTGTCTGACTTGGGCGGAGCTGCAGAGCCTAACCCCAGGGTCCTGCCACAGCTGACTTGGGCAGAGCTGAGGGGACCCTCAGGGGCCGCCACAGGAGGACCTTTATAGGTCAGAGCCTCCCCACGAGGTCAGTTCAGGCTTTGGATCTGGAATTCCCCTGAACTAGCAGATCTGTGAAATAAAGGTTAAACTTTCCTCCCTCAGAGTGCTGGCTGATCATTCTCCCATGCATTCTGCCACAACAGCAGTGGGGAAATGTTAGGGGCAAAAACAGAATATTGGGGACTAGCTATGGTTATGAGAAATATCAATCATGCTCTGTTAACATGATTGCCTTGTGTTGGTTAAAGAAAGGACATTCTGACCTGGCAGGGAGCTGTATGCCCCCACAACATGGGAGTCAACCTTGGACATGAGAATCAATCTTGGAACCATTCTCATTCAATATCTGCCTATTATCATGGAAAGATTAACAACCTTGTTGCCCAAATAATGGAGTCCCACCCCAGCCTCCTACTTCCTTATGCCTATAATCCCTACTTCCCCATGTAAACTTTGTCCTACCCTATATAAGCAGTTGGTTTATTGGGGGGACGGGGAGGTGGCAGAGCATATTTTTGTGGATGACCTCTTACTCTCCTATACTGCTGGCAGTATTGAAATAAACACTCATATATAATTCAAAAAATAAAAAATAAATAAAAACCTGTACGCAGAAAACTATAGGACATTTAAAAATAAAGAAATAGTGGAAGATACAAACAAGTGGAAGCATATACTGTGTCATGGATTGGAAGAATTAACATTATTAAAATGTCCATATTAATCAAAGTAATCTATAGGTTCATTGCAATCCCTATTAAAATATCATCAGTATAGTACACAGATCCAGAACAAATATTCCAAAAATATATGGAACCAAAAATGACCCAGAATAGCCACAGCAATTTAGAGAAAGAACAAAGTTGGAGGGATCACAATACCAGATATCAAACTATACTACAATGCCATTGTAATCAAAACAATCTGGTACTGGCACAAAAGCAGGCATATAGATCAATGGAACAGAAAAGAGAGCTCAGAAATCAACCCACACGTATTTGATCAATTAATATTTGACAGAGGAAAAAACATACAATGGAGTAAAAACAGTCTCGTCAATAAATGGTGCTGGTAAAACTGGACAGAAACATGCAAAAAATGCAACAAGATCCACCAACTTACACCATATACAAGAATACACTCAAAATCAACGGAAAAGATAGCCAGTTAGCCTGGAGGTCAATTCACCCCTCGTATTGCTGACAACAATTAAGGCTTAACTACAACAAGACTGCGCACAAAGACCACAAGAGGGTGCACCAAGAAAGCATAAAAAATGCGGAGACAAAAAAACATGACAGAAATGGAGGATATAGAGCTAAAAAACGCAATTTTGAGGGCTTGCAATAAACTTTTGGAGAGCTTCACGAAAACTAATGAGACCCTCGATGCTATGATAAAGAAACAACTAGAAATTAAGCATACACGGTCGGAAATAAAGAATATTACACCCAATAGCAGACCAGAGGAGCCCAAGAATCAAGCCAAAGATTTGAAATGCGAAGAAGCAAAAAACACCCAACCGGAAAAGCAAAATGAAAAAAGAATCCGAAAATACGAAGATAGTGTAAGGAGCCTCTGGGACAGCTTCAAGCGTACAAACATCAGAATAATAGGGGTGCCAGAAGATGAGAGACAGCAAGATATTGAAAACCTATTTGAAGAAATAATGGCAGAAAACTTCCCCCACCTGGTGAAAGAAATGGACTTACAGGTCCAAGAAGAGCAGAGAACCCCAAACAAAAGGAATCCAAAGAGGACCACACCAAGACACATCATAATTAAAATGCCAAGAGCAAAAGACAAAGAGAGAATCTTAAAAGCAGCAAGAGAAAGAGACTCAATTACCTACAAGGGAATACCCATACGACTGTCAGCTGATTTCTCAACAGAAACTTTGCAGGCCAGAAGGGAATGGCAAGAAATATTCAAAGTGATGAATACCAAGAACCTACAACCAAGATTACTTTATCCAGCAAAGCTATCATTCAGAATTGAAGGTCAGATAAAGAGCTTCACAGATAAGGAAAAGCTAAAGGAGTTCATCACCACTAAACCAGTATTATACGAAATGCTGAAAGGTATCCTTTAAGAAGAGGAAGAAGAAAAAGGTAAAGATACAAATTGTGAACAACAAACATGCATCTATCAACAAGTGAATCTAAGAATCAAGTGAATAAATAATCTGATTTACAGAATGAACTAAGGGGAGTGGGAGATGCGGGAAGAGACTGGACAAAAATTGTGCACCTATGGATGAGGACAGTGGGTGGGGAGTGAGGGCTGAGGGTGGGGGTGGAACTGGGAGGAGGGGAGTTAGGGGGGGAAAAAAAGAGGAGCAAATGTAATCTGAACAATAAAGATTTAATTTAAAAAAATCAATGGAAAACTTAAATGTAAGTCACAAAACCATAAAAATTCAAGAAGAAAACATAGGCAGTAAAAAGCACAGACATCTCATGCAGCAGAATTTTCCCTGATACATATTCTAGGACAAAAGAAATAAAGAAAAAAATAAACAAATGAGACTACATCAAAATAAAAAGCTCTGCACAGCAAAAGAAACCATCCTCAAAATGAAAAGGGAATCCACTGTATAGGAGAACATATTTGTCAAGGATACATCTGATAAGGAGTTAATCTCCAAAATATATAAAGTACTCATGCAACTCAACAAATGGAAGACAAGTAAATCATTTAAAAAATGGACAGGAAGGAGCCCAGGGCAGGTCCAGAAGCCGAGCTGGCAGGCGATTCCTTGTCTTCAACCCTATTGTAGCTGCTTCAGAGGCTGGGAGATGGAACATGGCTGAACAGTAGAAAAGAACCTAATACTGATGCCAGGGTTTCCTTCCCAGACCTGTTTCATGATTTCTTTCAAGTGAGTGGCCCTAGATCCCTAGGGCAAGGGCTTCAAGGAGGTTGGGTGGGGACCATACCCCACCAGCTTCATCCTCAACCACCTTCACCTTCCCCTCAATAAAAATTTGTTGAGGGCCTGCTATGTACCAGGCACTGTTTTTTTTTCCTGTTTTTTGTTTGTTTTTAAAGATTTTTAAATTTATTTTTATAGAGAGGAAGAGAGAGGGAGAGAAACATTGATGTGAGGGAAACATAGATCTGCTGCCTCCTGCATGTCCCCCACCAAGAATTTAGTCTGAAACCCAGTCATGTTCCCTGACCAGGAATGGAACCAGCAAACCTTTGGTGCAGGAGACAATGCCCAACCAACTGAGCCACACCATCCAGGGCTCAGGCACTGTTTTATATGTCAAGATACAAGGAAAATTTAGAAACATCAGGAAACTGTTGTTTTTTTATTTGCATTTTAGATGCAGGATGGGGTCAGACATTAAACACATAAACAATAAAATAAGAACACAACAAACAATTACAGTACTTACTATCTGACAGAGGCTTTATATATAACTCTAATCCTGCCAACAACCATGTGACATAGATGGTATTGTTATCTCCACTTTATAATGGGAAACTAAGACACAATGGGTAACCAACATCTAGTAAATGGTGGAGCTGGGATTTGAACCCAGGTAATCTGGCTCCAGAGCTTCTGGTTGTGATAAATGCTATGAAGACATCAGAACAGTCTGATTGGTTGATTGATTCTCTATCCTCATATCCCATACCTATTTCCTTGTCCCCTGCCCTCATAGTCAACTATTCTCACATGGCATTATCCAGCTTCCTAGTAGTTGCCAATATATTAGGGGTGAATTAAAATCTCATTGCTGTTTTAATTTTAATTTGCGTTTCAACTTACTAAAAATTAAGCATCTCTTCATATGCTTGTTAGCTTTTTGGATTCCCTCTTTTGTAAATTGCCTGTTCATATATTCCTTTAGGGCTGATGTCTTATTCTTTTTTTAAAAAAATATATTTTTATTGAGTTCAGAGAGGAAGGGAGAGGGAGATAGAAACATCAAGGATGAGAGAGAATAATTGATCAGCTGCCTCCTGCATGCTCCACACTGGGGATCGAACCCGCAACCTGAACATGTGTCCTGACTGGGAATCGAACCATGACTTCCTGATTCATAGGTCAATGCTCAACCACTGAGACATGCCAGTTGGGCCAATGTCTTATTCTTGTTGATACAGAAGAATTCCTTGTATGTTCTACATGTCTGCCCTTTGTCCATCCTGGACATGGCAAAAATCTCCCATTCTACCATCTATATTAACTGTGCCCATGATGTTCTTTGTTGTTATTTTCATATGATCAAACTCATCTCTCCCTTTTTTGCTTTAGAGTTTGTTTTTGAAATTTTGTTTTAAAAAAAATCCTTTCCTATCCTTACATTATAACAATTTTTATATTCTCTTTTTTAAAAAAAATTAAATCTTTATTGTGGAAATAAAAATGGACAAAGGACTTGAATAGACACTTCTCCAAAGATGACATACAGATGGCCAATAGACATAGAAAAACATGCTCAACATCACTAATCATCAGATAAATGCACATTAAAACTACAATGAGTTATCACCTCACACCTGCCAGAATGCTACCATCAATAAATCAACAAACAACAAGTGTTAGTGAGGACGTGGAGAAAAGGGAACCCTAGTACAATGCTGGTGGGAATGCAGACTAGTGCAGCCAACATGGAGAACAGTATGGAATTTCCTCAAAAAGTTAAAAATGGAACTGCCTTTTGACCCAGCAATCCGACTTCTGGGATATATCCTAAGAATCCTGAAACACCAATCAGAAAGGATATATGCACCCTGTATTCATAGCAGCGTTATTTACAATAGCTAAGATCTGGAAACAGTCCAAGTGCCCACTAATAAATGAGTGGATTAAAAAAAGCTGTGGTACTTTTGTTGTTGTTGTTTATCCTTACCAAAGGGTATTTTTCCATTGATTTTTTTAGAGAGAGTGGAAAGAAAAGACAGAGTGAGGGAGAGAAAGAGAGAGAGAGAGAGAGGAGAAACATTGATGTGAAAGAGACACATTGATTGGTTGCCTCCTGCACACACCCAGACCAGGGCTGAGGATCTAACCTGCAACCCAGGTTCATGCTCTTAACCGGGAATCAAACCTGCAACCCTTCAGTACATGGGATGGTGCTCTAACGACTTAATAACACCAGCCAGGGCAAAAGCTGTGGTACATTTACACAATGGAATACTATGCAGCTGCAAAATAGAAAGATCTCTTACCTCTTGTGACAGCATGGTTGGACCTGGAGATTATTATGCTAAGCGAAATAAGCCAGTCAGAGAAAGACAAATATCATATGATCTCACTTATAAGATAAACAAAATAAACTGATGAACAAAATAGGTCCAGAGGCATGGATGCATGGAATAGACTGACAGATCTCAGGGAGAAGGGGTTGGGGGGGACAGGAAGAGACTAACCAAAGAACTTATATGCATACTAGAGGCCTGGTGCATGGATTTGTGCACAGGTGGGGTCCCTCAGCTTGGCCTGCAGGGATTGGGCCGAGACTGGCTCTCCAAAATTCCCAGAGGGGTCCCAGATTGCAAGAGGGTGGTTTTCAGGTGATGCACACCAGAAATCAGGCTCCCTCCTCTCTGATTCTAGGTGCATCACCCAAGACCCGCAGCTGCCAAGTCACCACAGCTCGGCAGCTCCTGTGTTAAGTGTCTGCCTCCTGGTGGTCGTTGCGCATCATAACTACCAGTCAGACAGTTGGATGATCAGTTAGGCATATATATATTAGTAGCCCGGTGCATGAAATTCGTGCACATTAAAAGGGAATTAATTGCCCTAACCGGTTTGGCTCAGTGGATAGAGCATCGGCCTTCGGACTCAAGGGTCCCGAGCCTCAGAGCGCGTGGGGGCTGGGGATCTGGTGTGGGGTGCATGCTGGGGAATCACGCTCATTCCCTTACTGTGGCTGAGGTGGAGTACAAAGATGGAAAGATGTTTTACACGCATTTTTTTTCTTTCTATACAAGAACCTTTTGTCACTTGGTGTTGCTTTGAGAGTTCTGTAGAAGCAGATTGAATGGGATAAGTTTATTGAATACCTACTATGTGCTTGTTCTGGATTTTATAGGGAAAGAGACGAACCCTCCAGGAGTTCAGAGATTTGCTCAGGGCCTATGTGTAAAGGAGGCGAGCTTGGCTTGGACCGGGCCCAGCCTCAGAGTCTGCATATCTTCTACTGCCCCTGCAAAGTGCCAGCTTCCTCAACAGCGGCTTAAAACGTCTGCGCCCGGTGCTCATTGCTCAAGGAGACTCTTTCTTCAGTGAGATTTAATATTTGCTTATATAGGGTGTCCCAAAATTCACGCAAGATTTGAATGTGTGAGCATTAACAACAACAACAACAAAAAATAAAAGCCTAATTTTACTTGGTTTATTGAATCAGATTCTAATATCTGTTGCCCTTTGATTTCAATTCCTTCAATTTGATAAGCATTACCAAGTACCAATTATGGAGCAGGAGCAGGGACAATGAAGACCACGGCTTTGCATAGGTGCCAACAAAGCTGTTGAGACCATTTATCCGATGTGCTATTCGATACATAACCCTATACTGTATACTTTATGAATCAATAAAAAATTTACAATTTTTAATTATAAACCTGTCTTTTCTATCAAAATTACTTCTTGCATGAATTTTGGGACACCCTATATATAACTCTTTGCAGTTTACACACTATGCCCAGGCACATTTCCCACCTGCTGCTTTCTATATCCCTATGGGATAAATATTATTATACTAATTTTACAGAAAATGAAACTAAAATGAAGGGGCCTTCCAAAGTCATACACAAGGACAGAGTCAAAATTTTCAGTTGCTTCTTTACACCAGATATGTAATTATGCACATGTATCCCGTTTCATTACTCTTGTTTTTAAAATAAGCAAAATGTGTCTGAAGAATACCAAGTGGTTACAGATAG
>NW_005357271.1:515359-523606 GCF_000412655.1 Myotis brandtii | reverse complement strand
CACACATATGCATATATATGTATATATATATGTATGTATATATATGTATACATATATATATATATATATATATATAGAGAGAGAGAGAGAGAGAGAGAGAGAGAGAGAGACTTGAGGCCTGGTGCACAAAATTCGTGCACTGGGGGTGGAGGGTGTCCCTCAGCCCAGCCTGCACCCTCTCCAATCTGGGACCCCTCGGGGGATGTCCAACTGCTGGTTTAGGCCCATCCCATCTCTCTCACAATCCGGGACTGTTGGCTCCCAACCACTCACCTGCCTGCCTGCCTGATTGCCCCAAACTGCCCTCCCCTGCTGGCCTGGTCACCCCTAACTGCCCTCCTTTGCAGGCCCGGTTGCCCCTAACTGCCCTTCCCTGTAGGCCTGGTCCCCCCCAACTGCCCTCCCCTGCTGGGCATCTTGTGGCGGCTATCTTTTGACCACATGGGAGCGGCCATCTTGTAACCACATGTTGGAGGCTTTCTTGTGCAAGTGCATGACAGTCAATTTGCATATTGCCTCTTTATTATATAGGATAAGCATAGACCATGGACACAGACAATAATGTGGTGAAGGCCTGGGGTGTGGTGGGGGCAGGGTGGCAGAGGGGAAATGGAAGGGGGAGAATGGGAAACATGTGTAATACTGTCAACAATAAAAAAATTTAAATATCATAATTTATGTCAAATTCATAATAGAAATTACAATCTCTTCCAGGCAATAGAGATGTAAGAAAAAGCACATAGGCTTTGGAATCAAGACACCAAAAGTTGCAATGCTCAGTTTCCCATTTGCTGGTTGTGTAGTTTAGTTCATCCACCTCCTTAAGACACAAAGATAGTTGTGGTGACATTTCCTTTATCATAATAAATCAAATGTCACAAGCTTGCTCAGAAGTGAGAATTATTTTTAGATGAAGTTATCAGTTACAGGTTTTTGACCATTTAAGCCCTGTGACAATTTTCTTGAGTGTTGCTGGGGTTTCCTTCCCTGGTTTATTGAGCTTTCCTTTGGCATATAATCAACTCCAGAGGCCCAAGCAGCACCAGGCTTCCCTCAAAACAATGCTTGATGTCCAAGTGGATGCTCATTAGTCTTCATTTTTGTGCAGACCTCTGGGCTACACCTAGGACTGGCCTTTGTGGAAGCTCAGTCAACACCATAAATTTGCAGGATCTTTAGCAATGACAACCTAGTGACAATGCAGAAGCAGTTCGTTAGTCCATTTTAGTTCTAAATGGATGAACAGCTCTTGCCTATTTGTTTTAAAATATAGGTTTTATTATTATTTAGATATAGCTAGGCCATTGAGAAGATAGTTTGTTATACTTAGATCTCAAAAGGATGGGATACACCATGCCATGAAGGGCCACATGAGGAAGCACCAGGGTGGGTTAGGAGGCAGAGGGAGCAAGAGGAATATGTACCACACAACTAATGACAGCCTCTATGCCCAGAGCCTGCTGAAATTGAGAAGGCTAGAAAGGGCTATTTCCAATGTAACCCTGATATTTTGGGGGCTACCAGTTGGAATCCATGCCAGCAAGGTCAGTGTACATTCTTGATAACCTATAATTAAGTCACTACCTCCTTCCCAGAAACTGGTCTTGCAGAACCTGATACAGAGGCCATAAAACTGTGAACACTGCACTGCCCCGGAGGGAGGGTTATTAACGCTGGTGCCAGGCCAAACCATCAGATATGGCCTGGAGACCCCCAACCCCTTGGGGCCTTCTTGCAAGGCCCGCGAAAAGGACCGGAAGCATAATCCATATTTGCTGGACAAAGACCACAGGGAGATATAAAGAGAAGCTCCCTGCATGTTTCTTTACTCAGATTTGGAAAGTTATTCCCTGAGTCCGCCGGCATATTAAACAGTGTCCCTCCTTTTCTTTAAAGCGTCACTTGGTTTTTATTTGGTCTTCTGCAACAAAATTACTCAAACTAGCCAATTCAAAGTCTGTTCACCTTGCCTGACCCATTCCTTTCCATGGAAACCACAGTTAAGGCTTTTGTCTACATTTTCCCCTCTCTCCCTCTGTCTCCTCCCTGACCTTGGTGCTTTCCTATGTAGACAAAAGGAGCCACATGCTAACCTGACAAGCTCAGGTAAAGCCAGCAGGGCGGTCTTGCAAACTCAGAGACCTAAAGTAACCACAAAGGATGGTTTAAAATTAAACTTTAACTAAAAGCAGTTATGGTGGGTAGTTACATCCTAGGCCGGTATCTTCACTGACAAGGTCAACCTTTACCTTAACTGAGCCTATCTGTCTTTTTGCATCTATGATAACATACCCCTGAAATGTCTGGGTAACCTGTAACTTCCCTTTTTCTGGACCCCTTGGGGCACAATCTAATGTGCTGGGCGCCAGGACAGATACCACAAATTCCTTCATTGTTATCATGTTAATTGTTCCTGCACCCACCTAAATATGTGTCTATCATTTTACTTTTTATCCAATCCCAGGGGATTCCCTGCTTTGCTCCCACCTTTCTAGTCTATCACCAATGGATTTCATGTAACCCACCTATATCCCTTCCTTTGATTGCAACGTATAAATATAGATGTAACCTGCCATTCTCAGGAGCATTATCTCAATTCCTTGAGGTTCCACTTCCTGGCAATTGTCAACAGATTGGCTCAAATAAACTCACAAAAATTCTTTACAGGTTTGAATTGTTTTTTATGTTAACACCTATGTGGTCCTGTGTGGTGTCCCATGTCTCCTGTGTCTAGGGATCTGTGAGTATAAACTTCATGACAGTCATTTCTGTCTATATATCTTACCATTCCTTTTAAAATGAATCCCAGATACATTTTAAAACAGCAACGAAGTCATTCATGTTGACAAACAAGGGAAGATCTCACATATGTAGTGCCAAAGTTCAAAGGGATTTCAGTTAAATAACCTAGTGTGTATAAAGATTAGAAGTAGTTTCACAGGTTACATATTGAAAGATCAGTCGGGAGCTGAAATCAAGGTATTAAGGATTTATTAGGAGAAAGACCTGCTGGGCTGTCTCGCAAGGGGAGAGCAGCAATCCATGCAGAGGTGAGCACTCCCTTTGAGGGGAGGAATGGGAAGGAATGGGGGCTTAGGGTACTTGGCAGGCGCTGATTGGTGGTTCAATGTATAGTCGATATAAGGTACATGGTTAGGCACTCAGGTATTTCTGGGCTTCAGGTTACATCATACTCTGCCCACCATTTGGGGGAAGGGAGGATCTATCACATATCAAATTTAATGACAATAAATGTGTTGGAGAGTCAATAAATTAAGATACAGCACCATTTGTCAAATTATGGTTTAATTACCACTATAGGTTAGGTATAGATGTAAAATTTGGTAAAAATAAACAAAAGCTTATTGGCTATATTGAGTTTACATAAGAATATTACATGTTTTCTTATTATTTATAAGTTCTGTGCTTATATATACTTCATATATAATAAATGATATATAATTTTTTGGAGTTAAAACATTTACTTGCATATAAGTGTATAAACCCCAGTGTAAATGCTACAGACATGTCCAAGCACAGCTGAGGTGGTTTGACTGAGGATTCAGCCATCTCTGTGGCTACAAACTTTCATAATGTCTAGTTGGGGCCCCATAGGTGTCCGGTTGCTGGTCAAGAGATCAGTGGATTGCCTAGCAGTTCTAAGTGGAGGAAACACCGTCTCTCCTTTTCCTTTCCCAATAGCAGTCTACCTGAAATGAGAAAAGCCTATGTATATAAAGCTTCTAGAACTTAACTTTAAATATTCATAGCTGAATTCATTAGAAAGGTAGTACTGCCTGTGTGATGTAAAGCTGCATGTGCCAAAAAGGCTTCAGCAGACAGCAGAGATTGAAATGCATCCAGAGGTTCCTTGGAATGCTGCCAGCCAGGAAAAGTTAATTGTTTCCAGACTAGGAGGGGGAGAACATGATATGGCTGTAGGGTACAAAGAGGGCTTCTCACCCAGCAGGCATTTGCTTTGGCTCTGAAGTAAACACTAATGTGGGAATGGATTGAAAGGTCTGAACAGACAGGGAGCTGAAACCATGTAGCTGAAAAAAATCCTGTGGCTTTCCCTGTTCCCTCTCTCAGTGTCTCTGTGTGGTTGGTTCCCTTAGTGAGAGTGCACATATAAACAATGCAGAATGGAGAAAGCGTATTGCTTTCTTCAAAGGGAGGTTCCCTCACGCTCTGTTAGAGTGAGCAAAACCAGGGCTGTGAGAAAGCCCTGAGACAGGGCAGCTCTGAGATAGTGGCTTAGCAAGGCTGTCTTCATCTGTTCTCCTCAACATCAGGAGACAAATAAGGTATATTGCACATTTATATAAAGATGCAAACCGTGAGCCCAGGGCCCACCTTTGTCTCCTAAGAAGTTTCTACTTTTTTATGATCTTTTTGGACACCTGGGGTGTCATTTACAGGAAAAATACCCTTTATCCTCAAATTCTCTAAACACTACAGAAAAAGCTGGCAGCTTACTTTTCCCAATTCCTGGATGAAATTTTATGTTCTTTTAGAGCTAGGTAGGTGAAACCTTCTTAGTTAGTTAGTTAGTTAGTTAGTTAGTTAATTTCTTATATAGGAGAATGAGTAGATAGATTAGATAGACAGAAACAGATAGATAAAAGGGTTATTTAGTTTTATGTTTATAATCAGGAATCATTCTATTAGGAGGATACATAATCCTGGTTCCTAATTTTCTACTTAAAATGTAAATAAGTATTTAGTCACATGAATAATCAACATGTGTTGGTTTTTATTTTTTCCACAATTGCAACCTCTCAAATGTGGAACAAACCTCTCAGTTCAGTTTCCTAAGTGCAGCCCTTGAAAATAAGATTATGTGTCTTTTTATCCACCTATGTTTTACAGCACACTTCATAATGGTATAAAAGTGTAGAAGATGGGCATTTTGTAAACATTCTACACATAGTATAAACATATTCATCAAGTTCTTAGAATAAATTTACTAAGTCCATCAGTTGTTTGTTTCTATAATAATTAAGCTGTAATAAATGGTACTGCTCAGAATGCACTTGAAACTATTTAAACACAACTTTGCTATCAAAAATCATTATTTCCTAGAAATGTCTCAAAATTTGAATAATTATTTTTCATGTCAACCCTTTATTAAAGTCTATCTTCTTTTTTTAACACTTATTAATATTATACTGAATTCATATTTTCAGCCAAGTATTTAAAAGTTTAAAAATGCAAATAAACTATTTTACAATACAGATTTTTTAAAAATAATTGTATTACACAGGCTTATGAACTAAAGTGGATTTTAAAAGCTGAAAAACTAAATGGAACTATCTATTTTAAGTGTATGCTCTCAAAGTGGACATTCTAGACAGCACAGCTTTACATGCACAGGCCTTTCTCATCATACCTGGAGTCTCCAGCATGCTGGGCCCCATTCCAATGGACTTCAAGTTACTGACAATTTTAGCATTATTTCAATTCTCTCTCTGTCTCCCTGCTCAAAGAGCTGTGCCACCAAGAGAAGCTTATAGTGGGCTTCAAAATATATCTGTTAAACTGTGTGTGTGTGTGTGTGTGTGTGTGTGTGTGTGTGTGTGTGTGTATGCACATATGCTATACAGAGCACTAAGATAGCAAGTAGCTCATTTAATTCACCATGACTTCCTGCCTCAGTGGTCACACTGAGAAACTCTATTAACCTATATTTGTAGTGCCCTAGCACCCAGATAGAGTCAAAACCACCCTCATGCAGCAAAAATATCTCCAGTACATGAAGTTTTATATCACACTAATGGCCCGGTGCACGGATTCATGAACATTGAAAGGAAATTAATTAGAAGAAATATTTTAATATCGCTATTCGCCCTTTCTCTATAATAGAAGAATCAACCAAATTCACAATCAACAATGACAGATAGAAACACATGTGTGCGATTGGCACCAGCGAGAGCTTTATATGTATCAGGCATGCAGGAGTCAACTTAGCCTTTTATATATATAGCATAAACTTGCTTAATTAGACCTGCTTTCTGATTTAGCTAATCTTTTTCCAGCCCGATGAAGCACTCCAACTTCTCTTTCAGGTAATTGGCAGCAACACAGCAGTAAATATCAACACGAATCAGATTATTATTGTAGATCACGCAGGGAGAAAAAAATGGTAAAATATTTAACTGCAGCAGTGTTCGACTATATTCTGTGCAGTGAGAAAACCTAAAGTCATTTTCAAGGTCCACCATTTCTTACTTCTTTTCAGTCAGGTCAAATTTCTAAACTTTCTAAATCTCTATTTTCTGGCTAATGAAAAGAAAATAGGATTCTACCATGTCTCCTATCTATCTACTCCAGGACTTCTGTGAGGATCAAATGAGATGAGGCACGGGAAAACACTTCACAGACATTTGGTTAAAGTGTAAAATGTTTGCACCTGACTATAAAGCAAGTCATGTTCCTGGGCTGAAAAAACCCCAAGGAGGCTAGTTGCTAGGGAGAGGAACTGGGCGCTGCTACATGGCATCATTACTCGGTGCCCACAGCCACCATTTCCAGACTGGGCTGGGCTGTGGGCTGCATTTTGCACCATGGAGTCTTGGCAGCATTGGCTGTGATTTGATGGGCTATCGCTCTAGGGTGGTGGCAGGGCCTGTGTCCCAATTGGGGGAAGCCGAGTGTTGCTTTTGTTGTAATGTACCCCACGAATCACACAAGGACGCCTCAAGAAGTCGAATTAAGGATTCACATTTATTGCAAATCCGGGACTACGAGGGGGCCGTGCACTCCAAATCTCGCAGTCCCCTCCCCAGCCCCACCACCAGATTTATATAGGCAAAGATCACAAAGGCATTGATTACATCCCAGGGTTTGGAATGATGAACCTGGTTTGCAAAAAAGCAGTTTACAGAAGCAGACTTAAGCATGTTAGTTAAATTATAGTTTTTGGGTCTCCAGATCACTGAATCAATGGAAACACATTATCTGGAGCCATCGGGTCTTGGGACCACTGAGTTGACAGGAACACATTATCTGGAGCCTTCGGGTCTTGGGACCACTGAGTTGACAGGAATGCATTATCTGTAGCCACTGAGGCAATTTAGAATAATTGTGCTGTCCTGGTTCCCAGGTACAGAAGAATATTCTTTCTAAAACCAGTGAGATCACAATCAATGGGATATTCAAACCACCAACAGCGAAGGATTCAGTCGATTGGGATAGCACACATAAGTTCAGAAAATCAAAGTAACCTTTCTATTGTTAAACAAAACAAATAAGTACAGAAGCCAAACAGCAGGGTTAGAGTTAAACTACAGTTACTACCTGAGATGATTGCTATCATACTTCATTCCCCACTGGTTTTATGTGCATGAGTCAAATCATGGACTCATCTTCATTAGTGAGAGGTTTGCACTGTTCTCTAACTACCAGTAATTTTACAGAATTGATTCTTTTCTGTATGGTTCTTAAGAAGCAGTTTACTAGGCAAGGTCCAATGGTTAAAGCAAGGAACAATAGGGCCAGAGGTCCTGCTGCTGCAGACAAGAGGGTAGTTAACCAGGGGGACTAATTAAACATACTTTGGAACCATGTTTCCGATTGTTCACTTTTTCTTTCTCTCTCTTCTAAGTTTTTTCTCACTAAGGCCAAGCTTTCTCAGATTACTCTTAAATTATTGGCATAAAAACAGCAAGTTTCTCCAAGAGCCATGCATAATCCTCCTTGTTTCATGAACAGAAGGTCCAATCCTCATCTATTCTGTAATATTACTTCAGCTAAGGAGTCTACTTGCTTCTCTAGACAGGAGATGGAACTTTCAAGGTGTCTTATGTCCATATCTACCTACTTACTTAGTTCCCTCAGGTCCATATCCCCTTTTATTAGAGCCAAGGCCCCAATAGCAGTTGATCCTGCAATACCCAGGCTTATTAGGAGGGGAACCAAGACAGGAGCCCTTTTGTATCTGTTTGGTAAAAGGCCTGAGTACATGTGGGCTCTTCCTTTGTCTCCATTGTATATGAAAATCTGTGGGAGATATAGACTAGGACATAGAGAAGGGGCTCCTCACCTTCCTTGAATAGGTCTGAGGAGGCACACTTGGTTAAGCCATTTGTGCAAGCTAACCAGGTCTGCTCAGGCGCTTGGTAATAGGTAGTGAAGTTACTATTTCCCCAATGGGTTTGATTACATGAGTCTGCATAGGGAGATCGTTGGAGGGGAAAGTTTGGCGAGAGCAGACAGTCACCTTGTCCTTGAAGATCCCCCAAGGTT
>NW_005357271.1:502340-511864 GCF_000412655.1 Myotis brandtii | reverse complement strand
TCCATTCAAAAGCAAAAATGGGCTGGCTGGATGAGGCCAGAGGCAGGGAGAAGAAGGCATCCTTTAGGTCTAGAACTGTGTATTCCTGATGATGGGGAGGTAACAGGCTCAGGAGGGTATATGGATTAGCACTGTGGGATGTATAGTTTCTACCCTCTTATTGACCTCTCTTAAGTCCTGAGCGGGTCTGAAGTCCTCCATTCCTGGTTTCTGTATAGGAAGCAATGGGTTATTCCACGGAGAGTAGCAAGGGACTAAGATTCCTGCTTTTTTCAGTCTTTTTATGTGGACTGCGATGCCTCTTAGGGCCTTTTGGCTTATTGGATATTGCTTAACCCGTACTGGAATTGCTGTGCTGGAGAGTTGTACCACAATTGGGGCTCTGTGGACCGCCAATCCTGGGGGGGTTACTCTCTGCCCATACTCCAGGTATTTTCTGTTGCAGCTCTTGGAGTAATGGGGCATCTGGGACCGGATTGTTGCTCTCGGTTCCTTCAGCGAGGCGATATTCCTTGCTCAAGGGGCAAGTCAAAAGTATAGTCCCCGGTCTCTGATTAAAAGTCACTGTAGCCGTTTCCTCTTGGAAGGAGATGGTAGCCTGCAGTTTGCTGAGAAGGTCCCCTCCCAGTAGCAGGTACGGGCACTCCAGCATCACTAAGAATGAGTGGGTCACTGTCCTGGCCCCCAGGTTGGTAATTTGGGCCTGGGTCCATGGGTAAGATTTAGTCTTCCCCGTGGCTCCCTGAATGGGGGTTCATTCTTTGGACACCGGGCCCTCCGCCTGCTGGAGGACGGAGTAAGTAGCTCCAATGTCTATAAGGAAGTCCACGGGTTTGCCCCCAACTTTTAAGGTGACCCTAGGCTCCTGGGGGCTAATAGAAATGGAGCCCCGTCCCCGTCAGTCTACTTCTTTGACTAGTACCGGGGTTGGGCGTTGCTGAGGCTTTTTTGGACAGTCTTTCTTCCAATGACCCTTTTCCTTGCAGTACGCACACTGGTCCTTCCCTAAATCAGAGCATCTTGGGTGCCTGTCCTCTTTCCCGAACTTCCTTCCCTTTCTCTGATTCCCGTCTCTTTCCTCTTGCATGGCAGTTACCAGGACCTTTGCCATTTTCCGAGTCTGCACAGTCTCTGAATCGCGATGCTTCTTCAGGCCTTTTGAACAACCTCAACCAATTCTGACAGCACTTTTCCCTCAAAGCCTTCTAACTTTAATATTTTCTTTCTAATGTCTGGGGCCGACTGGGACATGAAAGCGATGTTAACTGCCTGCCGATTCTCAGGCGTATCAGGATCTATGGGTGTGTAGAGCCTGTAGGCTTCACACAGGCGCTCTAGAAAAGCGGCAGGAGATTCATTCGGTCCCTGTACAGTTTCAGTTACCTTAGACAAATTGGTGGGTTTCCGCTCAGCCGCTCGGATTCTCCTCAGCAGAGTCTGGCGATACTGATCGAGAGCCTCTTTACCTCGCTCCATGTTGGGGTCCCACGAGGGGCGGGAGAGTGGGAAGATAGCCTCGAGCTGTGCTGACTCTGAAGAGGGTTGGCCGTCAGGGCCAAGAACCAATTTCCTTCCCTCAAACCTGACTCGCTCTCTCTCCTCTGAGGTGAAAAGAGTCTGGAGGAGCTGGTGGGTGAAAAAGACAGACTCCAAGAGGGAGATTAATCCCTGCAGATTCTGAGAGAAAGAGGGATTCTGATTCTTCCAGTTGTAGAGGTCACTGGTCAAAAAAGGGATGTAAACCATAAAAGGCTGTTCCTTCCCGTTGGGGGCGGCCACCTGGCGCAAAGGCAACATCGGGGCTCCAGAGGAGTCCGGAGAGGGGGCTGGATGTGGGGGTCGGTACTCTGCCCCACTGCGGATATGAGATGGACTCAGAGGATCCTCGGGGAGCCGCCATCGGGGCTGACAGATACGGGGGTGGCTCTGCCAGGATGGGGTCCTCCGGCGGAGGTGGGAGACCAAGGGGCTTCCTCTCAGCCTCCCTGGGAGGTGAAGTGAGGAGGACAGTCTGTCTCTGTCCCAATTTCTTCTTCTTTTCTGAGTGTTTTTGGCAATCCTGAAGCCATTTAGGATTATCAGTTAAGACATCTATCCAAATTTTAATATACACCATTTAGTCCGGGTGCCCGGGGTTTCCAAAAATTATAGCCTGGACCTGATAGGCTAAACCCAAATCGGTCGACCCCTCAGGAGGCCACTCGATCTGCGTGAACATTGGCCATTCACGCTCACAGAATTTCTGTAAATCAAAAGCATTACAGGGGCTCTGTAGCCCTCGGCTCTTCGCTTGAAGTCCTGAAAATTTTTCAAAAAACATTTAAAGGGGGTACAGGTAGTACATGAAGCTGATTGACCCATTCTGACAACAAAAAACAAATTGGATGCAACAAGACGCAGACAAGACAAATAACAACTAGACTCAGGATCACCGGGCACCATCGTGCACCAGGATCTGGTCTCAATGGAAGTAGTGCTGCGTCCAGCCTTCCGGAGACCTCTGACGGGCCCACAGAACCAGAATCAGGACTCAAAAGAATTGAGTCTTCTTACCGGTAAGAATCAGATCCAGATGGCTCCAACTGAAGTCAATTAGACAATTTTTGGACAGACCTGCCAAACTCTATCGGTCCCGGGGCTGAGGAACATCTCTCAGAGATCTCCCCCTAGGTCCGGGAGTTTGGATGTCTTTCCTGGACTCTGGTCACGGGACCGGTCAATGGCCAGTTATCTCGCTGGGGGCCTCCAAATGTTGTGGAGCGCGAGTGTCAGAATGACCAGAACTCCAGACTGATTAAGATTTAGAGAGCCTTTATTGACTGGCCAGCGTCTGCTCCTCCACTGGGGAAGCCCAAGGGAGAAGCAGCCCCGACCATATGCAGAGTCCAATATTTAAAGGGGACAACTACATCTGTATTCAGGTTCCCATAGCAAGCAAAGCCAAGTTATAAAAGCTAATTGCGTAGTTTTAGCCAAGCTAATCATCATCCTCCTGTTATTCATTTCTGGGTAACTTAAAGGTAAGGACTATTCTTACTTTTGATCTGTTTGTTCTTTGTGGGTCTGCTGCTCAGGAGTGTTGATCTGTTTGTTAATTAAGCAGGCCTAAAAATTTTCCTACTCTGTAACAATGAGAAGGAATGTAGTTTATAGCCAGCAGGTAAGGACACACAAGGGGAGGTGAATGTCACTTCTCCCAAAGCAGCTGTTCCCAAACAAAGGATAGGATTTGTTTAGTGGAGGGGAAAAAAAAAAAAAAAAGGCCACATGCTAACCTGACTAGCTCAGGGAAGGCCTGCAAGGCAGTTTGGCAAACTCAAAGACCTAAAGAAACTGTTGTAATGTACCCCGTGAAGGACGCCTCAAGAAGTCGAATTAAGGAGCCACATTTATTTCAAAGCTGGGACTACGAGGGGGCAAATGCTCTCCAAATATCATAGTGCCCCCTTGGCAGAAACATCAGACTTATATAGGCAAATATCACAAAGGTATTGATTACATCTCGAGGTTTGGAATGAGGAACCTGGTTTGCAAAAAGCAGTTTGTTACAGAAGCTAAATTGAGCAAGTTAGTTATCTACAAAGATTAATTATAGTTTCAGGTTTTGGGACCACTGAGTCAACGGAAACACATTATCTGGAGCCATTGAAGCAATTTAAAGTAATTATGCTGTCCTAGTCAGGTCTTGGGACCACTGAGTCAATGGAAAACATTTTCTGGAGCCACTGAAGCAATTAGAGCAATTGTGCTGTCCTGGTCTCCAGGTGCAGAGGAATGTGTTTTGATAGACCAGTAAAACCACAATCAGTGGGGTGATTTATATGTTTCCAGGTCTCAATCTGGAAACTGAGGTAACTACCCTATTGTTTAAGCAAGCAGGTGTGTACAGAAGCCAGCAAACAGCAGTTTGTTTTTTACCCGAGATGAATGTTGCTATGCTTCATTGCTTCAAAACCACAAATGATGGTCTGAAATTAAAAATTTAACTAAAAGCAGTTTATAGTGGGTAGTCATGTCCTAGGCCAGTATTTTCCCTAACAAAGATCAACTTCAATCTTTACTGAGCCTAATGTCTTTTTGCATTTAAGATAACATACCTGTGGAATGTCAGGGTAACTTGTAACTTCCCTTTTCCTGGATCCCTCAGGGCACAACAAATGGCACTAAGACAGAGACCACAAATTCCCTTATTGTTATTGTTATGCTGTTAATTGTCGACTGTTAACTATCCTATACCCACCTATGTAAAAGAAGCATGTGTCCATCATTGCACTTTTTATCCAATCCCAGGGGTACCCCCTTTGCTTTCTCCCACCTCCCTAATCTATCACCAATGGATTTCATGTAACCCACTTACATCTCCTCCTTTGATTTTGATATATAAAACAAGGTAAAGGGCCGCCATTTTCTGGAGCATTATCCCAATCCATTGAGATTCTGCTTCTGGGCAACTGCCAGTTTGGCTCAAATAAACTCACAAAAATTCTTTATAGGTTTGAATGTTTTTATATTAACAGTTTTTATTCAGGAAAGTCATGCATAAACATTGAGAAGAGCTTCCTCATTGCAGGTATAGGTGGGGATATTCCTGCTCATATACAGTTAGAAAACATGTCTATACATACATCACATATTCATTCCAAAATGGCAGACAATTTCTACCTCTAGGAGGACATTTTAGTATTACAGTGAGGGTATAATGAGAAAAGTTCATGAAGAGGTCAGTACAGAGTCCTCCAGGCCACTTTGGCCAGCCTTGGGTGGTTTCAGCCAGATCAACCCCCTGGTTCTGCAAATCATCCTGAGCTTGTCCCTGAAAAGACAGTTCTGGCAATCGTCAATGTCAGGGATGGTATAGGTATGGAAGGAAGTTTAACCAATTAAGTCCCTTCTGTTAAACTCTTAGCAAATTACAGGATGTGGTTACACAAACCTTATAAAACCTAGGGTGTTCTAAGTGGGTTTACAGGTTAATCTAAGCAAAGTTATGAATTCTAAATAAAAGTTAGTCTATGCTAGGCTGCCTGCATATATAGGCAATTTACAGCATCTATTTAGGTTAGGTTACAGCATCTCTAGTGCATCTACACATGGAGGCTAGGGGTGTTGGAGAGGAGTTGTTATTTGGGAGGGTCTGCCTGCTCAGTCTACTCTGAAATCACAGATGATGTAGAGTTGAAGAGGTCCCTGCCTCTAGTGTTTACTCATGTGAGGCTAAGTCATGTACCTAGAAATAAGGCTTAGGGAAGCAAAAAAGGCTCTTTCATGATAATGTTTATTAATAAAATTATTTATGTAATACTTTGATTTATACAAAATCAAGCAAATATATTACTTACAACACAGAAAACTAAAGAGGATGCACAAGACATGCTTTTTCAACAGATCCAGGGACACTAAGGTCCTGCCGGTGTGAATTTCGAATTAGGCTCTTGCAGGCCAGGCAGCAATCTCTCCTTCACTGATGATGCATTTCAGGAGGAAGCAGGGCAGGAAGCTGAGAAAAATCAGCAGGCACTGTGTGCTTAGTCTAGTCGAGTATGAGGTGAGAAATTCCTTCAGGTCTGGGAAAAAAAACACCAGAAAATGTAAGACACTCTGTTGCAGACTTGTTTTAAGGGACTGAAACAGGCTTTTGCACATGCTCTGATAAAGGTCTTTCCCTGCTTTGGCCTCCTAACTAGGCTTTGCCTGCATTAGGGCTGGATGGGAGTAAACCCAGAGCCCATAGCACGGGCTCACCAAAGGTCACCGCATCGCAGAAGGAAGTCAGCCTTTGGGGGCACAGCTCAAGGAATATGTGCTTGCCTTTAGCTTTTTTATTCCTTTTGCTGAAGCCAAAACAATGGGATTTTTGTGGAACCTGGGATTTGTTGAAGAATTCACTGATTGTCATTAAGGCAACAAATAAGTGACCCTGCACCCCCTCTCATTTAGCACATGAGCTGACCAAGGTGATCTTTCAGAGTTCCAAACCAAGTCATTTACCAATCAGGGGCAAATATATCTGATTTAAAATATAGCGCAATAAAATAGCTTGCATCTATCTGGTACAAGGAAGGTCCAACTTTCTCCCATAGTCTTAACACTATTTTTTTTTTAACTAGGGACAATTTAGTAAACAGAAGGAAAGTGCCCACCCCTAAAAAAATGGCAAAATACCACAGGGAAGTAACAACAATAAACAGCTCCACAGCATTGTGGCACCACACCCCACAGTGCTAACCTCTCCTGCTGTCACAATGTGGATCCTTGACAGCAGACCTCACTGAGCTCTAAGGGCCCATGAGTCTGGCTTTCTGTATGGCTGAGCCTCCAGCCCAGGGGTGCTGAGTAGAAATAACTGTCAATCTCCCCTAGTCTGGGGTACTGTCTTGGTTAAAGTCCCTAGTGGTGAGTGATTACCATGTAAAGCTGGTAAGCCCCACAGGTATGGTCACAGGTAAGGATGCCAACTCCACCAAAGCATTCTCACAAGCAAATCAGGGGCTGATGTGGGGTTGGTTGGGCAGGGCAGCACATAGCTAAGGAAGGGCCCCACTACAGGAACTTCTCCCTGGGCTAGCCAGCCCCCCGACCACCTGCTGCTCCTGGAATAGGGCTGCCCAGCCCCACACTCTATGATGCCTCTAGGAGATGCCCTGGACGTGAGAACCTGTGGTGAGCATGAGACAGTAGAATGAACAAGTAATAACAAAGACAAGCCACCATAGAAGGGTCCCACTCTGTACTTGCTCACAGGTGAGCCACTGTGGGCAGTCTAGGAGGCCAGACTCAAGATGAGACCAAAGTTCGGCCCACTCCAAACCTAGGCGCCTTCCCCATACCACCTCCCCTTGTGAGAGTGATGTTCCAGGGTACTAGACCCCACAAAACAGGAACCCTAACATGTAGGCCCAGCGGAGGCTCCAGAAGAGCTGTTGAAAGATAGGGGCTCACAAAATAAGAAGCTATTCAGGTAAGAAAAGGGTCAGCAAGTACTGAACTTGAGAGCTGATTTTCCCCTGAGAAAAGGAAACAGACTGCCCACAAAGAAGGATTCAGACCCCACCAATTGTCTTTTCTTGTATATAAACTCGAAGGTCATTTTTTTAGTCAGCTTTGTGAATTAGGTTAGACTGAGTCAGCCCCTCAAGCAGGAGTCCTGAAACTGAGGCTGTGAGCACCATATAGTATCCCTCCAAGGGAGCACAAGGTTACCCTTTGAGCTAAGAGAGAAAATATTAGAACTTCCACTACATATTTATAGGAAAAGCATTACTAATGTTTACTGTGTATATTAGAATCTAGGAAATCAGTGGTTCTAAGCCCACCATTATTTTATGTCATGCCAAACACACACACACACACACATACACACACACACACACAACTCTGCTACTGATGAATGATTTATTATAAGCTACTAGAGGCCCGGTGCATGAATTCATGCACCAGTGGGGTCCCTCGGCCTAGCCTGCAGGAATCAGGCCAAAACTGGATCTCCAACATCCCCTGAGGGGTCCCGGATTGCGACAGGGCACAGGCCAAGCCAAGGGACCCTGCCGGTGCACGATCGTGGCTGGGGAAGGACACTGGAGGTTGGCCAGCCAGGGAGGGACCGTGGCAGGTCTCACTCAGTCCCAATCAGTAAGACCCTAGCAGCAAACTAACCTACTGGTTGAAGCACCTGCCCCCTGGTGGTCAGTGCACATCATAGCAAGCAGTTGAGCAGCCTTAGCATATCATTAGCATATTACGCTTTGATTGGCTGAACGGCCGACTGGACACTTAGCATATTAGACTTTTATTATATAGGATGATTTTTATTATACACTTATTGAATGGCCTTTTTTAGACTTTAGTCAGACATACCAGATTTTTATCATGTATACTAGCCTGCACATACATGAAAAGGAAGCTATAAAGGAAATCAAGTTTGTGCATGCTCAGCATGGCAGCTGTGTCATCACTACTTAATGGGAAAATGGCTCAAATATTTTTACTGGTGGAATGGGAGATTTAAAAAAAAAAGTTTGGCCAGCACCCTGGATGAGAATAACATCATGCTTCAATGTGAGGTACAGAACCAGAATTCCCAAAACACTCCTATTTGCAGATACTCACAGATGCCCTTGGGAGGCAAATGGCTTCCTCTCCTATTGTGCAACCCAGAGAGCTCACCCATTGGACCAACACCTATCATGGGAGAATATTCCAGGAGGGCTTAACAAAGGGTCTGCTCTCTCCCAGGCAGCACACCATGGTCTCACTGCTGGTTGGGGCCAAGACCTGCGCAAGCCATCTTCCCCAGAGGTCACAGCCACACAGACTGCAGCCACACAGGCCACAGCCCCTCAACACCCACAGTCCCACAGGCTGGCTCTGTCCCACAGATGTTTATTTGCTTGTTGGTAGGTTGGTTGATTGTTTTATGTCAGAAATGTATTTTTAAAAACTGAGTTTGAAGTGAGAAGTGAAACTTGACCTGACCACAATCTGACATTTGCATTTTCTGTTTGTCTTTGAAGGCTTTTGAGTTTCCTACTTTACTTTGTCATTATTTAGAGCATTAAACTAGTTCTTGATACTAATGAAATATACTAATGAAATTCTTTGGGGCTATGTGTAAAAAGAACCACCCTCTGTATAAAGAGATCTTGGGCTGGCTCAAGGACTAAGTAAAAGCCCCTATTAGTGGAAAGCTTACCTTTTTTAACCCTAATTAACTTAATGCCCACCAAGTATTAGAGGGTGTTGTTCATTTCACATTTCAATAAATTTACAATTAATGCTAGATTATGAAGTAATTCTAACCTCAATGTATTGATTAAAATACTTTGGTGAGGAGAAACCAAGATGGCGGCATAGGTAAACACTGGAAATTGCTGCCTCGAACAACCACTTCAAAAATACAACTAAAAGACAAAACAAACACCATCCAGAACAAGAGGAAGGCTGGCTGCGTGGAAATTCTACAACTAAAAGGAAAGAGAAAAGCACACTGAGACTCAGAGGAGGTGCGGAAGTAAAGTGCAGAGGTACGGAGGCGCACGCAGAAAGGGCTGGCAACTGAGGACATTGTCTTTTTCAATCGGGAGGGAGTCTCAAGCTCCTGACTGCTCTGAACTCCAATTCCAGGCGAGACTCTGGGGACCCAGACTCATACGGGGAGAAACTGGACTGTCTGGCATCAGTCGGAACTCGAGGGCGGCTTTCTCTCAGAGGTGCTTGCAGCGATTACCGGGACACTGAGATGCAGGGCCTCTTAGGGTAGGACTGAGGAGCAGCCATAGCTGCTTGCTCCACCCTGTTGATCCCGAGACCCCACCCTACCCAAGCTGTGCACAGAGGCATTTGCATATGAAAGGCCTGGCCCTTGGCAATCTGAAAATTACCTAACAAACTGCAGCTGTCAGAGAGACCCACAACTTCCAAAAGAAGGCCCAAGGCCCCACAGCAGCTTGCATTGCTTCACAGCTGGGCCTCATCTAGGCACCTCCAAACCCCAAACAAAGAAGAAGAATCTGCAGATCTCTCCATAG
>NW_005357271.1:494848-501074 GCF_000412655.1 Myotis brandtii | reverse complement strand
AGAAAAAGGTAAAGATACAAATTATGAACAACAAATACACATCTATCAACAAGTGAATCTAAAAATAAAGTGAATAAATAATCTGATGAACAGAATAAACTGGTGAATATAATAGAATCAGGGGCATAGAAAGGGAGTGGACTGACTATTCTGGGGGTGGGGGGAAGGGGTGTGGGAGGTGCAGAAAGAGACTGGACAAAAATCGTACACCTATGGATGAGGACCGTGTGGAGGGGGTAAGGGCAGAGGGTAGGGTGGGAACCGGGTGGAGGGGAGCTATGGGGGGAAAAAAGAGGAACAACTGTAATAATCTGAACAATAAAGATTTAATTTAAAAAATAAAAAAATAAAATACTTTGGTGATGTTAATAAAGTAAACTATAAATTATTTTGTGCATAATATGTAACAGGTACAGTGCCTTTGCATCTTAACAAACAATGGGCAATATTCAGCTCCAATTTTGCATCTGTGGTGTCTTAAGCACAAAAAAGTCCTTTAACCTTTCTCAAGATTATAAACATTATAAAAAGTATTTTGGAAATTTGAACAAGTACTTTGGGGGATTTTTCATGCTATTTCTATTGTGCCACATTTCCTCTTTAAATGCAATGTTAACAAGTGCAAATGAAGAAAATGGTAGAATTATAGTTACTTGTCTAAATCATGTTGTTTTTAGAACACCAAGAAAGGATTATTTGACCTGTAATATAGTAATAGGTAATGGCTTATATGGTGATTATTCTTTGGAGCTATATTTGGACTTAAGAAGTCAATATTTATTTAGAATTATAATGCACAAAGCATTATTTTAGGTCCTAAAGCAGAAAAATTACAAAAATAGCCCACAGCAATAAACAAAATTATTTTGCACAAATTTTATCCTTCAACATCTGTGTGAGGGTGAAGGGCAGGCTATCCTCATCTGACATGAGAAAATAAAGGAACAAATCATGTTCTTCTAAGTCAAAATGGAAAAACATGCCTTGGAAAGGTATTATATTTGAGATTAGGAAAGCTTGTCATTCTTTGATTCAATAGGGCCCTGGAGATCTTTTGGGCATGGAGTCCCTGGAGGAGCCAGAGAGCCACAATTTCATAGCACACTGGCATTAAAAGCAGATTGGATGAAGCAGAGGACAAAATCAGTGACTTAGAAGACAAGGTAGAAATAAATACCCAATTAGAGCAGCAAACAGAAAAAAGAATTAAAAATCAGGAAGACAGCTTAAGGGAGCTCTAGGACAACATGAAATGTAACAACATTCGCATTATAGGAATACCAGAAGGGGAAGAGGATGAGCAAGGAACAAAGAACCTGTTTAAAGAAATAATGACAGAAAACTTCCCCAACCCGGTCAAGAAAAATGCCACACAAGTTCAGGAGGCAGAGAGAATCCCAATCAAGAGGAACCCAAAGAGGCCCACACCTAGACACATCATAATTAAAATGGCAAATGTTAAAGACAAAGAAAGAATCTTAAAGGCAGCAAGAGAGAGAGAGTAAATTACATACAAAGGAGTTCCCATTAGAATGTCAACTGACTTCTCAAAAAACAACAACACTTTAGGCCAGAAGTGAGTGGCCTGAAGTACTCCAAGTAATGAAAAGCAAGGGTCTAAATCCAAGACTACTGTATCCAGCAAGGCTATTATTTAAAATTGAAGGTAAAATACAAAGCTTTCCAGACAAAAAGAGGTTAAAGCAGTACATTACCACCAAACCAGCAATGTTAAAGGGACTTCCTTAGGAAGAAGAAGAAAAGGAGAGAGAGAGGATCACAGACATAAGAAAAAAATAAAAATGGCAATAAATAAATACCTATTAATAATAACCTTAAATGTAAATGGACTAAATGCTCCAGTCAAAAGATATAGGGTGACTGGATAAGAAAACATGACCCATATATATATGCTGGCTACAAGAGACCCACCTCAGAACAAAAGATACACACAGACTAAGAGTGAAGGAATGGAAAAATATATTCCATACAAATGGAAAGTAAAGAAAAGCTGGAGTAGTAATACTCATATCAGACAAAATAGACTTCAAAATGAAGGCCAAACAAGAGATAAAGAAGGCCACTTCATAATACTAAAGGGAATGTTTCAACAAGAAAGTATCTCTTGTAAACATATATGCATCCAATATAGGAGCACGCAAGTATATTAAAAAACTCTTAAAGGACATTAAGAGAGAGATTGACAGCAATACAGTCATAGTGTAGGACTTTAACACCCCACTGACATCACTGGATAGATCTTCCAGACAAAAAATTAACAAGGAAACAGAGGCCTTAAATAAACAAGGAAACACAGTAGATCAGATGGATCTAACCGATATTTACAGAACAGTTCACACCAAACCAACAGTGCCCATGGAACATTCTCAAAAATAGACCACATGTTAGGGTACAAAACAAGCCTACACAAATTCAAGAAGATTGATATAATACCAAGCATCTTCTCGGATCACAATGGCATGAAATTAGAAATTAACTACAAAAAAACAAAAACAAAAAAAAACCCCTCAAATACATGGAGACTAAATAGCATGTTATTAAGCAATGAAAGGGTTACCAATGAGATCAAGCAAGAAATTAAAAACTTCCTGGAAACAAATGAAAATGAACACACAACCACCCAAAACCTATGGGACACAGCAAATGCCATTCTGAGAGGGAAGTTCATAGCACTACAGGCCTAACTCAATAAATAAATTTTTAAAAAAGACTAATAAACTATCTAAACCTAAAATTAAATTAATTAGAAAGAGAACAGCAATAAAAGCCCAGAGGAAGTAAAAGGAAGGAAATAATAAAGATCAGAGAAGAAATAAATGACACAGAAACTAAAAAAAAAAAAAAAAAAGTACAAAAGATCAATAAATCCAAGAGCTGGTTCTTTGAAAAGATAAACAAAATTGATGAACCCCTAGCCAGACTCATCAAGAAACAAAGAGAAAGGACCCAAATAAATAAAACAAGAGATGAAAGAGCCAATATAATAACAGACATCACAGAAATACAAAGGATTGAAAACAAATACTATGAACAATTATATGCCAACAAACTAGATGAACCTGGGTGAAATGGACAAATTCCTAGAAATATTCAATCTTCCAAAACTCAATCAGGAAGAATCAGAAAACCTGAGTAGGCCAATAACAACTGATGAAATTGAAGCAGTAATTCAAAAACTTCCAGCAAATAAAAGTCCCGGACCCGATGGATTTACAGGTGAATTTTATCAAACATTCAAAGAAAAACTAACAACTATCCTCCTCACACTATTCCAAAATATTCCAGAGGAAGGTACACTTCCAAGTTTTTTTTATGAAGCCAGCATTATCCTAATTCTGAAACCAGATAAAGACACTACAAAGAAAGAGAATTACAGGCCAATATCCCTGATGAACATAGATGCTAAAATTCGCAACAAAATATTAGCATATCAGATCCAGCAATATATTAAAAAGACCATACACCATGATCAAGTGGAATTTATTCCAGGGATGCAAGGCTGGTACAATACTTGCAAATCAATAAATGTGATATATCACATAAACAAATTGAAAGATAAAAGCCACATGATCATATCAATAGATGCAGAAAAAGCAAAATACAGCATTCTTTTTTCATAAAAATTCTCAGCAAAGTGAGAATAGAGGGATCATATCTCAACATAATAAAGCCCATATATGACAAACCTTCAGCCAACATAACACTCAATGGCCAAAACTAAAAGGGTTTCCCTTAAAAACAGGAACAAGACAAGGATGTCTGCTTTCACCACCCTTATTTAACATAGTACTGGAAATCCTAGCTACAGCCAGCAGATGAGAAGAAGAGGTAAAAGGCATCCAAATTGGAAAGGAGGAAGCAAAACTCATTATTCACAGATGACATGATATTGTATAGAGAAAAGCCTAAAGACTCCACCAGGGAACTACTAGACTTAATAAATGAATTCAGCAAGGTATCAGGATACAAAATCAACATCCAGAAATCAATGGCATTTTTACGCAACAATAATGAACTCTCAGAAGAAAAAAATTAAAAAGCAATCCTATTTACCATTGCAACAACAACAAAAAAGATACCTAGGAATAAACTTAACCAAGGAAGTAAAAGACCTGTACTTGGAAAACTATAGGACATTGAAAAAAAAATGGAGGAAGATAGAAACAAATATAAGTGTATACAATGTTTATGAATTAGAAGAATTAATATCATCAAAATGTCTATACTATCCAACACAATCTATAGATTCAACACAATCCCTATTAAAATCCCAAAGGAGAAAATAAACAATTGGGACTACATCAAAATAAAAAGCTTCTGTATAGCAAAAGAAATAACCATCAAATTAAAAAGGGAATCCACTGAATGAATGGGAGAACATATTTTCCAATAATAGATTTGATAAGGTGTTAATATCCAAAATATGTAAAGTACTCATACAACTCAACAAAAAGAAGACAAACAATCTAATTACAAAATGGGCAGAAGACCTGAATAGACATTGCTCCATAATCATCAGAGAAATGCAAATTAAAACCACAATGAGATATCACTTCACACCTGTCAGAAAGGCTATCATTAAAAAATCAACAAACAAGTGCTGGTGAGGATGTGGAGAAAAGGGAACACTAGTTCACTGCTCGTGGGAATGCAGATTGGTGCAGCCACTATGGAAAATAGTATGGAGTTTCCTCAAAAATTTAAAAATGGAACTTTCATTTGACCCAGCGTTCCCACTTCTTGGAATATATCCTAAAAACACCAAAACTCCAATCAGAAAGAATATATACACCCCTATGTTCATAGCAGCATTATTTACAATAGCTAAGATTTGGAAACAGCCCAAGTGCCCATCAGTTGATGAATGGATAAAAAAAGCTGTGGGATATTTACACTATGGAATACTAGGCAGCTGTAAAAAAGAGGGATCTCTTACCTTTGGGACAGCATGGATGGACCTGGAAAATATTATGCTGAGTGAAATAAGCCAAGCTGAGAAAGACAAATATCACATGATCTCACTTATTTGTGGAATCTAATGAACAAAATGAATTGACCAATAAAGTAAGACCCGAAGCAGGGAGGCATGAAACAGACTGACAAACCTCGATGTGGGGTTGAGGGGATGAGAAGAGATAAACCAAAGAACTTATATACTTACTAGTGGCCCGGTGCATGAAATTCATGCACATTAAAAGGGAATTAATGGGCACAGCCTCAGGTCCCCTGGCCCTGCGCAGGGGGAGCAGCCTGAGGTCCCCTGGACCAGTACCAGGGCAGGGGGCACACCTTGAGGTCCCCCATCAAGCCCTGCCAGGCAGGGGGCACTGCCTGAGGTCCCCTGGCCCGGGGCGGGGGGAGCAGCCTGAGGTCACCCGGCCCAGCACCAGGGTGGGGGGCACAACTTGAGGTCTCCCGTCAAGCCCCGCTGGGTGGGGGGGTGCAGCCTCAGGGCCCCTGTCAAGCCCCACTGGGTGGGGAGCACAGCCTCAGGTCCCCTGTCACGCCCCGCCGGGTGGGGGGGGTGCAGCCTCAGGTCCCCCGGTGCATGCCGTGTGGGGGGGCGCAGCCTCAGGTGCCCTGCCCCAGCCCAGCACCATGCAGCCTCAGGTCCCTGCTGATTGCTCATTAAGGCTCGTTATGGGAACTTGGGCGCAGCCATCTTGTGCTATGAAATCCCTGCCTCCTCTGTGGGCACAGCCATCTTGGTGTAATGGTCAATTTGCATATTCCTGCTTTATTAGATAAAGTATGTATAGCCCATTGACATGGACAATAGGGTAGTGAAGAGTAAAGACCTGGGGAGTGGATAGGGGCTGGGAGGAGGGGGGAAAGGGGGAGAAAATGGGAAATTTTCTGTAATATGAATAATTTTTTAAAAATTTTTTTAAAAAGAAAAAAATATCTTCTTTATTTTGTATCGATGATTATTCTTATAGGTAGAGTATACAAATGGCACAGTGTTTGAGAATCAGATCCTGAACCCTTATGTACTGCTATTGGGAATGTAAACTGACACAGCCATTAGGGAAAACAGTATGGAGGTTCCCCAAAACATTAAAAACAGAACTTCCATATAAACCAGCAATCCCACTTCTGGATATTTATCCGAAGAAGTCCAAATCACTAATTCCAAAAGATATATACATTCCCATGTTCACTGCAGCATTATTTACAAATAGCCAAGATATATAAGTACACAGGT
>NW_005357271.1:493387-494823 GCF_000412655.1 Myotis brandtii | reverse complement strand
AAATGGGAAATCTTACCATTTCTAACAGCATAGATGGACCTTGAGGGATTATGCTAAGTGAAATAAGTCAGACAGAGAAAGACAAATGCCATATGATGTCACATATGTAGAATCTTAAACAGCAACCAAAAAAATGGGGAACTTATAAATGCAGAAAACGGATTTGTGGTTGCCAAAGTTGTGGGGGCGGGGTGGGAGGGGAGGTGAAATGGTTGACGGTACAAGCTTCCAGTTATAAAAATAACTCACGGGGATGCAATGTACAGGATGGCCACTATAGTATATAATAATACTGCATTGTAAATTTTAAAATGATAATATACTATGTGAATCACAATATATGTGACTTTCCTGAATAACGAATCGACCCACTATGCTCATTTCTGTGTCGCCTGGCACAGGTAGATCTCTATGGATTGGTGTATATGAAGGAGAAATTGTTTGCATGTGTAGACTGTGAGCACAGGATGCGTGTGTTCTTACCACAGCGGCCGGATGTCTGGCGAGGGAGGCAGTGTAGGGTCCCGAAGACGCACCTGCAGAGCCGGCAGCCGCAGACGGTCCAGGATCCGTGCACCAGGGTGCCGCACTCACTAAGAGGCCGAAACCCCGCGTTAGTACAGCCAGCGCGTGCATCCCACCCCGCTACTCACCACACGAACGCCCCCACTCCGGTCCAGCCATCCCGCTCATCTCTGCACCCACCTGTGCCTCAGGTCGTGCTCGCAGTAGCGGCCGGTGAAATGGGCGGAGCACACGCAGAAGCTACCCAGCACACAAGTGCCGCCGTTCATACAGCAACGCTGGGGCGGGAGTGCACCTATGAGGGTCGCCTGGGCGTCAGCTGGGAGCTTAGTGAGCTGTCCGCCAGAAGAGGGCATGAGGAGATCGCCACGGGGAGGCAATAAAATTAGCTCCCTGATTAGTGTATTTGCTCAGGTAAAGCCTGCTTGTTAATCAAAGGATTAAAAACAAACTACCTTGCGTGAAGTCGGGTCAGGAACAAGTCGGATGACAGGACCTAAAACCCTGCCCACAGCAGTAGGGTTTTTAGGGTTTTCTTTCTCCCTTCTTCCCTCCCTCCTCCCCTCCCTTCCTTCTTCATTCCTTCCTTTCTTTCCTTCTTTCACATGTTAAATTCAGGATGTGACTTTCCTGACAATGATTGAAGACAGGTCTCCTGGGCCAGGACCACCCACGGGTGCAATGATACCACTCTACCCGCCACAACCCACCCCCCACTACCTCCGCCAGAGGGACCCCCTGAGGACATGGGATCTGGCACCTGAGAGCCTGCAATAAGCCAAGTAGAGTCTGCTATTATCTTGGGTTGGGATATTTGTTTTAAATACATTTCAGTCATCTTTCTGGACCTGAGAAAAATACCCACTTAAGAGCAAATGCACATGGACACATGTTCGGTAGGCCTGGGGTCG
>NW_005357271.1:487872-493180 GCF_000412655.1 Myotis brandtii | reverse complement strand
GGGGGGAGACATCTATAATACTTTAAACAATAAAGATAAATTTTTTCAAAAGAGCAAATGCAACGTTTTACAATGAAATAGTAAAACTTTTTTTCCAGAGTAAAAGAACATCTCACTAGGAAAAAATTTATTTTATAGTGTATCATCATTTGAAAATGATAAAATGTTCTCTATTGGGTTTCTTATCTTTAATATATCTCAGGGTTTTTCAGACCCTAAATTTGGAGTCCAGTGACTGAGCTGATTGCAAAGGCTTTAAAACAGCCTGGGGACTTACGCTCTTGAAAAGCCCTGGAATGGGGAAGCAAGTCCTGAGACCTCCAGCTCTCCACGCTCCCATTCATCTCCCTAAAATTATTCAAAGTCCAGTTGAGTGTTTTCTGCTGGAGCTTCTGAACTGTAGCATTGTTGACTTCTTCTCTACTACCTTTATGTTTCTCTCTTTGATAGCCTTGTAAAAACATTGAAAATATGAGGCTGATAATGATTGAGAAACAAATACACAATAAAAACTAAAAGATTGTAAATAAAATGCTTCTTACTGTTTCCCAAATGGATGATCTGTAACACTAAACTGATCATAAGCAGAAGCCTAGAATATTTAAAGAAAAGTATTGAAGTTTAAAATATAAAAAAGCATAAACAGAAATTTATATATGTTAAAATATAATGCAATCACATTATAAAGGTATATACAATATTTAATGAATAATAAATATTATGCAATCATTTTGTAACTTGTAGATTTTGATTATGTTGTAATCACTAGAAAGATTTTGAGACCAAAAAAGTATACAGTATCTTAACGAGAAGGAACAATCATTCATGTGTTGCAACTTATTCTGGAGGCTTTTAATAGCCCCTCTTGACTCTAAGATTTAGATGATCTGTCCTTACCTAGTAAAGTGGCTCCAAGTCATTTTCTCACTGACAGGTCTGGTATGAGAGTATCCTTCTCTCATCAATATATTGAAGATCAATTTCCAAGGAAGTTGAGTGTGACTGTGTTTGTATTTGAAGGTGTCTTTACTCAAGGTCCTGGAGTAACTGCATCAGGATACAAGATGGATAAGTACAGTAGACTCAGGTATTTCTTACCCTCTGCCTAGGCCACAGGAAACAACAATGAGGTCTCTGAGTTCCGATGTGGAAGCTGTTAGGCAATAGCCTGTTGTGAAGCTGGGCCATGCAGAGCCTCAAAGACTATCCCCTCAATAAGACTCAGCTGGAGGAAGGGGGTGGAGACATGGCCAAATCTCTCTGGGACAGTTTACAGTGCTGACAGCAGCAAGAGTAAACTAACCCCGATGTAAAACATTGATGACCAAGGCAACAAATATTTCCCTCACTGGAAAAAAAAAAAGTTAAAACCCCAATGTGAACAAATATGTTTTCATAGGAAAATGGAGATTTTATATTGCTAACTCTTTATACTGGAAGGTGGAAGGGGGTCCAGCTAGAAAAGGGAGCTGCTGTGTGGGACATAACCAGTAGGCTTGGATCCCAAAAGTCTTAAGTGGGGAGCATGAATATAAAGGGAGACACTTCAACACCTGCTTTCTGAGGATATGTCAATATTTCCACAGACTGGGCCTTTTCTCTGTGCCCAGCATAGTGGTAAATAAGTCATATGCATTATTCATTTCACATAGCACTGCTCTGGGAAAGCACTAATATTAATCCCCCAGGTAAAAGATGAAGCAACTAAGGCTTAGAGTTTAAGACCCTTGTGGCAGATTTGAAAAACATGAAATATATAGATAGTATGAGAAGAAGGTTTTAGGGTGCTCAGCATCCAAATACCTGGAAACACAGGAGTAACTGCCACCCACCATCATCTGAATCCAAGAAGGGAGTGATTTAGGAACCTCTTTGGAGACTTTCTGAGTCTCAGTTTTTCTAATTGCTAAAATAGTGACCCTCAGAGCCCTTTTATCAGCACTAAAGAGGACACCTGCAACTTTGGTGCAAATTGTTCTGTGATTTTAATATAAAAACTGCTTTCTAAAAATAGCATGTTTCCTTCAAGGATGATACTATCTTTGTTACTGATTTAAATTTTTAAACCTTTAAATGTGAGGTTTATTAAAGAGGTTGTTAAATAAACCAATAGTGAGTCAGTGAGCCTGGCTGCAGTGAGGCCTCCCAACCACTGGTTCTGTGAGCTGCCAGGACCAGGTTGGGACCAGCAGATCCTAGTGGGCAGAACATGCAGAGGATGACACCTGGCACCTTCATGAAACATCTGTAATTGAAATCATGACAAACACACATTAAATTGGTTACTTCCTGTTAATTTCATAATTTAGTTATACATAAAAGTAAGTATATTTTATTACCTTAAATCAATAGAAACTTCTATATAACCTAACTGGCTTATATACTAAAATGAAACCAGGTATAAGCTAAAGGATTATATATACTTGAATAAGAAGTATAAAAACTGTTCCATTTACAAGATGACACTAAATCCAATCCTAATATTAAATATTAATATTTAGTATTAATATATTAAATTATCTAATATTAACATTTTAAACGTAGTAGCTAAAATCTAACTTTCCCCCACAGTTATTTTTAATTAAATTTATATTGTGGACTTTCAAATTTACACAAAAGCTAGGACAATGATCCCATAAACCTGCCTAGGTTCAACAAATAAATATCAACCTTTGCCAGTCTTATCTGATTTATTTTCCCACATGCTTTTGCTTTAAGTTTTTAAAGCAAATCTCAGACATCATGATATTTCTTATGTCAAATAAGGCTTTGAAAATATGCACTTTATAAATGGAAACTATAGAAATAGGAAAGGAAATGTCTTGCCAGAAAGACAGGATTGAGAGGCTAGAAATAGCCATGGAATGTCCCACCTCTGGCTGTTTGCTTAAGATCTATAGTCAGCTCTAAGGAGGGAAAGGGCTGATGGCCTAGAGGTGATAAAGTTGCTAAACCTCTTTTTCAGCATCCTGTCACTTGCTCTCATTTACTTAAAGGTCTTATAAAAAGAATTTTGCATTTCACTGCAGAAGAACCCAGGTTTGCTTGATTAATGAGTCCCAGCTGGAAGGAGTTACTTAGGAGCAGCTGGAGGCCAAGTGGTGGGGCAGCAGACGCAATCTAGGAAAGGTCCTTTCTTGTTATCAGTTATAAACAGATAAGATTTGGAGCCGACTCACTCATCAGACTTTCAGGGGAACTTCTGACTCATTTTGAGCTGCCATAAGGTATGTGGGAATGGGGACACCCTGTCTCAGGATTGGAGACCACCCCACCTCTGTTTCCTTAGTACATCAAACAGTCACTGATGAAATTGTTCTGCAACAAATTAGGTGTGAAGGAACTTTCTGAGAATGACTTTAGAGCAGTGTTGGTCAATGTGTGTTACTGGCTGGGTTTTCCTTTAAGCCACACCTCAGACCTTTTTCACTCAGAAACCCCAGGCAAGGCTGAGAACAGCATCAAGATTTTTTTTTCTCACCAGTCCAGGTGACTCTGGTGTGCAGCCAAAACTGATTCTATATCTATGTTCTGCTTGGCTATGTGCTCCCAAGGATGGGATACTCCTTTCAAGCCTTTGCATTCCACCCTTAAGCACAGTGTCTGATGCACCATGGGTACCATGGTACCACACAATGAAGTGTTGGTTGTGTAAATAAAAGAATAAGTGGATTATTATACTTAGACCCCTTTTTTAATGAAGAAAGTGAAATCTAAGAAGAAACTGGCTTGTGATATATACTGTGGAAGAAGACAAACTTCTCTCTCCCCCAAGGTTTTTCTAGCTAGTCTCATAATAAAATAGACATGAAAGAGACTAGCAAGAGAAAAATAACCAAATGTAATACATACATATGTATGGGAACCATGAATACATGGGAGAGTCAGAGACCCCATATACAGGAGAGCTTCAGAGATAGAAAGGGTTATTGAGGTATATAAAACCATCTGAGCTTGGGATGAAACCTTGGAGGCTTCAAAGGGTCATTGCAGGATAAGAAGAGCAGATGTTTAGTAAATAGAAATTTGTCCTGCTTTATAGATAGGTCAAAAGAGGTTATCTCTCATAATTGCTTATTATAGGCAAGGCTTCTAACTCAAGTTATTCTAGGTACTTAAGGGAGGGGGCAAAAGTTTCTCATAAGCCTATAGGTGAAGTTGCCTTTAGGTCAAAATAATCTGCATACCACAGAGACACATCTTGGGGTGACTCATTCTGAACCCCCAAAATTCCCTCTTTGGAAATTCTCCTGGAAATTTCACATTTCAGAAGTTAGATTGGTAGACTATTCTTTTTCTAATAATTATTAATTTTTTATTTATAGTTGATACACAATATTATATTAGTTTTAGGCATACAGCATAGTGGCTAGACAGTTGTTTACTTTACAAAGTGTTCCCCCTGATGTTTCTAGTACCCACCTGGCACCATACATAGTTATAATTTTGACTATATTCCCTATGTCGTGTTAGGTCTGATTAAATAATTGAATCAATACCCCTCCCTGGAAACTGGCCTTTAGACCACTTCATCATGGACACTCCCTTTTGCTTAGACCATATTCCACTTGCTAAGACCACATTCCATTTCCTAAGACCATTATTTCTTCCCAGACTTTACCAGATCTGGACCAGCCCAGAGAATTCTCTACCCAGAAAAAGCCTGCCTAGATTCCTTTAAAACCTCGTAACTCCCCATCCCTGAATGCAGACACCATTTTGGGGCTCAGCCCATCTGGTATCCAGATGACCTAATAAATTTATAATCCCTTACCACCTTTGGCTTCTTGCATTCCTCCTTCGGTGACCCTAACATGCCATACTTTTTTGTAGCTACCAATTTGTACTTCTTAATCTCTTCCTATTTTTTACCTCTCCCCCCAATCCCCATCCCATCTATCAATCATTAAAATGTTCTCTGTATTTATGTTTGTTTCTGTTATCTTTGTTTGTTTATTTTGTTTTTTTAGATTCCACATACAAGTGAAATCATATGAAATTCATCTTTCTTTGTCTGACTTATTTTACTAAGTACCATACCCTCTAGATTCATCTATGTTGTTGAAATGGCAAGATTTCATTCTTTTTTATGGCTTAGTCATATTCCATATGCACCACTTCATCTACACTAATAAAAGACAAACATGCAAATTGACTGTACCTTCGCTATGCCTTAAGCCACACCCACCAGCCAATCAGAGCGACTATATGCAAACTAACCCAACCAAGATGGCGGCCAGCAGCCACGGAGCTGGAGCAAGCAGGAGGCTTGGTTGCCCCAATGATGGAGGAAGCCAAGCTTCCGGCA
>NW_005357271.1:484545-484802 GCF_000412655.1 Myotis brandtii | reverse complement strand
TGATCCAGTCCCGGTTGCACGGCCTTGCCAATGTGCGGCTGCAGAAGCCACCAGCCGGTGCCTGTGTGCAGTCGCAGAAGCCGCCTGCCTGCCGCATCCCACTATGATCCACTGAGTTATGAGGCCACAGAGCAAGGAGAACTTCCACCCCTGAATCAAAGTGGGGAGCGGAGGACACGGCCTCCCCTCCTAAAGTCGCCAAAGGACAGGACCTAACCTAAGCCATATCCTCTGAGACAGCCAGGCAGGCACCACTG
>NW_005357271.1:469319-483341 GCF_000412655.1 Myotis brandtii | reverse complement strand
GGTTCTTTGGCACCTCTGCCTGAGATATAAACTGTCTGACATGGAAGTACAACTCCAGAGAAGGGGGTGGGGAACCTAAGTTAAATAATATTTTGTTTTTGTTTTTTCACTTGGCAGAATGGGGGCTGAAGTTGAAGTTAGGTTTGGTTACTAAACAAAGAAAAAAGCAACATTTCTTGCACACCCGACTGTGTGGTCTGAGTTTGCTGCTGCCTATAAACCGAGAAAAAGTTGTAAAATGAACTAATCTCTAGACCGAGGAGTAGTGCCACTCAGCCAGAAGCTGGCTCATGGCTGGCCAGTGCAGTGATGGTGGCAGGAGCTTCTCCCACCTCCGTGGCAGCACTAAGAATGTCCAACTAACAGTTTAGGCCCAACCGTTGGGGGCCTAAGCCTTTAGTCGGACATCCCCTGAGGGCTCCCTGGCTGCCAGAAGGATGTCTGACTGCAAGTTTAAGCCTGATCCCCCTGGGAGTGGGCCTAAGTCAACAGGTGGATATCCCCCAAGGGGTCCTGGACTGCAAATGGGCGCAGGCCAGGCTGAGGGACGCACCCTTCACCCCCCTCCCCCGAGTACACAAATTTTGTGCACTGAGCCTCTAGTATATATATAATTGATTTCAGAGAGGATGGTAGAGGGAGAGAAAGAAACATCAATGATGAGAGAGAATCATTGACCAGCTACCTTCTGCATGCCCCCCCCCCCACTAGGGATCAAACCCGCAACCTGGCATGTGCCTTTGCCTGGAATAGAACCCAGGACCCTTCAGTCCACAGGCCGGCGCTCTGTCCACTGAGCCAAACCAGCTAGGGCTGCAACACTTCTTTATCTAGTCATCTACTGGATGGACACTTAGGTTGTTTCCATGTCTTGGCTACTGTAAATAATGCTGAAATGAACACAGGGACGAATATCTGAATATTTGATTTAATGATTTGGTTTCTTTGGATAAATACTCAGAAGGAGAATTGCTGGGTCCTTCTTTGTCTCTTACTATAGCCTTTGTTTTTAAGTATATTTTGTCTGGGATTGAGAAGGCAAAAAAGGGCTAATTCCAATGTAACCCTGATACTTGGGGGGTGTAGCAATTGAAATCCATGCCAGCAAGGTCAGTGTACATTTTTTTTTCTTTTTTTAACCGTTTTATTGCTTAAAGTATTACAAAGAGTATCACATATGTCTCCTTTTTTTCCTGCCCTTGACAATCCCGTGGCCTCCCCTACCCGCCAGTGTCTTATGTCCATTGGTTATGCTTATATGCATGCATACAAGTCCTTCAGTTGATCTCTTACCCCCCTACCTCCTGCCCCCCAACCCTCCCCGGCCTTCCTGCTGCAGTTTGACAATCTGTTTGAGGCAGCTCTGCCTCTGTATTTATTATTGTTCATAAGTTTATAACGGTCTTTATTATCCATGAATGAGTGAGATCATGTGGTATTTTTCCTTCATTGAGTGGCTTATTTCACTTAGCATAATGCTCTCCAGCTCCATTAATGCTGTTGCAAATGGTAAGAATTCCTTCTTTTTTACAGCAGCATAGTATTCCATTGTGTAGATGTACCACAGTTTTCTAATCCATTCATCTACTGATGGGCACTTAGGCTGTTTCCAAATCTTAGCTATGGTGAATTGTGCTGCTATGAACATAGGGGTGCATATATCCTTTCTGATTGGTGTTTTTGGTTTCTTGGGATATATTCCTAGAAGTGGGATCACAGGGTCAAATGGGAGTTCCATTTCCAGTTTTTTGAGGAAACTCCATACTGTCTTCCATAGTGGCTGCACCAGTCTGCATTCCCACCAGCAGTGCACAAGTGTTCCTTTTTCTCCACATCCTCTCCAGCACTTGTCATTTGTTGATTTGTTGATGATAGCCAGTCTGACAGGTGTGAGATGGTACCTCATTGTTGTTTTGATTTGCATCTCTCGGATGATTAGTGACTTTGAGCATGTTTTCATATGTCTCTTGGCTTTCTGAATGTCCTCTTTTAAAAGGTGTCTATTTAGGTCCTTTGCCCATTTTTTGATTGGATTGTTTATCTTCCTTTTGTTAAGTTGTATGAGTTCCCTATAAATGTTGGAGATTAAACCCTTATTGATGATAACATTGGCAAATATGTTCTCCCATGCAGTGGGCTTTCTTGTTGTTTTGTTGATGGTTTCTTTTGCTGTGCAGAAACTTTTTATTTTGATGTAGTCCCATTTGTTTATTTTCTCTTTAGTTTCCAAAGCTCTAGGAGCTGTATCGGTGAAGAAATTGCTTTGGCATATGTCTGAGATTTTGTTGCCTTTGGATTCTTCTAGTATTTTTATGGTCGTAAATTTAATTCCTTTATCCATTTTGAGTTTATTTTTGTGTATGGTGTAAGTTGGTGGTCTAGTTTTATTTTTTTGCATGTATCTGTGAAATTTTCCCAACACCATTTATCTTGACTCCATTGTATGTTCTTGCCTCCTTTGTCAAATATTAATTGAGCATATGGGTTCGGGTCGATTTCTGGGTTCCCTATTCTATTTCATTGATCTATATATCTGTTCTTGTGCCAATACCAGGCAGTTTTGAGAACAGTGGCTTTGTAATACAGCTTAATATCTGGTATTGAGATCCCACCTACTTTCTTCTTTCTCAGGATCGCTGCAGCTATTCGGGGTCCTTTTTCATTCAGATGAATTTTTGGAGAGTTCGTTCTAGGTCTGTGAAATATGCCGTTGGTATTTTAATGGGAAGTGCGTTGAATTTATAGATTGCTTTGGGCAGTATGGACATTTTAATGATGTTGATTCTACCAATCCAAGAACATGGTATGTTCTTCCATCTCTTTATGTCTTCCTCTATCTCTTTTTTCAACGTCCTGTAGTTTTCTGAGTAGAGGTCTTTTACCTCTTTAGTTAAGTTTATTCCTAGGTAGCTTAATTTTTTTGGTGAGATGGTAAATGGGATTGCTTTTTTAGTCTCTCTTTCTGCAAGTTCACTATTGGTGTATAGAAATGCCATAGATTTCTTGGCGTTAATTCTGTATCCTGCTACATTGCCGAATTCTTTTATTAAGTCTAATAGTTTTTTGATGGAGTCTTTAGGGTTTTTTAAGTATAATATCATGTCATCTGCAAATAAGGACAGTTTTACTTCCTCTTTTCCAATTTGGATGCCTTTTATTTCTTCTTCTTGCCTAATTGCAATGGCTAATACTTCCAGGACTATGTTAAAGAGGAGTGGCGAGAGTGGGCATCCCTGTCTTGTTCCTGTTCTTAGGGGAAATGGTGTTAGTTTTTGTCCATTGAGTATGATGTTGGCTGTGGGCCTGTCATATATGGCTTTTATTATGTTGAGGTATGATCCTTCTATTCCCACCTTGCTGAGAGTTTTTATCAAAAATGGGTGTTGAATTTTGTCAAATGCTTTTTCTGCATCAATTGATATGACTATGTGGTTTTTTTCCTTCAATTTGTTTATGTGATGTATCACGTTGATTGATTTGCGGATATTGTACCATCCTTGCATCCCTGGGATAAATCCTACTTGGTCATGGTGTATGATCTTTCTGATGTACTGCTGGATCCGATTTGCTAAGATTTTGTTGAGGATTTTGGCATCTATGTTCATGAGGGATATTGGCCTGTAATTCTCTTTCATTGTGTTGTCTTTACCTGGTTTTGGTATTAGGGTGATGCTGGCTTCATAGAATGAGCTTGGAAGTGTTCCTTCCTCTTGGATTTTTTGTAGTAGTCTGAGGAGGATAGGTTTTAGTTCTTCCTTGAATGTTTGGTAAAACTCCCCTGTGAAGCCGTCTGGTCCTGGGCTTTTGTTTGCTGGAAGCTTTCTGATGACTGCTTCAATTTCTTCCATAGTTATTGGCCTGTTGAGATTTTTAGATTCTTCCTGATTAAGTTTTGGAATGTTGTATTTTTCTAGAAATATGTCCATTTCCTCCAGGTTGTCTAGTTTGTTGGAGTAGAGTTGTTCATAGTATTTTTTAACAATCATTTGTATTTCTGTGGGGTCTGTTGTTATTTCGCCTCTATCATTTCTGATTTGGTTTATTTGGGTCCTCTCTCTTTGCTTTTTGGTGAGCCTGGCTAGAGGTTTGTCGATCTTGTTTATCCTTTCAAAGAACCAGCTCTTGGTTTCATTGATTTTCTGTATTGTTTTTTTGGTCTCTATGTCATTTATTTCTGCTCTAATCTTTATTATCTCCTTCCTTCTGCTCACTCTGGGCTTTTCTTGTTGCTCTCTTTCTAATTCTTTGAGCTGTAGATTTAGATGATTTACTACCATTTTTTCTTGTTTGTTGAGGTAGGCCTGTAGAGCTATAAACTTCCCTCTCAGGACTGCTTTCATTGTGTCCCAAAGGTTTTGGATTGTTGTGTTTTCATTGTCATTAGTTTCCAGGATGTTTTTAATTTCTTCTTTGATCTCATTGGTAACCCAATCAATATTTAATAACATGCTATTCAGCTTCCAAGTGTTTGAGTATTTTGGGTTGTTTTTATTGTAGTTTATTTCTAATATTATGCCCTTGTGGTCTGAGAAGATGCTTGGTATGATTTCAATCTTCTTGAATTTGGGGAGACTTTGTTTGTGACCCAATATGTGGTCTATTTTTGAAGATGTCCCATGAGCACTTGAGAAGAACGTATATTTTGTTGCTTTGGGGTGAAGTGTTCTGAAGATGTCAATTAAGTCCATCTGATCTAGTGAGTCATTTAGGATTGCTGTTTCTTTGCTGATTTTTTGTCTAGCAGATTTATCCAGTGATGTCAGTGGTGTATTAAAGTCCCCTACTATGATTGTATTGTTGTCGATCTCTCCCCTGATGTCTTCCAGGAGTTTTCTTATGTATGTGGGTGCTCCTGCATTGGGTGCATATATGTTTATCAGGGTTATATCCTCTTGTTGTATTGATCCCTTTAGTATTATGAAGTGGCCTTCCTTATCTCTTGTTATGGCCTTCACTTTGAGGTCTATTTTGTCGGATATAAGTATTGCTACCCCAGCTTTTTTTTCATTTCCATTTGCCTGAAAGATATTTTTCCATCCCTTCACTTTCAGTCTGTGTGAGTCCCTTTTAATGAGGTGGGTCTCTTGTAGACAGCAAATGTATGGGTCATGTTTTTTTATCCATTCAGCCACTCGATGTTGAAACTTTCAATGATGTTTTTTATTGCAGCTATATCACTCTTCATTTCTTCTTGGTTCTTACGTAATTTGTTGATTTTTTCATCCGTTTCTTTTTTATTCTTACATAAGTTGTTTATTTTTTCATCTCTTTCTTCTTGCTTCTTGCATATGTTGTTGATTTTTTCCTCCATCTGGTTTATCCATTCTAGGACCCTTAATCTGAATTCTTTTTCTGTCATGCTGCATGCTTCTGTTTCATTTAGCTGCTTTTCTGGCGAATTTTCCTTTTCTTTCCTTTGGGGGTTTCTTTGTCTACCCATGTTTGATCTCACCGACATATCTAGGTGTTGAGTCTTTCAGGGGCTGCTCCTTGGGGGGCAGTGGCTTCTCAGGCTGTGGTTGCTCCTCGGGTGGTTGTGGTAGCAGCTGCTCCTCAGTTGGCAGCAGCTCCTCTGGTGGGTGCTGTTCACAGCTGTTGTGGCTCCTCTGGCTTGTGGGGGGAGGCTTCACACACAGCTGCTGTTTCTCAGACAGAGGGTGTGGTGATCACGAGGCTGCTGTTCCTTGGATGGGGGCGGGCTATACACGCAGCTGCTACTCCTTGAACTGGGGTGGACTGCTCACATGGCTGCTGATCCTTGGATGGGGGCTGGCTGCATGCTGCTGTTGTTCCTCTGATGTGGTGGGCTGCTTGTGGGGCTACTGCTCCTAGGACTTTGACAGGTTGATTGCAAGTCTGTTGTTCCTCAGACAGGGGTGGGCTGCTTGCGAGGCTGCTGCTCTTTGGACGGGAGTGAGCTGTACACGTGGCTGCTCCTCCTTGGACGGGGATGGGCCACTCACCCAGCTGCTGCTCATCGGACAGGTGCAGGCTCTTGTGGCTCTGCTCCTCGGACCGTTGCGTGCTGCACAGGGCTGCCGCTCCTCAGATGTGGGCTGCTGCTCCTCGGGGGTGGGCTGATGCTGCTCCTCGAATGGGGCCGGGACGCTCGCAGAACTGCTGCTCCTCAGATTCGGCAGGCTGCTCATGTGGCTGCTGCTGCTTGGACGAGGGCAAGATGCTTGTGCAGCTGCTGCTCCTCGGATGGGGGCAGGCTGCACAGGGCTGCCGCTCCTCAGACGTAGGAAGACTGCTCGTGCGGCTGCTGCTCCTCAGACGGGGAAGCGGGCCGCTTACACAGCTTCTGCTCCTTGGACAGGGGCAGGCCACATGAGGCTGCTGCTCTTAGGCTTGAGGCAGGCTGCTCACGAGGCTGATGTCCCTGGACAAGAGCGTGCCGCTCATGTGTCTACTGCTCATGTGGTTGAAAAAATAATGTGAAAAGAAGTAGGAAATAAAGGAACAAACAAAAAAAGGAGAACAAAGCAAAAAGCAAAAAAAAAAAAAAGCTAACAAAATAATAATAACAAAACAAAAATGAAAAATTGAAATGTCATTCCTTTGGCTGGCTTAAGAATCCAGTTTTCTGGAATGTCTGTGTGTGTGTACATTCTTGATAACCTATAATTAAGTCACTACCTCCTTCCCAGAAACTGGTCTTGCAGAACCTGTTACAGAGGCCATAAAACTGTGAACACTGCACTGCCCCAGAGGGAGGGTTATTAACGCTGGTGCCAGGCCAAACCATTAGGTATGGCCTGGAGACCCCCAACACTTGGGGGCCTTCTTGCAAGGCCTGTGAAAAGGACCGGAAGCATAATCCATATTTGCGGTACAAAGACCACAAGGAGATATAAAAAGAAGCCCCTTGCATGTTTTGGTACTCAGATTTGGAAAGTTATTCCCTGAGTCTGCCGGTGTATTAAACAGTGTCCCTCCATTCCTTTAAAGTGTCACTTGATTTTTCTTTGGTATTCTGCAACAGGATAAGTATTACTGCCCCAGCTTTCTTTCTTTATGTTTTCATTTATATGAAATATCTTTATCCATTCCTTTACTTTTAGTCCGTGTGCCTTTTGATCTGAAGTGAGTTTCTTGTAGTCAGCATATGTAAGGGTGTTGTTTTCTTATTCATTCAGCTGCCCTGTGTCTTTTGATTGGATAATTTAATTCATTTCCATTTAAAATAATTACTGATAGCAAGAAAAAATGGCAGTTGAATAGGCAGATGTGTTGTGCACCTCATCCCGGACCCAGACTGGAAATACAACTAAATTGGAGAAAATCTACCCAGAATTAACAAATTAGGCACAGCTGAGGAGACTTACAACAAGGAAGGGCAGAAAACACCTAAACACTGGTAGGAATGGGGACGTGGGCTTGAGAGGGGCAGTGGCCAGCAGGTTGAGGGAGAGAGGAGGAAGGTGCATTGCACCAAAGCCGTGTCCCTTGGCAACAGGCTTAACATCCAACTGTGAAAAGGAAAATCCATAGGACTGCTGGCAGCAGGGAAGCCTGGACCCAAGACCACAGCTGTGAAAGACTGCTCTTGAAAGGCAGCCCCACACGAGGGGAAAAGAGCACAGTGCTGTATGGGGCACTGCTACAGTGTTTTGGACAGGTTCAAGGCTTGGACTGAGGAGAGGGCACAGTTCTCTCATTGCCACGTGCAAGTCCCAGCTTGGAGGGCAGAGCCTTCCCAGAACAGTTATAGCCAACAGCTATAGTGTAAGCTTGAACCTATGATCCGAACACGTGGCCCCACGTGCCTGAGTGATAGAGTTCAGGTGCATGTAGTTGAGTGGGACTGAAACCCATGAGAATGATGTAAACAACTTGATCATGCCCCTACTTCACCTCAACTATAAAATAAAGACACGGCTTCTGGGCGCTGGCACTGTCCATCAGAGGGGCAGCATCCCACCGAGACCCAGCTTTCATTCTCTTGTCTATCTTTTCTAAGCCTTTTACCACCCCCACTCAGGGTCACTGAACCAGGCTGAGCTGGCATGGCACATAAGACACCCTAGGGCTGAGTATGCCATGGCCGTGCTGGCTTCCCACTTATGGTGCCTGAACAGGGACTGAGTTCTGGGAACAGGAACTGAGTTCTGGGAACAGGGACTGAGTTATGAGGAACAGGGCCTGAGTTCGGGCTCCCCACATATGGTGCCCGAACAGGACTGAGTTTGGGGGGATATTAAAAGTGGTCAGGTGAAAGGAGGCTCCCTTGAAGGTAGGGAGCAGAGGTGTGGTAAATTAGCTCAGTGTAATACTCGGGAAATTCAGGATCCTAGGAAGGGGATCATTAAAAATAAGGCTAAAAGCAGAAAGTAAGGCTAAAAGCAAAAATTAAAAGTGGTCAGGTGAAAGGAGGCTCCCTTGAGGCACATGCAGAGAAATAGAGAAATAAGTAGAAATAAAAAGTGCAGAAAGTAAGGCTAAAAGCAGAAAGTAAGGCTAAAAGCAGAAAGTAAGGCTAAAAGCAAAAATTAAAAGTGGTCAGGTGAAAGGAGGCTCCCTTGAGGCACGTGCAGAGAAATAAGTAGAAATAAGAAATGCAGAATGTAAGGCTAAAAGCAGAAAATAAGGCTAAAAGCAGAAAGTAAGGCTAAAAGCAGAAAACAAGGCTAAAAGCAAAAGTAAGGTAGGGAGCCGAAGTGTGGTAATATTAGCTTGGTGTAAAAACTTGGGGAAATGGATCCTAGGAAGGGATCCCTAAAAACAATGCTTATTGAAGCATTTTTAAATTTCTTAAATGTAAAACACTTTTAAATATGTAGATAAGCAAAAGGGAAAGTAGAAAATAAGCTGTAGAAATAAGTAGAAATAAGCGGTAGAAATAGAGAAATAAGTAGAAATAAGCGGTAGGAAGCAAGCGGTAGGAAGAAGCGGTAGAAATAGAGAAATAAGCGTTAGGAAATAAGCGTTAGGAAATAAGCGATAGAAAATAAGAGATCTCTGTAGAAATTAGCGGTAGACGTTAGAAAATAAGCAGAAGAAAATAAGCGGTAGAAGCGGTAAAAAGTAAGCGGTAAGAAGTAAGCCAGTGATGGCGAACCTTTTGAGCTCACGTGTCAGCATTTTGAAAAACCCTAACTTAACTCTGGTGCCATGTCACATATAGAAATTTTTTGATATTTGCAACCATAGTAAAACAAAGATTTATATTTTTGATATTTATTTTATATATTTAAATGCCATTTAACAAAGAAAAATCAACCAAAAAAATGAGTCCGTGTGTCACCTCTGACACCCGTGTCATAGGTTCGCCATCACTGAAGTAAGCAGTAGGAAATAAGCAGTAGAAAGATAAGCGGTAGGAAATAAGAAGAAAATAGGAGATACAAAATAAGGTAGAAATCTCCTAGGTTTTGTTTAAGCCACTGTGAAGAAAAAAATGGCTGTGGTTGATGTTGTTTGAGGAAGTAACTTTTATTTCTGACCTAGATTGTAAGCTCTTGCGGCAATTGCATTGTTTCTGGGCTTTGGTTATCTTTGCTTGTGCGACCTGATAGCTCCCTGGAACTTTGGGTCTGTGTGAGACTCCAGACTCAGAGTTGTAAGTCTCCAGCTCTGCAGGACCGAGGGTTGCTCGTTTCCATGCAGCAGTGGCTAAAGAAAGAAGCTGTGAAGGGACCAGACTTCCACCAGTGCAGACGGGGCTGATTTGACTGGGGCTGATGTCGACTCAGTGCCAAGGCCAACCATCCAAACAGCCTGATCCAGGGGACTAGTTTTGCATCAACAACGTCTTTGCATCGGCGGCATTTTACTACGCAAGTGACTGAGGTATCAACATGGAGTCAGCTGAAGAAGATGGCGACTGAGGCCAAGCAGATGTTAGAAAAGCAAGAGGAAGCTATCTATGCTAGTGTTGGTGAACTGCCAATTTTCTGTAAAATCTTGCAGAGCTAAATCTAAGGACTCTAAGTAAGATATCCTGAAAACATTAACATGTTTGTAGTTTGATTTTGCATTGGTATTGCTTTATTAATAGACAGAGTTTTGTTCTCTCTTGTTGCTGTATTAATGTTGCTGAGTTGAATGTTTTGTTAATAGCCAGAAGTTTGTTTTGATGTTTTGATTATGCTGTTTAGAGTTTTCGATAATGTAAATAGGCATGTTTAAAAACAAAAGAAAAAGGGGGATATATGGGATGCTGCTACAGTGTTTTGGACAGGTTCAAGCCTTGGACTGAAGAGAGGGCACAGTCCTCTCATTGCCACGTGCAAGTCCCAGCTTGGAGGGCAGAGCCTTCCCAGCACAATTATAGACAACAGCTGTGTAAGCTTTAAGCTTGAACCTATGATCCGAACATGTGGCCCCACGTACCTGAGTGATAGAGTTCAGGTGCGTGTAGTTGAGTGGGACTGAAACCCACGAGAATGATGTGAACAAATTGATCATGCCCCTACTTCGCCTCATGGCATCTGCTATAAAATAAAGACAAGGCTTGTGGGCGCTGGCACTGTCTCATCATCAGGGAGGCAGCGTCCCACTGAGACCCAGCTTTCATTCTCATGTCTGTCTTTTCTAAGCCTTTCACCACCCCCACTCAGGGTCACTGAACCAGGCTGAGATGGCATGGCACATAAGGCCCTAAGGCTGAGTATGGCATGGCCATGCCGGCTCCCCACAGTGCTGGGGGGAGAGAAAGCCATGGTTTCATTGTTGTTTTTCTTTTGTTTTGTCTTTATTTTTATTCTCTAAGCTCAGAACACAGGACTTTTCAATTGCAATCACTCACCCAAGGCTTTGGCACTGGAAGGGAGACACGGACTTGAGGTGCCTGAGGAGAGGCTGAGGAGGGAAGTAGGGCAGGGAGACGTGGCCAGGATACCTGCACTGGGACATTCTTAAGCTTCCAAACTCCCCTTAAGAGCAAGCCCCTCCCAGTAGCCTCAGGGCAGGTGATACAGCATGCCATGCCCTACATATTGAGCTTCACAGAGGAAACAAAAGCAGAGGCCAAACTCATGGTCTGAATAGGCCCAAGGAGCCCTCAGTGACTGAATTGGAAGAGGGACGCGTCCACCCCACTATTCTGGGAACCAGACTGATAAAAACTCCAGGTTGCCAGCCAATTCCATTGGTATCCATACAAGGATCTCTGACCAGCCAAGGGCAGAGTAATATTTTGGGCCACTCACAGAGGAGTAGCTCTGGGTCAGGAAAAAAACACCCATCTTATTCCCTGAAAGCTAAACAGCACCTCCCCCACCTAAAGCCCTGTCAGAAGCAGAGGCTTGAATGATTAAGTTTGACAGCTTGCAGACAGGCAAAGAGGGCAGATTGGCCCCACCTGCTTGCAGCCAAGGCTTGTGGAAACAGACATAAGCAGAGGACCCATGGATTGCTTGGAGCTTCAAGCAGGGAGCTAAATGCTAAAAGACAGTGCCTGACAGTGGCCAGCACCTAAGTACCTAACAAGAAGCCCAGAATTAGCAGACAGAACAGAAGAGTGGGGTCCTAAACCAGCTCCTATGAGGCATTAAATCTCAGCTGAAGTGAATGACACTTCACTTTTTTATCTTCTATTTTATATTTATATTTAATTATTTTTATTTATTTTTTTGCACCTTCTTCTTCCTCTCTTCTCTTTTCTTCTGTTCTACTTCTCCTTCCCCTGTTTTAGTTTTTCTCTTTCTTTCTTCCCTCTTTCAAAAATTGATCTTCTTTATCTGCTTTATTGATCTATTATTATTCTAGTCTCTGTTGCTTTATTCATATATCTAATTTCCTCTTCCCTGCTCCTACTCCATTTCCCCTTGTCTTATCATTTCTTCACTACTCAATTATTTTTATTTTTTCTCTCCTCTCTTGCTTTTTTCTTCTCCTAATTTTTTTAACTTGTTTCACTACTGAAATTTAGGCCTATCTGCTCTCTCCTCTATTCTTCTTTTCAATAAAATTTTTTTTCTTTATTTATTTTTTATTTTTTCTTCTTGTCTTCTCATTTCTTTTCTCCCTCCTCTATTCTAAGCCATGGTCCTTCCCCTATTCATCCAATTCCTTAACCTTACTTTCTTTATTTAAGCTCTACATCTACAGATTCTGATGCCCCATTTTTTCTGGATATTATTTGTTTGTGCTTTTTGGTTTATTTGTTTGTTTTGTTGTTTTGTCCCCATTTTCTTTCCTTCTTTCTTTTTTCTGCCCTTCCTATCATTCTTGCTCTCTTTTCTATTTCCTAAATCTCTTTTCTTGGAGGGTCACTTTTATTGGGGTTATAGGTGTCTTGTGTACATTCATGTTCTGTTCCTTTTGTGTCATATCTTGTCAAATTGTATTTTGTGCTGTTCTGTCAGCACCTCCACAACAGATTGCATGATGTGGTAGTGAGAGAGCCACATAATCAGACACCCTAAGAGGAGATGCCATCCACGAATGGGACAATAACATTCAAATGCCACAACATCAGGAGAACCCAAATATCTCAAGTAGGGGTCCTCCCCAAAACTTCCATCCTAGGAGACATGAGAGATTGCACCACAGGGTACCAAAAAACAACTACTACATATGACCAAATCAAAAAATATGGGTGTCATTGCAGTTTGAATAATACATAGAAAAAAATAAAAAGGAAGAGCAAAAATGGGGAGATAAAGAAACAACCTCTAAATGAAAGAAAAGGGGGGATCACACAAAAAATGAGCTAAATGAACTGGAGGCAAGTAATTTGTTAGAGAAAGAATTCAAAGTACTCATTATAAGGATGCTCAAATGTCTGGATAAGAAATTTGCCAACATGCTCGCTTCAGCAGTACATATACAAAAATTAAAACAATACAAAGAAGATTAGGATGGCCCCTGCGCAATGATGACACCCAAATTCATGAAGCATTCCATATTTTTACTGTCTAAACAGATTAGTTGAAAAAAAAAGAAATTTACCAACATCAATAAGAATCAAGAGAAAATGAAGAATGACATACCTGCAATAAAGAACTGAATTGAAGATTTAAACAGTAGACTAGAAAAAGCTGAGGACCAAACCAGCAAGTTAGAAGACAACATAGAAAAGACCCAAGCAAAGGGTTTAATCTCCAAAATTTACAGTGAACTCATACAACTTAACAAAATGAAGATAAAAAATCCAATCAAAAAATGGGTAAAGGACCTAAATAGTCACTTTCAAAAGAGGACATACAGAAGGCTCAGAGATGCATGAAAACATGCTCAAAGTCACTGATCATCTGAGAGATGCAAATAAAAACAACAATGAGGTACCATCTCACACCTGTCAGAATGGCTATCATCAACAAATCAACAAATGACAAGTGCTGGCAAGGATGTGGAGAAAAAGGAACCCTTGTGCACTGCTGGTGGGAATGCATACTGGTGCAGCCACTGTGGAAAACAGTATGGAGTTTCCTTAAAAAATTAAAAATGGAACTTCCATTTAACCCAGGAATCCCACTTCTAGGAATATATCCCAAGAAAACAGAAACACCAATCAGAAAGGATATATGCACCCCTCTGTTCATAGCAGCACAGTTTACAATAGCTAAGATTTGGATACAGCTTAACTGCCCATCAGCAGATGAGTAGATTAAAAAACTGTGGTACATCTACACAATGGAATACTATCCTATCTAATAATAGACAAACATGGTAATTAACCGTAACTTCGCTACCCTTCCCATTGGCTAATCATCAGGATATGCAAATTAACTGCCAACCAGCTGAAGCGAACATGAGGCTTGGTTGCCCCGGCAATGGAGGAAGCCAAGGTTCCCCGCCTGCAACAGCCCAGCTCTGAGCTCTGGATGCAACAATGTTGCAATTATAGAAGCTAAACAAACCCTAGGTACCTGCTTTCAGCCGCCAGTGGGCTCAGAGCTTAGAGCGCCAGTGATGGCAACAGAGTTTCAATTATCTAATCTAAACAAACCCAGATACCTGCTTTCAGCCAGCCACGGCCTCAGAGCTGGCAACGGCCTCAGAGCTGGAGCCGGCTCTCAGCTCCAGTGACAGCTATAGAAGGTAAATAAATCCCAGAATAAAAATAAGAAAAAA
>NW_005357271.1:459248-468672 GCF_000412655.1 Myotis brandtii | reverse complement strand
AGGGGTCCCCGACTGCGAGAGGGCACAGGCCGGGCTGAGGAACCCTCCCTCCCCCCGAGTGCACAAATTTTTGTGCACCGGGTCTCTAGTGCTACTATAAAAAAGAAGGAACTTTTACCACTTGCATCAGCATGGATGGAACTGGAGAGCATTATGCTAAGTGAAATAAGCCACTTAGAGAAAGATAAATATCACATAATCTCACTCATATGTGGGATATAATGATCAACATAAACTGATGAACAAAAATAAATCCAGAGACAAATGGCAGGGGAGAGGGGTTAGAGATCAACCAAAGGACTTGTATGCATGCATATTAGCATGACCAATGCACACAGACACGGGAGAAGTGAGGGCTTTCCCTCAGGGGTGTGAGTGGCCAGGAAAAAGGAGATATATGTAATACTTTAAACAATAAAAAAAGAAAGAAAAAGAAAGCACCCAAGCAAAGCAGCAACTAGAAAAAAATTAAAAAGCAGGGGGGAGAGTCTAAGGGAACTTTGGAACAGGAAACAAAACAACATCCACATAATAGGAGTGCCATAAGGACAAGAAGCTGAGCAAAGAATAGAAAACCAGTTTGAAGAAATAATGACAGAAAACTTCCCTGACATGGAAAGAAAAAAGTCACACAAGTGAATCCCAAACAAAATGAGCTGAAAAAACTGACACCAAGACACATCATAATTAAATTGGCAAAACTCAACAACAAAGTAAGGCTCTTAAAGACTGCCAGAGAGGGACAGAAAGTTACCTACAAGGGATCTCCCATGAGACTATCAACCTATTTCTCAACAAAAAAACATCAGACCACAAGAGAATGGAATGAAGTATACAAAGTGATGCAAAGCAAGCGACTGAATCCAAGAATACTATACCCAGCAAGGCTATCATTCAAAATTGACAGTAAAAATCAGTAGCCACACAGACAAAAAGCTAAGCCCCTCCCAGTAGCCTCAGGGCAGTTTATTACCACCAAGCCAGCAATGCAAGAAATGCTAAAGGGGCTGTTGTAAAAATAATAAATAGAAAGGGCATAAGGAACACAGGCATAAAGAATAAAAATGGCAACAAACAAGTACCTATCAATAATAACTTTAAATGTAAATGGACTAAATGCTCCAATCAAAAGACATGGAGTAGATGAATAAATAAGAAAACATGACCCATATATATGCTGTCTACAAGAGACCCACCTTAGAACAAAGGACTCACACAGACTGAAAGTGAATGAATGGAAAAAAATTTCAGGCAAAGGGAAATGAAAAAAAAAAGCTGGGGTACCAATATTTATATCTGACAAACTAGACCTTAAAGTGAAGGCCATAACAAGTGATAAAGAGGGCCACTTCATAACATTTAAGGGATTGATACAACAAGAGGCTATAATTCTGGTAAACATATATGCACCCAATACAGGAGCATCTAAATATATTTTTTTAAAAACTTCAGGAGGATATCAAGGGAGACATCACAGCAATAAAATCATAGTAGGGGTCTTTAATATCCCACTTACATCATTGGATAAATTTTATAGCCAAAAAATATCAACAAGGAAACAGCAATCCAAAATGAGACTCTGGAACTAATTGACATCTTCAGAATATTCCACCCCAAAAACTACGGAATATACATTCTTCTCATGGGAAATTTTCAAAGACAGACCACATCTTAGGACACAAGCTAAGTCTCTATAAATTCAAGAATATTGAAATAATATAAAGCATCTTCCCAGACCAAAATGGCATGAAATTCAAAATCAGCTATAATAAAATACTCAAAAACAATCAAATACATGGAGGCTAAATAGCATGCTATTAAACAAAGAATGGGTTAGGAAAGAGATCAAAGAAGAAATTAAAAACATCCTGGAAACAAATGAAAATGAATACCCAACAACCCAAACCTATAGGACACAGTGAAAGCAGTCCTGAGAGGGAAATTCATAGCACTACAGGCCTACCTCAAAAAAACTAGAAAAACTGGTAATAAGTTATCTAACACTACAACTTAAATAATTAGAAAGAAAACAAGAAAAGGCCAAAACAAGTAGAAGGAAGGAAATAATAGAGATCAGAATGGAAACAAATGACATAGAAACAAACAAACAACAAAAAAAAATACAAAAGGTAAATAGAACCAAGAGCTGGTTCATCGAAAGGATAAATAAGATTTATAGATATCTAGCCAACCTCACCAGGAAACAAAAAGAGAGGACCTAAATAAACAAAATCAGAAATGAAAGAAGAGAAGTAACAACTGACCACACAGAAATACAAAGGATTGTAATAAAATACCATGAACAACTTTATTCCAACAAACAGGACAACCTAGACAAAATGGAAATATTTCTAGAAAAATACAACCTTCCAAAACTCAATCAGGAAGAATCAAAAAACTGGAATAAGCCAATAACTACCAATAAAATTGAAGCAATAATTGAAAAAAACTCCCAGCAAACAAAAGCCCTGGTTCAGACAGATTCACAGCAGAGTTTTACCAAATATTCAAAGAACTAACTCCTCTACTTCTCAAACTATTCCAAAAAATTCAAGAGGAAGGAACACTTCTGAACTCTTTTTAAAAGGTCTGCATCACCCAAATTCCCAAACCAGATAAAGACACGACAAAGAAAGAGACAAGCCAATATCCCTGATGAAGATAGACCCTAAAATCCTCAACAAAATTTTAGCAAACCAGATCCAGCAATACATTAAAAAGATCATACATCATGACCAAGTGGGACTTATTCTGAGGATGCAAGGCTGGTACAATATTCGCAAATCAATAAATGTGATACAGCACATAAATAGATTGCAAGACAAAAATCACATACTGATATCAATTGATACAGAAAAAGCATTCGACAAAATCCAACACCCTTTTTTTAAAAATCCTTTATTGTTTACAGTATTACATAAGTCTCCTTCCCTCCACCCCCACCCCCCTGTTGAGCTCTCCTGGCATCCCACACCCCCCACCACATGCCCTCTCCCCCTCCCCCTCCAGTCTGTGTCCATTGGTTATGCTCATATGCAGGTATACAAGTCCTTTGGTTGATCTCTTACCCCCACACCCCACACCTTCCCTCATAGGTTGGACACTCTGTTCGATCTTCTATGACACTGATTCTATTTTTGTTCATCCATTTATGTTGTTCATTATATTCCACAAATGAGTGAGATCATGTGATATTTATCTTTCTCTGACAGGCTTATTTTGCTAAGCATAATGCTCTCCAGTTTCATCCATGCAGTCGCAATGGTAAGAATTCCTTCTTTTTTATAGCAGCATAGTATTCCATTGTGTAGATGTACCACAGTTTCTTAATCCACTCATCTGCTGATGGCAGTTAAGCTGTATCCAAATCTTAGCTATTGTAAACTGTGCTGCTATGAACAGAGGGGTGCATATATCCTTTTTGATTGGTGTTTCTGTTTTCTTGGGATATATTCCTAGAAGTGGGATTACTGGGTCAAATGGGAGTCCCATTTTTAATTTTTTGAGGAAACGCCATACTGTTTTCCATAGTGGCTGCACCAGTCTGCATTCCCACCAGCAGTGCACGAGTGTTCCTTTTTCTCCGCATCCTCTCCAGCACTTGTCATTTGTTGATTTGTTGATGACAGCTATTCTGCAAGTGTGAGATGGTACCTCATTGTTGTTTTGACTTGCATCTCTCAGATGATTAGTGACTTTGAGCATGTTTTCATATGTCTCTTGGCCTTCTGTATGTTCTCTTTGAAAAAAAAAAGTGTCTATTTAGGTCTGTTGTCCATTTTTTTATTGGATTGTTGATCTTCCTTTTGTTAAGTTGTATGAGTTCCCTGTAAATTTTGAGATTAAACCTTTATCAGATGTAATATTGGCAAATATGTTCTCCCATGCAGTGGGCGCTCTTGTTGTTTTGTTGATGTTTCTTTTGCTGTGCAGAAGCTTTTTATTTTGATGTAGTGCCATTTGTTTATTTTCACTTTAGTTTCCATTGCCCTAGGAGCTGTACCAGTAAAGATTTTGCTACGACAAATGTCTGATATTTTACTGCCTATGGCTTCTTCTAAGATTTTTATTGTTTTCCATCCTATGTTTAAGTCCTTTATCCATTTTGAGTTTATTTTTATGTATTGTAAATTGGTGGTCTAGTTTCATATTTTTGTACATATCTTTCCAATTTTCCCAACACCATTTATTGATAAGACTGTCTTGACTCCATTATATGTTCTTGCCTCCTTTGTGAAATATTTATTGAGCATAATGACTTGGGTCAATTTCTGGGTTCTCTGTTCTGTTCCATTGGTCTATATATCTGTTCTTGTGCCAGTACTAGACAGTTTTGAGAACTGTGGCTTGGTAATATAGCTTGATATCTGGTATTGTGATCCCTCCAACATTGTTCTTCTTTCTCAAGATTGCTGCAGCTATTCGGGGTCTTCTTTTGTTTCAGATGAATTTTTGGAGAGTTTGTTCTAGGTCTTTGAAATATGCTATTGACATTTTAATGGGTGTTGCATTGAATCCATAGATTGCTTTGGGTAGTATGGACATTTTAATGATGATGATTTTACCAATCCATGAACACGGTATATTCTTCCATTTGTTTGTCTTCCTCTATTTCTTTTTTCAATGTCCTGCAGTTTTCTGAGTACAGGTCTTTTACCTCCTTAGTTAAATTTATTCCTAGGTATCTTAATTTTTTTGTTGCAATGGTATATAGGATTGTTTTTTTTTTTTAGTTTCTTTTTTTGTGAGTTCATTATTGGTGTATTAAAAAAAACCCATAGTTTTCTGGGTGTTTAATTTTGTATCTTGCTACATTGCTGAATTCATTTATTAAGTCTAGTAGTTTTTTAATGGAATCTTTGGGATTTTCTATGTACAATATCATGTCATCTACGAATAATGACAGTTTTACTTCTTCTTTTCCAATTTGGATGCCTTTTATTTCTTTTTCCTTTCTGATCACTATGGCTAGCACTTCCAGTACTATGTCGAACAGGAGTGGTGGAAGTGGTATCCCTGTCTTGTTCCTGTTCTTAGGGGAAATGATTTTAGTTTTTGCCTATTGAGTATGATGTTGGCTGTAGGTTTTTCATATATGGCTTTTATTATGTTGAGGTATGTTCCCTCTATTCTCACTTTGCTGAGAGTTTTTATTTTAAAAAGGGTATTGGATTTAGTAAAATGTTTTTTCTGTATCAATTGATATCAGTATGTGATTTTTGTTTTGCAATCCATTTATGTGATGTGTCATGTTTATTGATTTGTGAATATTGTACCAGCCTTGCATCCCTGGAATAAATTCCACTTGATCATGATGTATGATCTTTTTAATATATTGCTTGATGCGATTTGCTAATATTGTGTTGATGATTTTAACATCTATGTTCATCAGGGATATTGGCCTATAATTCTCTTTCTTTGTAGCGTCTTAATCCTGGTTTTGGAAATAGGATAATGCTGGCCTCATAAAAAGAGTTAGGAAGTGTTCCATCCTCTTGTTCTTTCTGAAATAGTTTGAGGAGTATAGGTATTAGTTCTTCTTTGAATGTTTGGTAAAACTCCCCTGTAAAGCCATCTGGCCCTGGGCTTTTGTTTGGTGGGAGTTTTTTTTATTACTACTTCAATTTCCTTCATAGTTATCAGCCTATTCAGATTTTTTTATTCTTCCTGATTGAGTTTTGGAAGGTTGTATTTTTCTAGGAATATGTCCATTTCTTCTAGGTTGAACAGTTTGTTGGAATAGAGTTGCTCATATTATTATTTTATGATTCTTTGTATTTCTGAAGGGTCTGTTGTTATTTTGCTTTTTTCATTTCTGATTTTGTTTATTTGGGTCCTCTCTCTTTGCTTCTTGGTGAGCCTGGCTAAAGGTTCATCAATCTTGTTTATCCTTTCAAATAACCAGCATTTGGTTTCATTGACTTTTGTATTTTTCTTTTGTCTCTATTTTTTTTTGCTCTAATTTTTACTATTTCTTTCATTCCACTCACTCTGGGCTTTTCTTATTGCTATCTTTCTAATACTTCAAGTTGTAGAGTTAGATGGTTTATTACCAGCTTTTCTCATTTTTTTGAGGTAGGCCTGTAATTCTATGAACTTCCCTCTCGGGACTGCTTTCACTGTTTTCCATAGATTTTGGGTTGTTTTGTTTTCATTGTAATTTTTTTCCAAGGTGTTATTTATTTCTTCTTTAAATCCTTTGGTAACCCAATCATTGTTTAATAGCATCCTATTTAGCCTCCAAGTATTTGAATTTTTGTGAATTTTTAATTGTAGTTTATTTTTAATATTGTGCCATTGTGATCTGAAAATATGCTTGATATCATTTCAATCTTCTTGAATTTGGAGAGACTTTGCCTGTGTCCTAATATGTGGTCTATCTTTGCAAATGCCCCATGTGCTCTTGAGAAGAATATATATTCTTTAGCTTTGTGTTGGAATGTTCTGAAATTGTTGATTAAGTCCATCTGATCTAGTGAGTCGTTTAGGATTGCTGTTTCTTTGCTGATTTTTTATCTAGAGAATTTGTCTAGTGATGTTAAAGGGGCATTAAAGTCTCCTACTATGATTGTATTGCAATCAATCTCTCCCCTGATATCTTCCATTTCTTTTATGTATTTGGGTGCTCCTGCATTGGGTGAATATATGTTTACCAGAGTTATATCCTCTTGTTGTATCAGTACCTTTAGAATTATGAAGTGACCTTCCTTGTCTCTTGTTATGGCCTTCACTTTGAGGTCTATTTTGTCAGATATAAGTATTGTTACTCCAGCTTTTTTTTCATTTCCACTTGCCTGAAAGATATTTTTCCATTTCTTCACTTTCAGTCTGTGTGAATCCCTTGTTCTGAGGTGGGTCTCTTGTACACAGCAGATATATGGGTCATGTTTTCTTATCCATTCAGTCACTCAATGTCTTTTGATTGGAGCATTTTGTCCATTTACGTTTAATATTATTGACTAGAGGCTCAGTGCATGAAAATTCATGAACTCAGAGGGGTGGGGTCCCTAAGCCTGCACCCTCTCACAATCCGGGACCCCCTCAGGTAGTGTCCCTAGGTCTGGCCTGAGATCAGGGCCTATCAGGGCTTTCCTTCCCCTGGCTGTAGGCAGCTGCCCCACCCCTGCTGCTGCCACTTCTTGACATCTGTGCAGCGCTGCTCCCCCGTTTCCCCTGCCACTGGTTGCCTCCCTCTGCAGATGTCAGGTGTGGAGTGCGATGGCTTGGCTGGCCTGGGCCTCCTCTGCAGAATGATCGCTGGCCACCTGCACACCTGCCACAACATTGCCGGCCAGTGACCTGGGCCTCCCTCTTTCTTTCTTTTTTTTTTTAAGTAAGAATAATGTTTACAGAGCAATACAGAACTGAGTACTATTAAGGGTTTACCAAGATGGAAATGCATCACATCCTGCCCCTGCCACCCCCAACACCCAGAGACTACAGTACTTAGAAGTTACACGAAATGGCCATAACTGCTGAATATCTGTTTGTAACAAACAAACCATAGCATATTTATACAGTATCACATTGAGTGATTATAGAAATCCATTTATATATTGCTTGTATAAAATTTTTTTGTAAAAAATATTTTTTAAAAACATGTGCAGTTGAAAGCCCTGCCAGGACAGCCAGTCTTTAAACATTCAGTGAGTATGTGCTTTGGAAGGGTGCCCATGCCTCATGCCCACAGCATCTCCAGCAGGGCCAGCGAGGGTGTGCCCTGGCTGCCACTCTGGGCAGGACTGAGCTGGACCACAGTGGGTGGGTACAGCAGGGCCTGGCATTGTGCCCTTCTCCAGCTTTGCATCAGGATCAGTGTAAGGATCAGGGTCAGGGCTGGGGGCAGGCAGATTGCAGTTTCACTCTGAGTTCCATACTCAGCCTAATTTTTGTGGCAACTCATGGCTTTTCCTGGCTGCTCGGAGGTCCTTTCGGTGTGCCCCGGCAGAGATGCTGGAGAAGTGCCCACAGCTGCCTGGTTGGGCGTCTCTCTGGCCCAGAGCCTCTGTCCTGCCTCCTGCATGCCTGGCCCCAGGCAGAACAGCCCCCCTCAGGACTACTTTGGTCTTAGCGCTTGGTCCTGGGTTTCATCAGCGTGGATTTCTTCCCCTGGTGTGACTGATCTGAGTTTCACAAAAAAGCCCGGCCGATGCTGGCTGTGCTGAGCCTCATTGAAGAGTTTTTAATGCAGCAAGGAAGAGCCCTCTGAGACCCTCCTCCTCCCTCTGCTCATCTCTTCCTCCACCTCTTCCTCCTCCCAGCCCATGGTCACTTCTTCTCCAGCTGCTCCAGGAGTGGTTTGCCTTCTGAGTTGGGGGCCTTAACGCTGCCGGGCCTGACGATGCAGGTGGGGCGATGCCGGTTGAGCATCAGGATGAGTTGCTGCTGCTCCTGCTTCAGCTCCTCCATCTGGGTTTTCAGCTCCGCATTCATGAGCTCCAGCCACTCAGATTCCTGCTGCAGAAACTCCTTCTGCTCCTTCTTCCTGTTCCAGCACTGGGATGCCACCACATTGTTCTTTTCCCAGTGCCTTTTCCTCCACTACTCTTCCTCATCTATCTCACTTTTCACAGGTTGAGGCCTCTTGCCCAGTTTCACCTCCAGGAAGGGCAAAGGGGCGATCATGGCCCCAATGTTGTGGATGTCAGCATATTTCAGCTCCTCTGCAGTCAGGGCTGAGCTTGGGAGTCCAGTCAGGGGGCCGAGTTCTGACAGAGAGCCTGCAGTCATGGAAGGGTCCAGGATCTGCCCAGGTATTATAGCAGGAGGCGTGGCAGTCCAGCCCTGCAGAAGCTGTGGGGAGAGACTGCGACCTTGGGGCCTGGGCCAGGCTGCAGACACCATGCCCGTTTAGGAGCTGCATTGGTGCCAGCTCTGCCCTGCAGCATCCACCACCGCCAGTGCCTCCCATCGCAGCTGCCCAGCATTCCTCCTGCTGGGTCTCCCTCTTTGAGGCGATCAATCTCAGGGCTCTGCCTGCCTACCTGATCACCCCTAACCGCTCGTCTGCCTGCCTGGTTGCCCATAACTGTTTGCTGAGGGGCAGGGCCAGCTCAGCCAGGGGCCATGGTGGTTCTGGTCTCTGGTCATTCTGGTTGTTACGCTGTTATGGTCGCTGGGCTTTTATTATATAGGACTAGAGGCCCGGTACACAAAAATTTGTGCACTCGGCGGGGAGGGGGCGTCCCTCAGCCCGGCCTGTGCCCTCTCACAGTCTGGGACCCCTCGGGAGATAACGACCTGCTGGCTTAGGTCCGCTCCTGGGTGGCAGAGGGCAGGCCCAATCCCTAGGTGCAGCCCCTGGTCGGGCTCACAGCAGGGCTGATTGGGGAGTTGGGGCGCCGCCCCCTGTCATGCACAGAGCAGGGCGGATTGGGAGGTTGCGATGCCACCCTCAGTCATGCTCAGGGTAGGGCCAATTGGG
>NW_005357271.1:454940-457971 GCF_000412655.1 Myotis brandtii | reverse complement strand
CTTCAAGCTGCCTGGCTGCCGGCCGCCATCTTGGCTGGCAGTTAATTTGCATATCGCCCTGATTAGCTAATGGGAAGGCTAGCAGAGGTACGGCTAATTACCATGTTTCTCTTTTATTAGATAGGGTAGGTACTTGTTTATAGCCATTTCTATTCTTTATGCCTGTGTTCCTTCATCCCTTTCTATTTCTTCTCTTTACACCAGTCCCTTTAGCATTTCTTTCATTGCTGGCTTGGTAGTGATAAACTCCCTTAGCCATTTTTTGTCTGCAAAGCTCCTGATTTCCCTTCAATTTTAAATGATAGCCTTTCTGGATAGAGTATTCTTGTATTCAATCTCTTGCTTTGCATCACTTTGTATACTTCATTCCATTCCCTTCTGGCCTGATGTGTTTCTGTTGAGAAATAATTTGATAATCTGATGGGATATCCTTTGTAGGTAACTCTGTCTCTCTTGCAGCCTTTAAGATTCTCTCTTTGTAATTAACATTTGCCATTGTAATTATGGCATATCTTCATGTGGGTATTTTTGGTTCATCTTGTTTGGGACTCTCTGTGCTTGTGTGACTTTTTCTCCCCCATATCAGGGAAGTTTTCTGTCATTATTTCTTCAAATAGCTTCTTGCTGCTCTTCTTGTCCTTCTGGAACCCCTATTATGTGCATGTTACTTCATTTCATGTTGTCCAAAAACTCCCTTAAGCTCTTCTCCTGCTTTTTAATTTTTTCTACAATTGCTCTTCCAATTGGGCTTTTTTCTCTACCTTATCTTCTAACTCACTAACTCGATCCTCTGCTTCTCAGAGTCTACTGTTGAAACCTTCCATCATGTTTTTGACTGTAGCTATATCACTTTTGATTTCCTCCTGATTTTTGCATAGTTTGTTGATTTTCTCATCCATCCGCTTTATGACCTAAATGACCATTACTCTGATTCTTTGTCTGACCTATTGCATGCCTCCATTTCATTTAGTTCCTTTCTTGGTGATTCATCATTTTCTTTCCTTTGGGAGCATTGTGCAACCCAAGCATCACTGAAGAGCTTAGGCACTGAGACATGTGGTTGCTGTGTGTTGATGAGAGCCGTGCATGTTGAGAGTCGGCCACTCAAGAGTCGGCCTGCTCAGGGGCAGGTGGGGTGGCAGCTGGGGGTCAGAAGTAGCTCCCCCAGGTGTGTGTGTGCCAAGAATCAGAGTCCCCTTGTGCCTGCGCTGATAATCAGAGTCACGGGCACTCGGTTCAGTTACCTTGGGCCAGTGGGAGGCCTCTGCACTGAGAACCAGAGTCCTTGTGCACGCACACACTGAGAATCAGTCACAGGCTTGCTAGAGGGCCAGGTTGCACTGCTGCCCTGTGTCTGCGGGAGGTCCACTTGTGTGCTGTGGGTCGCGTGGGCCCTATGCCACTGCAGTGGGCCAGTGGGAGGGGGTTGTGCTCTGTGACTCACAGGAATCTGCGGCCAGGATGGCTGGAGTATCGGTGTCCATGGGTCTGAAGCTGTGGTAGCAGGTCTTTGTCCAGAGTGGCTGTAGGGTCCCAGTTTGTGTCTGAGGCTAGTCTGGGTGGTGTTGAGGCTGGGTTCCCAGTCACAGCAGTTCTGCCTTTCAAGATGGCATGGTTTCTGTGCTAGTGCTGGCCGCCTGGGAGTGCTAGCAGCAGAAGCAGGGTCTTGCAGTCTAAGACTGCCCAATCCACCAGCCCCCAAAGTCCTGCAGGATCTAACTGTCCCTAACTCACACACACACACACACACACACACACACACACACACACACACACACACACCACACATGTCCACACACTCCCCTTTCACTTCCTTACTCTCTCACACTCTCGTCCTCACTGCTGTCCTGGCATTCACCATCTTCCTAAATCCGCCATTTCAACTTTTGTTTTCTGGTAGCTCTGTGTTTCCATTGATTTTTTTCTTTGTGTTTCTGTCTGTTGTTTTGTTTAATGGTATTATATTATCATTTTCTTCCAATTTCCTTTAGATTTTTTGAGGGGTTTCCATTAGGTTTATGCAAAAGAAAGTTTCATATATACAGTATATGAATAGTAGTGCTTTTTCTTCTGAATGCAACTTATATCCATTTAGCTGTGCAAGTTTAATTTTTGACCCTCTCCCCTTTTATGTTTTTGTTGTGACAAATTATCCCTTTTATGCTGTGAGTTTATTTCCAAATTTCAGTAACTGTTGTCTTTTTATTTTCAAAAATGTTTTTACCTCCTTAAACTTTTATGTATAGTATTTAAGTGTTTGATACTCTATTCTGATTAATGGTTGCAATTTCCAAGTTTTGTCAGTTCATTAGTCATCTTTCTCATTGTTTTGTAACTTTTTGTCTTTTTGTTTTAGGTAGGAGAACAGCTAAATGCAACTCTTGCAGTGATAAATTCCTTCAGCTTCTGTATGTCTGGAAAAGTCTTTAGTTCCCTTTCATACTTAAAAAAAAACTTTGTTGGATATATTATTCTTAGATGGTGATTTAACTTTTTCAATAATTTTAATATTTAATTCCACTTTCTCCTAGGTTGTAGTGTTTCTGCTGAAAAATCTAATGACAATCTGATGGGATTTTTTGGATGGGTTATAGTCTTCTTTTTCTTGACTGCCTTGAGAATTCTTTCTTTGTCTTAATTTTTGACAATTTTAATATTATGTGCCTTAGAGAAGTCCTTTTTGGGTTGAGATAATTAGGTGTTCTGTTAGCTTCTTTGAAAGGTTTGGAAACTCTTTGTCAATTATTTCTTTGAATAGGTTCTCTGTTCCCTTCTACTGTTTTTTGCTTTTTGCTTATTTGTTTTGTTTTGTTTTTGTTACTCCTCACCTGAGGATATTTTTCTTTTTTCTTTTTTTTTATTATTAAATCTTTATTGTTCAGATTATTACATTTGTTCCTCTTTTTTCCCCCCATTACTCCCCTCCACCAGTTCCCACCCCCACCCTCCTCCCTCACTCCCCATCCACTGTCCTCATCCATAGGTGCATGATTTTTGTCCAGTCTCTTCCCGCATCCCCCACTCCCCTTTC
>NW_005357271.1:445929-454153 GCF_000412655.1 Myotis brandtii | reverse complement strand
GTCTGTATAATATTCTTTATTTCAGTCAGTGTATGCTTAATTTCTAGTTGGTCCTTTATCACATCGAGGGTCTCATTAGATTTCTTGAGGATCTCACTACATTTATCGGCGGTCTCACCAGTCTTTTCGAGGGTCTTACTAAATTTATCAGTGGCTACTAGACAGTTCTTGAAAAACCTTAAAATTGTGGTTTTGAACTCTATATCCAGCAGTTTGCTTTCCTCCATTTCTGTCATTTGTGTCCTGTTTCTTTGTCTCTGCATTTTTTATGCTTCCCTGTGTTGATAAAGTAGTTTTCTGTGCTAAGTATCCTCTAGGGCCCAGTGGTTCAGCCTCCCCAATTACCTGAGGAGGACACTCTTGGTGCACCCCCTTGTGCTCTTTGTGCACAGTCTTGTTGTCTTTAAGCCTTGATTGTTGTAAGTAACACTGGGAGGGATTCCCCTCCAGGCCAATTGGCTGTGAGAATCAGCTGTGTCTGCAGTGGGAGAACTTCTGTCCTGGATCTCTAGGGAGGTGCTAATCTGGCCTCTGCCTGAGACTATCCAGCAAATGCCTCCATGCAAGGCTTGGACGGGGCGGGTCCCAGGGGATCAACAGAGCGGGCGGAGCGAGCAGTTATGGCTGCTCTCAGTCCTGCCTTCAGAGGCCCCACTTCTCAGTGTCCCAGCAATTGCTGCAAGTACCTCCGAGAGAAAGCTGCCCTCGAGTTCCGACCGATGCCAGACAGTCCTGCTTCTCCCGTATGTGTCTGGGTCCCCAGAGACTCGCCCGGAACTGGAGCTCAGAGCCTGAGACTCCCTCCCGATTGAAAAAGATAACTGCGCCCTCAGCCACCAGCCCGCTCTGCGTGCGCCTCTGTACCTTAGTATTTTACTTCCGCACTGCACCTCCTCTGAGTGTCGGTATGCTTTTCTCTTTCCTTTTAGTTGTAGAATTTCCACTCAGCCAGCCTTCCTGTGGTTCTGGGTGATGTCCGTTCCGTCTTTTAGTTGTATTTTTGAAGTGGTTGTGCGAGGCAGCAATCTCCGGTGTTTACCTATGCCACCATCTTGGTTTTCCTCGATATTTTTCCATTGATTTTTAAAGAAAGTGGAAGAGAGGGGGAGAGACACAGAGAGAGAAACATTGATATGAGAGATACACTTCAATGTGTTGCCTCCCATGCCTGACTAGGGGTCAGAATCAAGATTGCAACTGAGGTACATGCCCTGGAATGGAATTGAACCCAAGACCCTTCAGTCCTCAGGCTGACACTCTATCCACTGAGCCAAACAGGCTAGGACCTGCTTTTTGGTATACACATTATTCTTATATTTCTCTCTCTAATAGAGTTAGATAGTTCTTGTAGAGTTCTTTCTCTTTTTCTTTTTTACTCTCAACTTTCTCTCTTCTTTTACTTAAACCATTCCTAGATTGCTATATTTCATATCTCTTATTCTTTTCTCCATTTGATCTGCTCTATTTTCTAAGCTTGCTAGTTTATTCTTCATATCTCTTATTGAGTTCATCAGCTTCATAACTTCTGTTTGGGTTTTTTTATGTTGAGATATGATCCCTTTATTCCCACTTTACTCAGAGTTCTTATTTTTTAAAGGGTGCTGAATTTTGTCAAATGCTTTCAATTTGTTTATGTGATTATCACATTTATTATACCAGCCTTGCTTTTCCAGAATAAATCCCACTTGATCATGGTGTATGATCTTTTTAATATATTGTTAGATCCGATTTGCCAATATTTTGTTGAGGATTTTAGCATCTGTGTTCATTAGGGATATTGGCCTGTAATGTTGTTCCTTTGTATTGTCTTTATTTGGTTTTGGAATTAGGATAATGTTGGCTTCATAAAAAGAGCTTTGTATTGTTGCTTCCTTTTGAATTTTTGGAATAGTGTTAGGAGGATAGGTGTTAGTTCTTTGAATGTTTGGTAAAATTCACCTGTAAATTCATCAGGTCCAGGACTTTTGTTTGCCAGGAGTTTTTTAATTACTGTATCAATTTTTATCAGTTGTTATTGGCCTACTCAGGTTTTCTGATTCTTCCTTACTCAGTTTTGGAAGATGATATGTTTCTAGGAATTTATCTATTTTGCCCAGGTTGTCTATTTTGTTAGCATATAGTTGTTTATAATCCTTTGTATTTCCGTAGTGTACATTGTTATATAGCCTCTTTCATTTCTGATTTTATTTATTTAGGTCCTCTCTCTTTGTTTCTAGATAAGTCTGGCTAGGACTTCATCAATATTGTTTATCTTTTCAAAGGACCAGCTCTTGGTTTCATTGATCTTTTGTATTGTCTTGTTGTTTTTAGTTTCAATGTCATTTATTTCCACTCTGATCTTTATTATTTCCTTCCTTCTACTTCCTCTGGGCTTTTCTTGCTATCTTCTTTCTAATTCATTTAGTTGTAGGGTTAGATAGCTTATTAGTCCTTTTTCTTGTTTCTTGAGGTAGGCCTGTAGTGCTATAAACTTCCCTCTCAGGTCTGCTTTTGCCATGTTCAATAGGTTTTGGGTGGTTGTGTGTTCATTTTCATTTGTTTCCAGGAAGTTTTTCATTTTTTTGCTTGATCTTATTGACCACCTATTCATTGTTTAATAACATGCTATTTAGCCTCCATGTTTTTGAGTGGTTTTTTTTATTGTCATTGATTTCTAACTTCATGCCATTGTGAGCTGAGAAGATGTGTGGTATTATAACAATCTTCTTCAATTTGTATAGACTTGTTTTGTGCCCTAATATGTGATCTATTTTTGAGAATGTTCCATGTGCACTTGAGAAGAATGTATATTCTGTTGTTTGGGGGTGAAATGTTCTGTAAATATCGTTTAGAATTCAGGGGTGGGCAAACTTTTTGACTCGAGGGCCACAATGGGTTCTTAAACTGGACCGGAGGGCCAGAACAAAAGCATGGATGGAGTGTTTGTGTGAACTAATATAAATTCAAAGTAAACATCATTACATAAAAGGGTACGGTCTTTTTTTTTTTTAGTTTTATTCATTTCAAACGGGCCGGATCCGGCCCACGGGCCGTAGTTTGCCCACGGCTGGTTTAGCTCCATCTGATCTAGTGTGTCATTTAAGGCATCTCTTTCCTTGTTAATTTTTGTCTCAAAGATCTATCCAGTGATGTCAGTGGGGTGTTAATGTTCCCCACTATAACTGTTTTGCTGTCAACCTCTGTTAAAGTCCATATGAGTTTTTTTATGTAATATGGTGTTCCTATATTGGGTGCATATATGTTTACAAAGGTAGTATTTTCTTATTGAATAATTCCCTTTAGTATTATGAAGTGGCCTTCTTTGTCTCTTGTTATGGCCTTTGTTTTAAGGCTATTTTGTCTAATATGAGTATTGCTGACCCAGATTTTTTTTTTCCTTTCCATTTGCATGGAATATATTTTTCTATCTCTTCACTTTAAGTCTGTGTGTATCTTTTGTTCTGCCTTGGGTCTCTTGTAGACAGGGTATATGTGGGTCATGTTTTCTTATCCATTCTGTCACCCTACGCCTTTTGACTGGAGCATTTAATCCATTTACATTTAAGATTATTATTGATAGGCATTTATTTATTGCCATTTTTATTTTCTGTGTGCCTATGATCCTCTCTCCTTTTCTTCTTCTTACAGCAGTCCCTTTAACATTTCTTGCATTGCTGGTTTGGTGGTAATGTACTGCTTTAGCCTGTTTTTAAAAAAAATATTTTATTGATTTCTTACTGAGAGGAAGGGAGAGGAATAGAGAGTTAGAAACATCGATGAGAGAGAAACATCAATCAGCTGGCTCCTGCACACTCCCTACTGGGTATGTGCCTGCAACCAAGGTACATGCCCTTGACCAGAATCGAGCCTGGGACCTTTGAGTCCGCAGGCCAATGTTCTGTCCATTGAGCCAAACCGGTTAATGATTTTTTTTGTCTGAAAAGCTTTTTATTTCACCTTCAATTTTAATTGATAGCCTTGCTGGATATAGTAATCTTGGATATAGACCCTTGCGTTTCATTACTTTGTATATTTCATGCCACTCCTTTCTGGCCTGAAGTGTTTCTATTGAGAAGTCAGCTGACATTCTAATGGAAACTCTTCCTGTCTCTCTCTTGCTGCCTTTAAGATTTCTTCTTTGTCTTTAATGTTTGCCATTTTAATTATGATGTGTCCATGTGTAGGTCTCTTTGGGTTCCTCTTGATTGGGACTCTTTGTGCCTCCTGAACTTGTGTGACATTATCCTTCACCGGGTTGGGGAAGTTTTCTCTCATTGTTTCTTCATACAGGTTTTCTGTTCCTAGCTCACCCTCTTCCCTTCTGGTATTCCTATAATGTGGATGTTATTACATTTCATGTTGTCCCAGAGCTCCCTTAAGCTATCTTCCTGCTTTTTAATTCTTTTTTCTATTTGATGCTATAATTGAATATTTATTTCTAATAAATAAATATTCAATTATTTCAAATTGCTGACTCTATCCTCTGCTTCATCTGATCTACTTTTAATACCTTCCAGTATTTTCTTGATATCAGATATATCATTCTTCATTTCTGTCTGGTTCTTGTTCATGGCCTCTATTTTCTTTTTCATGCTGTTTTAATTTGCACTAAGTTCCTTAAACATCTTTATAACCATTGCTTTGAACTCTATTACTGATAGGTTCCTTCCCTCCATCTCATTTAGTTCTTTTTCTGGAGATTCCTTCTTATCTCTCATTTGAGGGTTGTTTCTTTGTGTCTCCATTTTAGCTGTCTCCTTGTATTTGCTTCTATGTTTTAGGCAGAACTGCTATGCCTCCCAGGCTTTGTAGGATGGCCTTATGCAGAAACTGTCTTGATGGGTCCAGTGGTGCAGTCTTATTGTTCACCTGAGCTGAATGCTCTAGGAATGCCCCTTATGTGCATTATTTGGGCTCTCCTGTCATAATTGGGACTTGATTGTTGATATCCCATGTGTGGGAGGGATCTCTCCTCCAACTTGCTGCCAGTGAGGTTCAACCCCAATGTCATTGTGTCAGCTGTTATACATGTGCTGATAGAACAGAATAAGACACAACAGGGCCAAACCAAAAACACCATGAAAATCAAGCTACTCTATGCAACAATAACAGGAAAGACCAAGAAGGAAAAGGAATAAAAGTCAAAGCAAAAAAATAATAAAAAGAGTATTATAAGAATATGACCAATGACATAGAGGGGTTATAAAGAACAAAGGAGAAAGAAGAAGACCAAAAAATGGTTATATGAAAGAAAGGAGGAAGCTAAAAGAACTAGTGTCAGAGGAAAAAGGAAGAGGAGACAAAAAAATAAATGAAATAATAATGATGAATTTAAAACATAGTAATAATGGGTTTATTAACATAGGAAAAGTAAAAAATGAGGAAAAAAACGAAATAAGAAAAATTAATAATAATAGACTAAAGTAGAATAGACTCAAATAAAATAGATAAAGATATGCAAGAAAAAACAAATAATAAAAAAGGGGGAAAAGAAATAACAAAAAAATTCACTCATACACACACCAAAAAACAAAACCACACACTCAAAGATTTTTGGGTCCCCTATTTGTGGGGCTTGCTGGATTTTGCTCTGATGTTGTTTTTTCTTTTTTTAATATATTTTTATTGATTTTTTTTTTTACAGAGAGGAAGGGAGAGGGATAGAGAGTTAGAAACATCGATGAGAGAGAAACACCAATAAGCTGTCTCCTGCAAACTCCCTACTGGGGATGTGCCTGCAACCAAAGTACATGCCCTTGACCAGAATGGAACAGGGACCTTTCAGTCCACAGGCCAATGTTCTATCCACTGAGCCAAACCGGTTAGGGCTGCTCTGATGTTGTTAAATCTGGTCCCCTGGTGTGTTTATCCTGGGCCTCCTGGGAGCTTCTCTAGTGTAGGTGAATGTGAGTCAATGTCCCTTTCTAGACTGGGGCAACCTGATTGAGTATGAGAGGTTGGAGTCCATAGTAGTCCAGTGGTCAGGGACTCCTTACCCAGAGTCTAGGTCTGCCTTGAGTCTCATACCTTCATTGTCCCTCTTCTGAGTTGTACTCCATTCCCCCATGGAGCTAGTCCCACAGGTGTCAGCTGCAGGCACTTGTGGTCACACTGGCATTGCCTTGCTTCGTGGTCCAGGGTGGTGTCTGTGGCAAGGGGGGGAAGGGTTTCAGGATACAGTGGGGCATGTGCAAGGTCTCACTGGCATTCACCTCCCTGCACCATCTGGGGCAGTGTCTGTGGCCTGGTTCCCAAAACTGTTTCTGACTAATTAGATCAGGCAAAGACTCAAAACCTCCAGAGACCTGCCGCTGCTTGCAGACTGATTGGATTCAATCTTGAATAGCCTCAGACAATCATTCACAGGTTGGGTGAGAGGTTTTCCAACAGGAAGGGGCAATTGCTTCTGCCTGGAGGCTAATTGTCTTAATGGGTCTCAGAAAGGATAGGGAAAGGGGTTTTCCAATAGGGTGGGGTAACTCTCTTTCCCCCAGGCAAAAAATGCTTGGATAGCAAAGGTCTTCCTGAGAAATATGACCTTTGCAGTGTGTGGGAATGACTCAGCACAGGAAACCAGGTGTCTGCCTACCAAGCTCTAACCTGAGAGCCCCCAACCCTGGCTTATGCTTACACAGCTCCACTCCACTCTGCCCTCCCTCTGCTGGAGCCCAAGGTAAGTGACTGCATACAAAATTTTATGCATTGTCTCTTTAAGAGGGTGCCTGCATTTCCAGCCATCTCTTGCTGGCAGACAACAACCCTACTGCTTTTCACAGTTAGATGTTCTGCAAGCACCTTTCTCAGTTCTGATGCTCTCTGCTGGGGGGCCCAGCTTGGAGGTTATACCCCAGTGTTCTCAGTGACAATCCCCCAAAGATGAGATATCTCTCCAGAACTTTAGCTGCTGTCTGTGGGTACAGGGCCAGCCCTTTTGCACCTCTGCCCTTGCTACCAGTCTCTATATGATCTCTACTTTCCATCCTTGGTTATCAGGATTCTCTCCAGCTAGTCTTCAGTTGATTATTCAGGGTTTTTTTGTATTTTGGTTGTAATTGCTGTTTGGTCTTGGGAGTGTCTCTGTGTATCCTTCACTTACTCCACCGCCATTTAAAATCTCCCAGTGTAGATCTTGAAGGGGAGAACGGCCTCTTCTAGGAACTCATCAGCACCACCACCCAGGCCTTGGATACTGCCCTCGACCCAATTCTAGGAACTCATCAGCACCACCACCCAGGCAGGCCTTGGATACTGCCCTCGACCCAACAGCCACTCCAGCCAAAATCCTGCTGCCCCACCCACAGACCCGTGGACCCTGGGACTTCCACCTCCTAAGGTGCACCGCTCCCACAGCAGTAAGTGCAACTTCCCCCCTCCCCAGGGGCAGAACAAAGGCTTCCACATTCATGCATTTCAACATTCGGCGCGTTTCCAATGCACAGATTTCCAGGGCACACCACTCCACAGGCAGCTCTTGGATGCTGCTATGAACCCCTGCTGGGTATGATTTTGAACAGACAAGGGCGCGCTCTCTGCAGTAGAAATTCTGAATTCCCTCTTCCTGAATAACTGCCCACAGACAACCAGCTGCGCATCTTTAGCGCCAGGGCCCCTCAGAGTGCGTCAGAGTTCTGTGCCTGCAAACTCACCGCCACAGTTGCGCATTTCCAATGAGCAGGCACCCAGAGCCCATCTATCCACAGGACGCTCCTGGGAGCCGCTGCAAGCCCCAGCTAGGTGCGATCTTGCACAAACAGGGATGCACTCCCCCCGGCAGTAGAAATTCTGAATTCACTCACCCTGGATACCTGCCCACAGATGCCTCAAATACGTGCCTTCAGTGCCAGGACCCTTCAGAGTGCTTCAGTACACCATGCTGGCAAATGCACCACTGGTGCCCTTGCGAGCTGCCACTGGGAGCACGTGCCTATTCACCACAGGTGCAGCAGTAAAAATTGAGTCTGCCCACCCCACAGCTGCAGAACTCTGGACACTACAGTTGCACGCTTTTCCAGTGCCACTGTGAGTCCCCGCTGGACACGCGCAACTTCAACCAAGGGCGTAAGATAGCAAAAATTGGTACACCCCCCCTCCACGGCTGCTGCTGACTTCTAGACACTGCAGTTGCGAATTTCCAGCTCACAGGCCTACATCAAAAGAACCCAAATAGCTCAAGTAGGGAGCTACACTAGATTACCAAGCCCAAGAGACCTGAGAGATCACACCAGTAGCACCATCCCCAAAAGAA
>NW_005357271.1:445293-445730 GCF_000412655.1 Myotis brandtii | reverse complement strand
AAATGGCTGGATGACAAATACACACAACTCAATGAGAATTATAAGGAGCTGAATGAGAATGTCACCAACATGAAAAGGAACCAAGAGGAGATGAAGAATGACATAGTTGCAATAAAGAACACAATGGAACAGTAGACTACAAGAGGCTGAGGACTGCATCAGCGAATTAGAAGACAAGGTAGGAAAAAACACACGAACACAGCAGCAACTGGAAAGAAGATTTAAAAAGCAAGAGGAGAACCTAAGGGAGCTTTGGGACAACACAAAACGAAACAATATGCGCATAATAGGGGTACCAGAAGGAGAGGAAGAGAAATAAGGAATAGAAAAACTGTTTGAAGAAATAATGGCAGAAAACTTCCCTGATATTGGCAAGAAAAAAACTATGCAAGTCCAAGAAGCACATAGAGTCCCAAACAAGATGAACCCCAAAAGAC
>NW_005357271.1:440775-442938 GCF_000412655.1 Myotis brandtii | reverse complement strand
GATGACATGATACTGTACATAGAAAACCCTAAAGACTCCATCAAAAAATTATTAGACTTAATAAACGAATTTGGCAATGTAGCAGGATACAAAATTAACGCCAAGAAATCTGTTGCACTTTTATACACCAATAGTGAACTCACAGAAAGAGAAATTACAAAAACAATCCCAGTTACCATTGCACACAAAAAAATTAAGATACCTAGGAATAAACTTAACTAAGGAGGTAAAAGACCTGTACTCAGAAAACTACAAGATGTTGAAAAAAGAGATAGAGGAAGACATAAACAGATGGAAGAACATACCAGGTTCATGGATTGGTAGAATCAACATAATTAAAATGTCCATACTACCCAAAGCAATCTATAAATTCAATGCACTCCCCATTAAAATACCAACAGCATATTTCACGGATCTAGAAAGAACTCTACAAAAATTCATCTGGAATAAAAAACAAACAAAAAAAACACCCAAATAGCTGCAGTGATCCTGAGAAAGAAGAACAAAGTTGGAGGGATCTCAATACCAGATATTGAGATATATTACGAAGCCACTCTTCTCAAAACTGCCTGGTACTGGCACAAGAACAGACATATAGACCAATGGAATAAAACAGAGAACCCAGAAATTGACCGAAATAACTATGCTCAATTAATATTTGGCAAAGGAGGCAAGAACATACAATGGAGTCAAGACAGTCTCTTCAATAAATGGTGCTGGGAGACTTGGTCAGATACATGCCAAAAAAATGAAACTAGACCACCAACTTACACCATACACAAAAATAAACTGAAAATGGATAAAAGACTTAAACGTAAGATGGGAAACCATAAAAATACTAGAGGAATCCACAAACAGCAAGATCTCAGGGAGAAGACAAGATGGCGGCGATATAGGCAGATGTGTCCCAGGTCTTGTCCCAGAGAAAATGGAGTAAGCAGCTGAAACTGATAACACCCACCCCGAATTGGCGAAATTACTCAGCTGGTGAGACGGTTTGCAGCTGGGAAGGGCAGAGCTCCCCTGGAAAGGTAAAAAACCAGGGATCTGGGCAGGAAAGTTTGCCAGACCTCTGAGCCCAGAGGGTCAGAGGGAGACCACGTGGCAGACAGCCGCGTCTCTTGGGACAGGCACAGCCCCTGACTGGGGAAAGGAGATCCACTGGATTGCTGGCGTCGGGGGATTTGAGACTTGGGTTCTGTGATTACGGAGGACTGAGCCTAAAGGGGGCAGCCTGAAGAGCTGACCAGACCATGCAGTGCTGGTAAGAGAGGAGCTTACAGAATCTCAGCCTTCCCCGTTTCCGCGGCCAGCGTTTGTTTGTTTGTTTTCACTGAACCCTGTTCATAGGACATTTCAGATACAGACACTCACCTGTGCTGAAGAGAGGGAGAAGGTGCGGACGAGTGGAATCTTGGGAGAGGCAGAGGAGAGAGGGGGGGCCAGGAGAGGTGGCAGCGAATTGAGTGCTGAGACACCCCTGGGCCCAGGATTGGGGCAGCCATTCTCTCCGGAGGGTGGGATTCCTCCCCCCAGCCCCCTAGCAAGGAGCACAGCCACACCCAGATTCCACCCTGAATGAGATGATGGATTAAAATAATCTGATTAGTCCCTGTGAGTTAACAGAGTCTGGCCTATAGAGGAACTTTCAGTCCCAGCAACAACACAGAGCAGGGTAACGATTAAAGAACCAGCTCTGGGCAGTTGACCTCCCCAAACCAGTTTTAAGTGCAATAGAGAAAATAAACCCTTGCTACTGGATAGAGAAGCCATATAGCCTCAGAGGCCAACCCAAAAACACTGCCACCCAGAGGCTGAGCACAAACTGACTCTTAGGTAAATACAAATTAAGGCAGTCTGGGACACAAATAGGGCCTGCTTTAAAATCAGGACTGTGGTTTACAACACGGAGGAACAGTGTATCGCAGGAAAATTGAACACTCTCATGAATACCTGGCAGGACTAAGGCGAGCCAGAATGAAGAGTAGAAGAACCGAAGGACCTTCACTACTGCAAATTTTTTTTTCTTCTTATTTCTCCTTATAACTAAGAAACCAATTTTATTATTTTTTTCTTCTTTTTCCATCACCTGATTTTACCCTTTTAATTACTACATTTTTATTTTTAACCAGTATTATTACTGCTACCATTTTACCATTTTTT
>NW_005357271.1:440498-440749 GCF_000412655.1 Myotis brandtii | reverse complement strand
TTTTATTTTGAGATTAGTGTTCTCCATTCTATTTTCATCGTTCCTTTAGCATCAATTTTCCCTACCTCAACTTTACCTCCATGCTAAAACCCTCTTCCTCACTTTTCCCCTTTTGTTGTCCTGTTTCTCTTACCATATTCATGCTTTAGATTTTCCCTATTCCTTCTTTTTAACCCCCTGTCAAAATTTCACCCTACTTATATATCCTATTTCCAATCCACTGCTCTAAATCCTTATACACATATCCCTTA
>NW_005357271.1:425528-433597 GCF_000412655.1 Myotis brandtii | reverse complement strand
CTCTGTAAAAAACCAATAAAATATATTTAAAAAATAAAAATAAAAATAAATAAAAATAAAAAATAAATAAAATCTCCCAGTGTACAAGTCTTACACCTGCTTGAATAAATGTATCTCTCTAAGTACTTTATTCTTTTTTATGTTATTACTAGAGGCCCGGTGCATGAAAATTCATGTACTGGAGGGGGGTCCCTCAGCCTAGCCTGTCCCCTCTCATTGTCCGGGAGCCCTCAGGAGTGGGAGGCAACCTGGTAATCAGGGAAAGACGATGCACCCATCACACCTCTGTTGCTGCCACTGCCGGCAGTGCAAGCCTCGGCCAGCCCTGGTTACCTGAGCCTCGGGTGGCCCTGGGTGGCTGGGCAGCCACCATCTGAGGCTTGCCTGCTCCTTGGATGTCAGCTGGGCAGCCACCATCCAAGGCTTTCCTCTGCCTCAGGCCAGTCCTGGGCGGCTGGGGGGCTGAGGGGATTGGGCACCGCCATCTTGTGGCTATGGGCGCTGCGATCTTTGAGGGCATGGCAGTCAATGAGCATATTCCCTCCTTATTGGCTGTGGGAGCTGCCATCTTTGCCATGGCATGAGAGTTAATTACCATATTCCCTCTTTATTAGATAGGATAAATGGAATGGCTTTCTTAATTCATTTTTGGGTTGTTCATTCCTACTATATAAAAACAGATTTTTGTGTTAATTTTGTATCCTGCAACATTGCTGAATTTATTTATTAGCTATAACAGTTTTTTGTGATATTTTTGGTTTATACATATAAGGTCATGTCATCAGCAAGTAAAATTATTTTTCCTTTTTTCTTTTCAAATTGGATGGCTTTTATTTATTTTTCTTGCCTAATTGCTCTGGCTAGACTTTATAGTACTATGCCAAACAGCAGTGGTAAATGTAGGCATCCTTGTCTTGTTCCTAATCTTAGGAGATAAGGTTTTGTTCTCTCTTCATTAAGTATGATGTTAGTTGTGGGTGTTCCATGTATGGCTGTAGAGAGCCCCTGGGAAGGCACATGGGCATTTCTTTAATAAATTGTCAGCTGAATCCAGGGCACTAGGCAAAGCCACGTCCTGGAAACACATTTTGCCAAAAGGCAGAAGTGTTCTCAGCTTGACCTTCATTTCTGCCCAGGTGCCAGGGAGTGGGTTTTATTATGTAAATCCAGCCAAGCACCAGGAATGAGTACGACTCGGGCCCACCCAGAACTGACATTACAAGAATGCACATAATCTCCTTTGTCTTGACCTTTGGTGAAACTTCCTGGTATTTGGGGTATAAAATAAATATGCTGTATTGGTGCTGGGTCTCTGTCTCTCCATCAGAAGAGGGCAGTGGTCCCACCCGGTCCCAGCTTTTCCTTCCATCTCTCTGTCTGTCTCTTTCTTTCATTTTCTCAATCCCCAGCAGCCTCTACTCAAAGAACCAGACCACTCTCTAGCCACGCTTGACGCAGAAAAGAGAGAACCCTCCATATATGGCCTTTATTATGTTGAGATAGTTTATTTCTATTCCTAGCTTGATGAGTCTTTTCATCACAAAAAAAGTTGAATTTTTTCAAATGCTTTTTTTGTATAAAATGAAATGATCATATGTTATTTTTTCTTTACTGTGTTAATGTGGTATGCTAAATTGATTGATATTTATACATTGAAACATTCTTTTATGCCAAAAATAATCACCACTTGGTCATAATGTATAATTATTTTATTATGTTAAACAGCATCTTAACTGTTGAATTTCACTTGTTAGTATTTTGTTGAAATTTTTGCATTAATATTCATAAGAGACATTGGTCTATAGATTGCTCTTCTAGTGTCTTTATCTGGCTTTAGTATCAAAATACCAAACTCATAGAATGAGTTAGGATGTGTTCCTATCTCTTCAATTTTTTGTAACAATTTGAGAAGAGCCTTGCTGGCATGGATCAGTGATTGAGCATTGACCTATGAACCAGTAGATCATGGTTTGATTTCTGGTCAGGCCACATGCCCAGGTTCCAGGCTTACTCCCCTTGGGGAGCTTGCAGGTGGCATCTGATCAATGATTCTCTCTCATCATTGATGTTTCTATCTCTTTCTCCCTCTCCCATCCTCTCTAAAATCAATCCTATATAATAAAAGCCTAGGTGGCATCATGCACGACATCATCACAATATGGCCACCACAAGATGGCCACCCTCACGTCATCCCAAGATGGCCACCTCAAGATGGCTGACACAAGATGGCCAGCAAGGGAAGGCAGTTGTGGGTGATCAGGCCAGCAGGGGAAGGCACCTGGGGGTGACCAGGTCTGCAGGAGAGGGCAGTTAAGGGTGACCAGGCTGGCAGGGGAGGGCAGTTGGGGGTGATCGGGCTGGCAGGGGAGGGCAGTTGGGTGCAATCTGGCTGGCAAGGGAGCAGTTAGGCATCAATCAGGCCGGCAGGGGAACAGTTAGGGGGCGATCAGGCTGGCAGGAAGAAGTGGTTAGGGGCAAGCAGGCAAGCAGGCAGGCGAGTGATTAGGAGCCAGCAGTCCAGAATTGTGAGAGGGAAGTTCGGTTGGTTTAGGGATCGGGCCTAAACCAGCAGTCGGACATCCCCCAAGGAGTCCCAGATTGGAGAGGGTGCAGGCCGGGCTGAGGGACACCCCGCCCCCCATGCACGAATTTCATGCACCGGGCCTCTAGTCTACACTAATAAAAGAGAAAGATGCAAATTGACTGTACCTTACCAATGTCCACCAGCCAATCAGGAGTGAGTATGCAAATTAATGTCATCGCCTTGTGGAGACTGACAGCAGGGAGGAGGCAGCTCCCAGCACTGCATGGCCTGCTTGGCTGTTGCCACAGTGACCAGGGAGCAGGCAAGTGTGGCTTGCAGGCAGCTCCCAGCACGGCCTGCTTGGCCATCGCTGCAGTGACCCAGGAGCAGGCAAGCACTGCTTGCAGGCAGCACCCAGCATGGCCTGCTTGGCCATTTCCTCGGTGACCAGGGAGCAGGCAAGTGCGGACTGCAGGCAGCACCCAGCATGGCCTGCTTGGCAGGCCCTGCAGAGAACAGAAAACCACGGGGAGCGGGCCTAAGCAGTCAATAGGACATCCCCTGAGAGCTCCCGGATTGGAGAGGGTGCAGGTCAGGCTGAGGGACACACACACACACACACACACACACACACCGTGCACAAATTTCGTGCACCAGGCCTCTAGTATATATATAAAGAATTTGAAAAGAATTCTTGTTTTCTAATTTTTTCTTTCTTTTTTTTATTGTCTAAAGTTTTATATAAGTCTCCTTTTTCCTCAATTGACCCCCCTCCCCAACCATCCCCACCCTAGGCAAACCCCACCGCCCCAGTGTCTCTGTCCATTGATTATGCTAATATGCATGCGTACAGGTCCTTTGGTTGCTCTCTAACCTCGCACCCTCCCCTGCCATTTGTCTCTGGATCTATTCTTGTTCATCAAATTATGTTGATCATTATATCCTACATATGAGTGAGATCATGTGATATGTATCTTTCTCTGACTGGCTTATTTTGCTTAGCATAATGCTCTCCAGTTCCATCCACCCTGTTGCAAATGGTCAAAGTTTTTTCTCTTTTATAGCAGCATAGTACTCCATTATATAGATGTACCACAATTTTTTAATCCACTAATCTGCTGATGGGCACTTAGGCTGTTTCCAAATCTTAGCTATTGTAAATTGTGCTGCTATGAACATAAGGGTGGATATATCCTTTCTGATTGGTGTTTCTGGTTTCTTGGGATATATTCCTAGAAGAGGGAATACTTGATCAAATGGGAGTTCCATTTTTAACTTTTTGAGGAAACTCCCTACTGTACTCCACAGTGGCTGCACCAGTCTGCATTCCCTCCAGCAGTGCAGGAGAGTTCCTTTTTCTCCACATCCTTGCCAGCATTTGTTGTTTGTTGATTTGTTGATGATAGCCAGTCTGACATGTGTGAGATGGTATCTCATTGTTGTTTTGATTTACATCTCTTGGATGATTAGTGAGTTTGAGCATGTTTTCATGCGTCTCTGGGCCTTCTGTATATCCTCTTTTGAAAAGTGTCTATTTACATCCTTTAACCATTTTTTAATTGGACATACAGGTGTTTATCTTCCGTTTATCTTCCTTTTGTTAAGTTGTATGAGTTCTCTGTAAATTTTGGAGATTAAGCCCTTATCAGAAATATCATTGGCAAATATGTTCTCCCATGCAGTGGGCTTTCTTGTTGTTTTGCTGATGGTTTCTTTTGCTGTGCAGAAGCTTTTTATTTTGATGTAGTCCAATTTGTTTATTTTATCCTTAGTCTCCATTGCCCTAGGAGCTGTGTTTGTAAAGATATTGCTACAATACATGTCTGCTATTTTGCTGCCTATGGAGTCTTGTATGATTTTTATGGTTTTTCTTCTTAGATTTAAGTTTTTTAGCCATTTTGAGGTTTTTTGTGTGTATGGTGTAAGTTCATGATCCAGTTTCATTGATTTTTTGGCCTATTAAGGTTTTTTTAATTCTTCCTGATTGAGATTTGGGAACTTGTACTTTTTAAAGAAAATGTCCATTTAATCTAGGTTGTCCATTTTGTTGGAATAGAGTTGTTCATAGAATTTTTTCATAATCATTTGTATTTCTGTGGGATTGGTTGTTACTTTACCTCTTTCATTTCTGATTTTGTTTTGGGGCCCTCTCTCTTTGTTTCTTAGTGAGCCTGGCTAGAAGTTAATAAATCTTGTTTATCCTTACAAAGAACCAGCTCTTAGTTTTGTTGATCTTTTGTATTGTTTTTTTGGTCTCTATGTCATTTATTTCCACTCTGATCTTTATTATTTCCTTCCTTCTGCTTATGCTGGGCTTTTCTTGGTGCTCTCTTTCTAACAAATTGAGTTGTAGAGTTATAAAATTTATTACCATTTTTTCTTGTTTTTTGAGGTAAGCCTGTAGAGCTATGAACTTCCCTCTCAAGACTGCTTTCACTGTGTCCCATAGATTTTGGATTGTTGTGTTTTCATTGTCATTTGTTGCCATGACGCTTTTTATTTCTTCTTTGATATCTTGGGTAACCCAATCATTGTTTAATAGCATGCTATTTAGCCTCCAGGTGTTTGAATTTTTAAATTGTTTTTATTGTAGTTGATTTCTAATTTTATGTCATTGTAATCTGAAAAGATGCTTGATATGATTTCTATCTTCTTGAATTTGAAGAATTTTGCCTGTGTCCCAATATGTGGTCTATCTTTGAAAATGATCCATATGCACTTGAGAAGAATGTATATTCTGTGGCTTTGGAGTGAAATGTTCTGAAGATGTCAATTAATTTTATCTGATCTAGTGAGTCATTTAGGGTTGATGTTTCTTTGCTGACTTTTTGTTTAGAGGATTTATCCAGTGGTGTTAGTGGGGTATTAAAGTCCCCTACTATGAGTGTATTGCTGTCAGTGTCTCCCTTGATATCCTCCAGAAGTGTTTTTTTTTTTTAATGTATTTTGGTGCTCCTGTATTGGGTACATATATGTTTACCAGAATTATATCTTCTTGTTGAATTGTTCCCTTTAGTATTATGAAGTGGTCTTCCTTATCTCTTGTTATGGCCTTCATTTTGAGGACTAATATGTCTGATATAAGTATTGCTACCCCAGCTTTTTTTCATTTCCGTTCACCTGAAAAACCTTTTTCCATCCCTTCACTATCAACAAAGGTGTGAGTCCTTTGTTCTGAGGTTGGTCTCCTGTAGACAGCAGATATATGGATCATGTTTTCTTATCCACTCAGCTACCCTGTGTCTTTTGATTGGGCATTCAATCCATTTACATTTAAAGTTATTATGACAGGTACTTGTTTGTCACCCTTTTTATTCTTTATGCCTGTGTTGCTTCTTGCTTTCCTATTTCTTCTTTTTATAGCAGACCCTTGAGCATTCCTTGCATTGCTGGTTTGGCGGTAATAAATTTCCTTAGTCCTTTTGTGTGTGTGAAGCTCCTGATTTCACCCCCTACTTTGATTGATAGCCTTGCTGAGTATAGTATTCTTGGATTCAGACCCTTGCTTTGCATGACTTTGTATATTTCATTCCATTCCCTTCTGGCCTGATGTGTTTCTGTTCAGAAATCAGTTGATAGTCTGATGGGGGATTTCTTGTAGGTAACTTTCTGTCTCTCTCCAGCAGCCTTTAAGAGTCTTTGTTGTTGGTGTTTGCCAATTTAATTATAATGTGTCTCGGTGTTTGTCTTTTGGGGATCATCTTGTTTGGGACTCTGTGAGCTTCATGGACTTGTATGAGTTTTTTCTTCCCTATATCAGAGAAATTTTCTGTCATTATTTCTTCAAACAGGTTTTCTATTCCTTGCTCCATTTCCTCTCCTTCTGGCACCCCAATTATGTGGATGTTGTTTTGTTTTGTGTTGTCCCAAAGCTCCTTTAGGCTCTCCTCCTGATTTTTAGGTTTTTTTTTCCTAGTTGCTTCTCTGCTTGGGTATTTTTTTCCTACCTTGTCTTCTAGCTCACTGATATGGTCCTCCACTTCTTCTAGTCTACTGTTTATGCTTTCTATTGATTTCTTTATTGCAGCAAGTCATTTTTCATTTCTTCTTGGTTCTTCTCCAGTTCCTCATGTTCTTACACATATTGTTGAATTTTTCTTCCATCCTGTTCAGAGTCCTTATGACCAATGCTCTGAATTCTTTCCCTGACATATTGCTTGCATCCATTTCGTTTACTTCCTTTTGCAGTGATTCCTTCTTTACTTTTGTATGCAGGCTGTTTCTTTGTCTCCCCATGATCGCTCCTCTCAGGTTGTCTGTTTATGTAGCTCTCTCTCTCCTGCATTGATTTAAAGGCACAAAATGCAACACGACAAGAAACAATGCACAGGGCACCAAACACAAATGTATTCACAATACTAATAACCCCAAATAAAGGTGACCACCTGAGAAAAGATAACTAGGGGAGAGAAAATAGTGCAAAAATGATATTGAATAAAGGAAAAAATGTAAGAGAGAAAGGAAAGAGAAGAAAAAAGAAGGGTGCAAAATATGTGTATTTGGGGTGAGGGAAAAGTCAAATAAAACAACAATTAATCAAAAAAATGCAAACAACAAACACCTAGAGATGAATGCAAACAAGAAACAACAACTAATCCAAAAAATGAAAACAACAAACACCCAGATGAATCTGAGGATGGAGAGCTTATTTCCAGAATTTAAGGTCAAGGAATTGAATGAATGGGGAAATAGCCACAATTCAGTTTAGAGGAGGTAGAAAGAGTGTATAAGAAGAAAAATAAAAAACAAAATACAAAAAAAGAAAAAAGTATAAATGTTAAAAAATATATATATAAACTTCCCCTTTCTTTAATCTATCTATCTATGTATTCGTCTATTTTTGGAAAAGGAGAATAGAGAGTAGATAGGCCTGAGTTGGTGATTGAAATTAATTAAGCTATTAATAGAAGAAAAGAACAAGCAAGGAGAGGAAATACAGAAGCAGAAAAAGAAAAGAAAAGACACTAATAAGCAATCAAACCAACAACAACAAGAAGACAGACAGAAAGAAAAACGAATAAAAAAAGGAAGAAAAAAATTTTGGATAGTGAAGAAAGAGAAGAGAGAAGTGTTTGTTTTCAAGCAGGCAGGATCTCTCTGCTCACTTTGTTTCTCCCTGCCTTCAGTTGTATTTACACAAGAGTCAATTTCTGACACAACCCCTGGGTGGCAGTGTTTCTGTATTAATATCTGGGACTAAATGGCCCCTCTACACAGTGTTTTTTGTTTTTTTTTAGGTTTTTTTTTTTTAGTAATATTTATTTCAGGTGATATGGACTTTATTTTTTTTTAATTAAATCTTTATTGTTCAGATTATTAGAGCTGTTCCTCTTTTTCCCCCCATAGCTCCCCTCCAGCTGGTTCCCACCCCACCCCAGGCCTTTGCCACCCTATGATCTGTGTCCATATGTAATGCATACATGCATATAAGATATTTTCTAATCTATTCACACACCCCAACACCCCCTTCTCTCTGAGAATTGTCAGTCTGTTCCATTTCCATTCCCCTGATTTTATTCCATTCACCAGTTTATTCTGTTCATCA
>NW_005357271.1:413851-422928 GCF_000412655.1 Myotis brandtii | reverse complement strand
TGCCAGCCCTTTCCACGTGCGCCTCCGTACCTCTGCACTTTACTTCTGCACCTCCTCTGAGTCTCAGTGTGCTTTTCTCTTTCCTTCTAGTTGTAGAATTTCCACTCAGCCAGCCTTCCTGTGGTTCTGGATGATGTCTGTTTTGTCTTTTAGTTATATTTTTGAAGTGGTTGTGTGAGGCAGCAATTTCCGGTGTTTACCTATGCCGCCATCTTGGTTTCTCTGTCTCTACGCAGTGTTTAGTCTCTTCTTTCCCTGCCGCACTTAATACTGGATTGGAGGGACTGACTGACCCAGAGCTGGTTTCCTACTCGTCTCTCCTTATTCTGATCCCCAGTTTCTACAAAAACAACTTTCCCCTGCAGCCTCGGTGAGTGTTTTTAATTGGAAGATCCTATGTACTGGACTTAGCAAGCAAAAGCAAGGAGAAAAAAAAAAAGAAAGACAGAGGGAACCACGTTGATTCGCGTCTTTTTCCCCTGGCACTGTGCAGCCAGTATAGAACTTCAGGCTGCCTTTCTGGGCACAGATTTTCATGGCTGTGGACTTAGATCTAGAGTCCCCCCTGCCAGCAGGCCTGTGGACCCCCTTCCACTTTTGAGGGCTACACTGACCCCAAGGGCCATGGGTTTGATGGAGTGCAGTTTCCCTCTGAGACTCTAGATCCCGCTGCGCACTTTTCTCCCTTCAGCCTGGATCCCATATCTCACCTCTCTCTAGGCAATTGATCTCTGACCTTTCCGTCCACGGATTGCCTCACCAGCTGTGTTTAATTCACCAATTCCAGGTGGATGTTATTCAATTCAGTTGTTCCTTCCATTTGCTTTGTGAGAAGGTGCAGGTCCTTTCCACGTATTTGGCACCACTTTGTCTCCCCCTGGACAAACTTTTTAGGTGCCCATGGACAGGGAGTCTGGAGTCTCAGTGTTCTTGGGTTTGCAGCTGAGGCAGCTGGTCCCTGGGCGTTGTGGTTGTAGGATCCCAGGAGGTATCTGAGGTCTCCTCAGTTGAAGGTAAGGCTGGGTTTCTGATCACAGCCGCTCTCCCCTTCAAGATGGCACTGTCTCTGCAGCAGAGCCAGCTGCTCCAGGAGAGATTTCAGCAGTAGTAGAGGCTGCCTGGCCAGGGGAGCCTGGTCTGCCAGACCCCAACACTCCTGTGGAATATGACTGTCCCTCATTCACAAATACAGACATTCCCCACACATCCATGCACTCTCCTTTTGCTCTCTCATTCACACACTGTATTGCAGCCTGCCATCCCGTTGGCAGCTATCTTGGATCCTATCTGTTTTTCTTCTTTTTAATGTATCCTTTTACACCTATAAATTTCCCTCTTAGCCCTGTTTTTTAAACACCCCATACATTTTGGCATACTGTATTTTCATTTGTATCAAAGTATTTTCAAAGTTCCCTTGTGGTTTCTTTCTTGAATCATCAGTTAAGAGTGTGTTGTTACTTTCCACATATTTATAATTTTTCTTTTATTAGTGACTTTTAATTTTATTCCATTATGGTCAGAAAAGTAATTTGTATGATTTCTATCCTTAAAATGTATTAAGACTTTTTTGTGTTCTTACATCTGGTCTATCCTGGAAATTTTTCTATGTTAATTCAGAAGAATGTATATTCTGTTGTTGAGTGGATTATATTTAATATGTCTGTTAGATCTAATTATTTTATAGTTTTAAGTCCTCTATTTCTTTACTGATCATCTGCCTGGTTGTTCTATCCATTATTGAAAATGAAATATCACATTCTCCAACCATTATTGTAAAACTGTCTATTTCTTTATTCAATTCTGTCAAAATTTTCTTTATAAAACTCTGTTGTTAGGTGTGTATATGTTTATAAGTTATATCTTCTTCATGGATTGAAACTTTTATCTATGTTTCTTTTAACCTTTTCTTGACTTAAAATATACTTTATCTGGTAATAATATAGCCACCCTAGCTTCTTTGGTTAGTACTTAGGTGGAATACCTTTTTCATCCTTTAAATTTCAACCTATGTTGAATTTGTACCTAAATTATGAATCATTTTTTTTATACTTCAGATATTTTTTACTTCTTCAAATTTTTTGTTTATCAGGAGTGACTGAAATAAAAAATATAATTGAGTCCCATCATCGTCATGGAAATGGCTTTAAGAGAAAACTAGTCAGATGAATATTATTGCTTCCCATTTTCAACCAGTAAATAGTTGCCACTGATAAAACAGACAACCAAGTCTGTCAAGAATGCTCAAGATATGTTACATAATACAACATGCCTGTTCACGGGGGCTGGGGGAGGGAAGACTAGGAAATAATTTATGTGAACTTCTTGATTTCATCATACAAGACAAGCACAAAAGCACCACCCATGCCTCTGAGAACATTGGACCATGCACCCTTGAAAAAAGCTTTGCCTCCTTCATCACGAGCAATCTTCCTCCAGCAGTCAAGTGTGCCTGTGTACATGATATCAGTTCCTTTGCGCCCTGACTGCCCTTTGCAGTGTCATAGACACCGAAGTAGGCAGCTCGGTAGATGATAATACCCTGTACCGACACATTAAAGCCTTGGTATAGGCCTCTAAGCCCATCAGATTTGTAGATCTTAACCAGGCAGTCACCGAGGCCTTTGAATTCCCTTTCAGCTCCGGCTTTGCCCACATCAGTTGCTAGACGGGTACGGGCAAAATCAAGAGGATACACAAAACACAAGGAGGTGGCCCCAGCAGCACCACCTGATGCCAGATTCCCTGCAAAGTATCGCCAAAACTGGGCTTTTTCCACACCACCCAGGAAGATCTGCTTGTATTTATCTTAGAAGGCAAAGTTGAGAGCCTGGGTAGGGAAGTATCTGATGACATTGGCCAGGTTCCCACGCCAGAAGGACAGGACTCCCTGCTCCTTGGGGATACGAACCACAGTCTATAATGCCCTTGTATTGCTTATCTGCAGTGATTTGCTTGCTGGCATGCTGCACCTGCAGCAGCAGCTTGACCCGCTCAATGGGTGCTACCGCTGTCTTGGAGATGGCTGCGGCCACTCCACCTGCCAGGAAGTCCTTGGCAAAGGACACAGCGGCATCTGTCATGTTGGAAAGAAGAAGCGGACGACTGCTGGCCTGGGACCGTAACTGGCTGAACTCCGGGGCTCTAGGCATGAATCATTTTTAATTCATCTGCCAATATCTGCCTTTTAATTTGAGAATTTAAAATAAGATATTTAATGGCTGTAAAGTATTTTTATAAATCTACCCACATTTTAAAAATATCCCATACTGGACATTTTAATTATTTTGGGGGAAGTTTTTTTGTACAAATAATATAATAAATATTCTTATACATAAATTTATGTGGGCATAACTATATTACAAAACTATTGTAATCAAAGCAGTATGATATTAGCATAAAAACAGACACATTGCTAATGGAACAGAATAGAGCCCAGAAATAAATCTATGCATATAAGCTCAATTAATTTGTGAGAACAAAGCCAAGAATATACAATGAGGGAAAGAATAGTCTCTTCAATAAATGGTGTTGAGAAAACTGAACAGCCACATGCAAAAAAATAAAACTAGACTACTACCTTATACCATACAGAAAAAGTAACTCAAAGTGGGTTAAAGACTTAAATGTAAAACCTGAAACCATAAAACTCCTAGAAAAAACACAAGCAATAAACTCCTTGACTTTGGTCTTGGTGATTATTTTTTTGTATTTGATACCAAAAGCAAAGGCAACAAAAGCAAAAATAAAGAAGTGGGACTGCATCAATCTAAAAAATCTTCAGCACAAAAAAGGGAAACCATCAATAAAATAAAAAGGCAACCTACCAAATGGGAGAAAATATTTGCAATTTATATATCTGGTAAAGGGATAATATACAAAATATATAAAGAACTCATACAATTCAATAACAAAAGTGCAAAAAATATGATTTAAAAATGGACAGAGACTCTGAATAGACATTTTCCAAAGAAGACATACATGTGCAAGAAAAAGTGCTCAGCATTACTAATGATCAAGGAAATGCAAATCACAACCACAATGAGATATCTCCTCACATCTGTTAAATGGCTATTATAAAAGAGACAAGAAATAACAAGTGTTGATGAGGATGTTAGAGAAAATGGAACCCTGTGCACTGTTGATGAAAATGTAAATTTATGCAGCCATTATGAAAAATAGTATGGAGTTTCTTAAAAAATTAAGTACAGTGAAACCTCTGTACTTATCAAACTTAATAGGTTCGGAGATGCTGTTCAAGAAGCGATTTGTTTGAAAACCAAATCATTTTTTCCCATTAGAAATAATGTAAATTGAATTAATTTGTTCCAGACCCCTAAATGATTCTCTGTTTTAACCTTTCTTACATACAGTACATGTCTAATATACTGTTTAATCTATAAACAAACACTTCTTTTCTTAAAGTTATTGAACCACCCCCTCCTAGCCTTAAATGAATCACTTTCAGCACTCATTCCAGGGGTACAGCATCTTCACTTTTTTATATATCACAACTCAAAAATATTATTACCAGCGAATTGCTTTTCATTTATCCAAATCAACAACAATTTTTCTACCTCTTCAATTGCCTGTGATCATTGTTCTGTGAGCACTTCCACACCTTTAACAATATCAGCACACTTGATGGCCTCGTTATGTTTTAAAATCATCCATTTCAACAGCAAAAAAACACACAAATATATTCACAGCACAGTTTCCTGAGGTGTTAACATCCCGAGGTTTAGCAGTAAACTGATTTGCATTCTCTCCTTTGTTTGTGGCCCGAGAGATGCTTTTTGTCATACTGTTGCATTAGTTTGAAAGGGTTGTCAGGCTGAGGACTGAAGTTTTGTTTGAAAATGGAGACATTTTTTTCTATGAACAACTTGGTCAAGAACAGAATTGTTCAAGACGGGAGATGTTTGAGAACCAAGATTTGACTGTACCATATAATCCAGCAATTCCACTTCTGGGTATTTATCCAAAGGAAACAAAACACTAACTCAAAAAGATCTCTGAACCTTCATGTTTGTTGCAGCATTATTTATAATAGCCAAGACATGGGAGGGACCTAAGTGTCTATTGATGTATGAATGGATAAAGAAAATGTGGTGGAATATTATTCAGCCTAAAAATGAAGGAAATCCTGCCATTGGTGTCAACATGGCTGGACCTTGAGGCGTGATGCTAAGTAGAATAAATCAGAGAAAGACAAATATCATGTGTTCTCACTTATATGTGGACTCTAAAAACAAACTCATAGATTAGTGATTGCTAGAGTTGAGCCTAAGAGTGGGCAAAATGTATTAACGTGGTTAAAAGGTATAAATTTTCAATTATAAAATAAATGTGTGCTAAATACTTTTAACTAAAAGCATATATTTATGGCTCGATCTCAGGTTAGGCAGTACTTATCTGTGTGAAGAAACATTTTCAAAGATAAAGTAGGTAAAATCTCATTACAGATCAGCAGTAACAGATGTATATTTGCAATAGATTTTGATGATAGGAAACACTAACTTTGAACTCCATCTAAGTAAAGTGTTACTCCCCAAAGAATTCCATTCTTTTCATTAGAATTCCTGTATCACAAAACATCACACTTGGTTGTTATTATATTTCAAATTTTGTCAATAAAATGTTGTGGAAATTTGTTTTCTCTCTTACCTAAGTATATATTTTTTTAAATATATTTTATTGATGTTTTACAGAGAGGAAAGGAGAGAGATAGAGAGTTAGAAACATCGATGAGAGAGAAACATTGATCAGCTGCCTCCTGCACATCTCCTATTGGGGATGTGCCCGCAACCCAGGTACATGCCCTTGACCGGAATCAAACCTGGGACCTTTCAGTCCGCAGACCGACGCTCTATCCACTGAGCCAAACCGGTTTCGGCACCTAAGTATATTTTTAATATTGTCAATTTTGCCTCTTGGACTTTAAAGCCTAAAATATTTACAGAAAAAAAATTTGCTGACTCCTGGAGGGAATATTTTATTTATTTATTTATTTATTTATTTATTTATTTATTTATTTTAAAAAAATATTTTTATTTGTTTCAGTGAGAAAGGGAGAGGGAGAGAGAGATGGAAATATCAATGAAGAGAGAATCCTTGATCAGCTGCCTCCTGCACATCCCCCACTGGGGATTGAGCCTGCAACCAGGCATGTGTCCTGACTGGGAATTGAACCATGACCTCCTGGTTCATAGGTCAACACTCAACCACTGAGCCATGCTGGTTGAGCTGGAGTGAAGATTTTAGTCTCTGTCTCAGAAAGCTTACAATCTAATTTTAGACAGACAAGACAAATGCCCATGAAACTGCAAGCAATCTCTCTTTATTCTTAAATTTTAAATATTCTTCAGAAGTATAAAAAAGCTAACAAATTCTGATCACCCACCATCCTGCACACAGTCCCTTTTCCAGAGGTCACCAAGAGATCATTCTGCTTCCTCCATTCTCCTCCAGTCTAGTCTCACTCTGCAGCCAGAATAACCCTGTTAAAAAGTAGGTCAGCTCCTATCCCCTGTACCCCACCCCCTGCAGCACATCCCCATCTCATTCAGATTAAAGCCACAACTTCACAGTGGCCTCTGGCTAAGCATCTCCCACTCCCTCCCCAACCTCGTGGTGTTCCAGCCACACTGGCCTTTTGTTTTTTCCTGGCACAGTCCCTTCTTAGGACCTTTGCACAAGCTGTTTCCTTAGTCTGAAATTGGGTTCCCTGGTTTAACAAATAAATATACAGGATGCACAGTTGAATTTGCATGTCAGATAAACAAATACTTTTAATATAACTATATCCCAAATATTGCATGGGAAATATTTACATGAAAAAATTACTCATTACTTAGTTGAAATTCAAATTTAGCTGAGTGTCCTGTATTTTACCTGAAAGCACTACCTGGAATATACTTTCTCCAGATATTTTTGTATCTAACCTCTTTAAGTCTTTGTTCAGAGGCCTCCTTCTCAGTGAAGCCCACCCTTAGTGCCACATTTAAAATTACCACCCAGGTCACTCCCTACCACTCCTAATCCCATTACCTGGTTCTATATTTTTCCTATAACATTAGTCAAAATCTAAAACACCAGAAAATTCACTTATTTGGCATGTTTATTATTTATTTTTTAATCTCCTCTCATTCAAATGTAAACTCAACATGAGCATGGATTGGGGTCAGGGGAAAGCAATTAACTAATTTATCCCAGTACCTGAAAGAGAGCCCTGCACATAATAAGAGCTCAATAAATGTTTGTTAAAAGATGAATGAGTGAATGTCCTCTGGACAGCACCAATATGTCCATGGGTAATCATTTCACCTTGAACTTACTATATTTTTGTCAACCTTTTCTTCCTCCCCATTCACTCAAGCTAGAAGGCTGGTGTCAATCCAAAATCCTCCCTATCTCTTATCCTGCCCTATTCCTCCTACAATTATTCGGTTTCCACATGCTGCTATAGCTTCCTCTGCATTATCCTTCATCTGTTACCCACTCCCTGATTCATGGTGATTATCCAGTTCCAACATCCCCACTTGATCCCTTCCTCTCAAGACATCCTGATGATCTTTCTAAAATGCAAACATAATGAGAAACAAAAACCACATTTGTAAAATTAACTGCATGAATCTCAAAACTGATAAGCTGCTCCAAACTGTTAGATCGGAGGGAGCCCAGGATCAGATGTATGCAGATGTGTGACAAGATAATGGACCCTCCCTGGAATTTCTAACAGATCAGCATGCCAGACACAGATACCGGCTCCTCCCTGGTATCCACAACGACCCCCACACAGATACTGACTCCTTCCTGAATACCCTGCTGACCCCCTGCCGCGGGAACTTCCTCAGTTCATGCCCCCGCCCCTCACCCAACTGCAGTATAAAACAAAGTGCCCCCCTCCCTGTTGGCACGAATCCACTGGCCCTGTCTTGGGGTTTGTGGGTTGCCCGGGGACGCAGATTAAAACCTCTTCTTTCTTTCTTTCTTTCTTTCTTTCTTTCTTTCTTTCTTTCTTTCTTTCTTTCTTTCTTTCTTTCTTGATGTGTGACAAGATAATGGACCCTCCCTGGAATTTCTAACAGATCAGCATGCCAGACACAGATACCGGCTCCTCCCTGGTATCCACAACGACCCCCACACAGATACTGACTCCTTCCTGAATACCCTGCTGACCCCCTGCCGCGGGAACTTCCTCAGTTCATGCCCCCGCCCCTCACCCAACTGCAGTATAAAACAAAGTGCCCCCCTCCCTGTTGGCACGAATCCACTGGCCCTGTCTGTGGGTTGGTGGGTTGCCCGGGGACGCAGATTAAAACCTCTTCTTTCTTTCTTTCTTTCTTTCTTTCTTTCTTTCTTTCTTTCTTTCTGACTTGATTCTTTTTATTTCCTACGCCGCCTCCTGAGCCACCTAACATTTGGTGCCGAACCCGGGTGGCGTGAGCACCCCATTTGGCTGTCCCTCCACGGCTTGGGGTGCCTGCCTCTCCCTCCTCGTGGCTCTGGTGCCTGCCTCTTTCTCCTCGTGGCTCTGGACCCCTCAGGACCGCATTTCTTCAGCTCGGCAGCCTTTCCCACTTTGGCAGCATTAGCAGTGAGTCCCGCCCTGCCCCCGTGCAGGTCCCTCGTGACCGCCCGCCCCGCTGGCGTCTCTGTCCGTAAAATGCGGCCACATCAGAGATTGCCTTTCTGGACCCTTCCAGAAAGGTTCCTCCAGACCTCGGAAGGTAGCAGAGACGTCTCTACCTTCCCCTGTCCCTCCGTCCGTCCATAGCCTGGGTCAAACCACTGGAACGCTGGCCTTTGGCCCCGGCTACAGGCCACAGGTATCAAGCACGGGGAATCCAAATTCCAAACCTGATCCGAGCACACCTCTAGGGTGCCTGCCCGCCAACCTGGCTAAACACTAGGCCTGCCCTGCACTTGCGTCTGTAATGTAGCATGGCCTCAGTATGAAAATGGGACCTTGACTTTACCATCCGTACCAATGTCAGTAATTTCTGCCAGCGAACCGGGAAATGTGTGCAAGTCTCTCTCTCTCTCTCTCTCTCTCTCTCTCTCTCTCTCTCTCTCTC
>NW_005357271.1:404932-413638 GCF_000412655.1 Myotis brandtii | reverse complement strand
GCCGTATACATTGTGCCCTAGTCCTCAGGCGCGGGCGGTCCATCTGCCCGCCTCGCCGCCGTTGGGAAGCGGTCCGCCTGGCTGGGGTTGGTGCCGTGCCGCCCCCTCTCCTCCTCCCTCCGCTACCCCCCTCCGGCAACGCCTTCTCCTCTATCTGCTGACCCTCCCCCCTCTTCCGCCCGCGGGCCGCCACCGCAGCTGCAGGAGCCAGAAACTCAAGCCGCCTGGCGGCCCCACCCTCCCCCACCCCCGCCTGCTTCCCCAGTCATTAAGCACACACGCTCGCAGGCTGTGAAGCCTGTTCCCTCCTCCCCTCTGCCCCGCCCCCGGGAGGTTGTGGCATCTGAGTACGATTGATAAGCGAGAAGCGGCTGGGGTCCTTCTCCGCCAACCCCACCCAGGATCATTCATCTCCACCTCTCCCACTCCCCCCTGCCTTACACCTCTGCCATGGAAACCCTCTGAGACTTCTCTGAGAGTTCTAACTGCCCGCCTCCCCCTGTGTGCTTGTGTTCATTCTAACTGCTCGCCTCGCCCCATGCACTCTCCGCTGAATCTCCAGCAATTGAATTCACAGGTGGCTGGCCAGTTCTCTTTGCGAGAGGTTGCAGCTGGGAAGGATATATCTGGGAAGCCATTCTCTCTCACTTTCTGATCTTCCTCAAATTGAAAAACGCCTCGGCTCTTTCTCTTCAGACCCTCTTAACCAGCAGTCACCTTCTCCCCTATCCCTGAGACTCCAAATCCTGAGAACATGAGCTCCAAAACAGCCTTTCCCATCTAACACTCATTCTCAGGCTACCCAAAGACTGCCTTCCTCAACAGCCTCTTCTATTTCTGCGCCCATTCTACCCCTGAGGGAGGCAGCAGGGACTGAGGGCATAGTCTGAGTCCATGCCGCACTCTCTACATCCAGCCTCACAGATTGAGAGGCATCTCAGGGTTTTTTTTTCCACTGACCTTGAGGATGGCCCTCAGACAGTCCGAGAGCTAGTGAACATGGCCTTTAAGGTTTTAATGCCCGTGAGGAGCAGGCAGAGTCACATCGGGAGGCCTGTCTTCGACAGAAGGTAGACCTGCAAACTCAAGCCTTGGTTGTGGCCCTGTGGCTGACGGCAGCCACCATGGCCCCAAGGGGGCTGTGCGAAGTGGGGGTGCAACGAGAAGATGTACGCCACCCAGAGAATGCTTCAAATACAGAAATGAAGGCCAGTGGGCAAAGCAGTGCCCCCAGTCCCGGGCTCCAACCAAGCCCTGCCTGGCATGCGGTCAAAGCGGCCACTGGAAAAGTGACTGCCCCTGGAAAAGTGGCGGGCCCTCTGCACCCCAGCGTGGAGGGGCCGCCCTTCCAGGTCATGGCCTGCCACTGGCCATGCTGGGACTGGCCAAAGACTGAAGGTGCCCTGACACGATGACCCCCACCACCCTCGCCGAGCCCAGGGCTACGCTGAAGGTAGTGGGTCTCCTTCCTGATCGATAGGGGGGCTGCCTTCTCTGTCCTGCCCTCCTTTTCAGGGCCCCTTTTTCCTTCCACGATCTCAGTCATGGGTATTAACGGCAAATCCACCTGCCCGCTGACCACCGGACCTGTTTCCTGCCTCCTTGATGATAGCCCTATAACCCACTCATTCTTAGTCATGCCTTCATGCCCCGTGCCCCTTTTAGGACAAGACATCCTCACCAAATTAGTGGCCACTCTGCAGCTCACACGGAGCCCTTCAGCCTCCCTGCTCCTTCCACTCCTGGCCCCCTCCCTTCACGGGGATGCTGATCCCGCACTGCCATGCATCCCCTTATGGGGCCCAGTTGTCCCAGACCACAGTCGCCTACCTCAGTCTTGCTGTGAACGCCTTATCTCCTTATCTCCTCCACGACTGTCCCCTCCTCTGAACAAGAAATGTTCTCCTTCCTCAGGCTCACTGGGTACTCTGGCCTCCGGGTTCACAACTGTAGTCTTCTTGCAAACCTCCTCTATGACATGACATGGCAAAGGAAACCCCTCCCTGAGCCCATAGTTCCCAAGGCCAACATCCTCACCCCTTTAATGCTCTGAAAACTACTCTGACCTCGGCGCCTTCTCACCCCATCCCCCTCCACTCTTCCCAAAGGAAACTTCCTTGAATGCACAGGTTTATTCAACAGTCCGGCTATTATCAGAAACTGAGATCACTATATCTGGGAAAAAATGCGACAACTTTAAAATCCAAACGGCTAGAGGCCTGGGAGCAGACAGCCTGCTCCCTCCCGCCCCCCTGCCTTTTCTCCAGCCTCATATCCAGGTCTCTGGCTTCCACTGTTCCTTCCCTTTCTCTTTTCCCTTGGATAACAGCGCATTCTAACATTCGGTGACACCATCCAGGACCGATGACCCATCATTCTTCACAGGCTCTTACCTGGCAAGGGACCCTCCAATTTTTATTCCAGAGGAAGCTCAGGTTTTTAATATTTTCAGGTGAAACTGACATGGAATGATGAGGGAGTCATCAATTCTACTGTCTGGGATGGAAAATCCTCTAGTGTCACTCTCTATTTACGAACCCTGGACCTACTCCTATGCCCACCCTCATCAACACAACTTTCTATCTACTCTCCAACATCAATCCCTCCTCCTCTACATCCTGCTGGATTTGTCTGTCACTGGCTTGAACCCTCATCATAGCCACTCAATTCCAACCTATTAGACCATCTAACTAAACTCTCTCTAGAAATTCACAGCTCCTGGCTGAACCTCCTGCCCATGGCCCCTACCAGAATCTGGACTACACCAAGGAGCCCCACCTTCTTAAGCCCTTTTGAATTCCTATATGGGAGACCCTTCTTGCTCAACCACTGTCTCCCTACTGATCCTCCTCCCCTGGGTACTCATCTTCCATATCTGTCCTTACTCAGGCAGTTGCTCCTAGAACACGTGAACAGGTTTCTGCCCAAGCCAGAGCCGACCAACTAGGACTCCCGAGGACCAGCCCTTCACCCTGGTGACTCAGTCCTCCTTAAGAATCTACATCCAAAAGCCTTGGAGCCTAGGTGGACAGGACCTCACACTGTAATCCTCACAACCCCCACCGCTTCCAAGCTGCTTGGCGACCCGTCGTGGCACCACCTCTCCAGACTCAAGAGGACCTCGGAGCAGCATGACTTCTATAAATGTGAGGTGTTGGGCCCCACTACAGTCTGCCTTGGTCACCCTTCCCCTCCTCCTTCTCCTCCCGGCCCTGAGCAACCTACACCCACCCCACCTGCTTATGTGTGGAGGTTCAAGGTCCAGGAAACCTACTACCAGACGGCAAACAAGTCACCCGGCAGGTAGGATCTCAGGACTGACCTCTGGTCAGATGCCAGACAAAGATCCTGATGGCTGTCGACATCTGGTCAGTGGCCAATGGTGGCCAACCCTATGTCTGTGTTGCTTACAACCAGCGGAACCCAGACAGGTGTAATCAAGATGTCAACACCTATGGGGGTTGCCACTGGAGAGACTGTGTCATCCATGATGACTATAATGTGGTCAGGGGTGGCCCCCCTTTTTTTCCTTTGGGAACCCGAAACTCCAGAGCCTACCCTGCCCCCATGGATATGCTACCAGACCAGTAATCCGGTAACTGGGGGACGAGTCACTTGGAACTGTACCCAAAACCACACCGCAGCCAGTCTCACCAAGGCTGGCTTGGGTACCTTCTTTTGGTGCAACAGCACCTTAAGCAACTGCATAAACTCCTCTGACCCCAGGCCTTGCTTCGTGGTCACAGTAGTTCCCCAACTAACCTTGTATGGAGAGTCGGAGCTCGCCTGGCTGCTCCCTCCATCCCACCCCCGGACCCGCCGGGCTGCCTTCCTCCCTGTCATGTTAGGGGTGAGTATTGCTGCCTCAGTAGGCCTCACCGGGGGGCCCTCAGGAACAGTCTGGTCACTGCTCAGGACTTTAATGACAAGCTCCAGTTAGCCCTGGAGTCTACTACCACCTCCCTACAGCAGCAAGCAACATCAATAGCCCAAGTAGCCCTACAGAACTGGCGCACCTTAGACCTTCTGACTGCAGAAAGAGGAGGAACCTGCATATTCCTTCAGGAAGAATGCTGCTACTATGTCAACGAGTCCAGAGTAGTGGAGCAAAACGTGCAGACCCTGACTAAGGCTGAGTGAAGAACTACATGCAAGACACTTCCAGGACAACTCTCCTTTCAGCTGGTTCCAAAGCCCCTTAGCTACCTGGGTCCTACCCATGATAGGGCCCCTGATTCTCATTTGTGCCTTTTATCTCCTAGCCCCCTGCCTCCTCAAGTCCATTTGCTCCCAGATCGAGGAGATGTCACAGCTGACTGTGAATCAGCTCCTGCTCCATCCCTACACTCAACTGCCCTCCAACTGCCTCTGCCTGACCCTGGCCTTTAAAACCCCCCTTCGTCTTTATCCCTGGTCAGCTGGAAGCAGTCAGAACGAATCGGCTACCCTATCACTAAAAGGCCAGGATGTTAGGTCGGCGGGAGCCCAGGATCAGATGCATGCAGATGTGTGACAAGATAATGGACCCTCCCTGGAATTTCTAACAGATCAGAGTGCCAGACACAGATACCAGCTCCTCCCTGGTATCAACAACGACCCCCACACAGATACTGACTCCTTCCTGAATACCCTGCTGACCCCCTGCGGTGGGAACTTCCTCAGTTCATGCCCCCCGCCCCTCACCCAACTGCAGTATAAAACAAAGCACCCCCCTCCCTCTTGGCGCGAATCCACTGGCCCTGCCTTGGGATTTGTGGGTCACCCGGGATTTCTTCTTTCTTTCTTTCTTCCTTTCTTTCTTTCTTTCTTTCTTTCTTTCTTTCTTTCTTTCTTTCTTTCTGATTGACTCGATTCTCTTTATTTCCTACGCCACCTCCTGAGTCACCTAACACAAACCATGACATGCAAGACAAGCTAAGCTCCAATTGGCTTAACATGAGCTCATTCAGACCTATATATCCCAAGATAAATCTTTAGTACAGAGACTCCACAAAAACTGTTTTTAAAATTTTATTTTTACATTATAGTTTATATTTAATATTATTTTATATTCATTTTTCAGTGTACAGCATAGTGGTTAGACAACAAGTACCTACTTGGCACCATATATAGCTATGACAATATTATTGACTATATCCAAAGACTAAAAATGGTGGCAGAGTAAGTGGATGCTGCATGGACATGCTCTCAGGAACAAACTGGAATTACAACTAAAATACAGAAAAACTGCCTGAATAATCAATGGAAGACTCACTGGAAAGAACCCTGATAACCAAGGACCAAAAGTGGAGATTGCATAGAGACTGGTAGGAGGGGCAGAGGCATGAAAGATCTGGTCATACCCTAGCTGGTTTGACTCAATGGATAGAGTGTCAGCCTGTGGACTGAAGGGTCCCAAGTTTGATTCCAGTCAAGGGCACATGCCCAGGTTACAGGCTCAATTCCCCAGTAAGGAGCATGCAGAAGACAGCCAATCAATGGTTCTCTCTCTCATCGTTGATGTTTCTAACTCTCTCTCCCTCTTCCTTCCTCTCAGAAATCAATAAAAATATATTTGAGAGAGAGAGAGAGAGAGAGAGAGAGAGAGAGAGGTGGTCAGGTGCCCACAGATAGCAACTGAAGTTCTGGAGAAATATCTCAGCTATGGGGGGTGGCCACTGAGAACTCTGGGGTCTAATCCCCAAGCTGGGCTCCCCAGGAGAGAGCACCAGAACTGAGAAGGGCACCCACACAAAAGCTGGCTGTGAAAAGCAGCAGGGTTGCTGTTTGCCAGGGAGAGACTGAAATTCAGACATCCTCTTAAAGGGATAATGCACAAAAATTCCTGTGAAGCTGATAGCTGGAATAGTGAGCCGAGGGTTTTTCCTGGGGTCCTGTCTCCTGATGCCAAAGAATGAGTGCACAGACCAGAGGATTTAAGCAAAAGAGTGGAAAATTTATTACAACTATATGCCAACAAGCTTGACAATGCGGATGAAATGGACAAATTCCTAGAAAAATACAATCTCCCAAAACTGAATCAGGAAGATTCAGAAAACCTGAATAGGCCAATAACAACTGATGAAATAGAAGCAGTAATAAAAAACTCCCAGCAAACAAAAGCCCAGGTGCCAAATGGCTTCAAGGGGAGTTTTATCATTCAAGGAAGAACTAACACTTACACTTTTCAAACTATTCCAAAAAAATCCAAGAGGAAGGAACACTTCCAAACACTTTTTATGAGGCCAGCATTATCCTAATTCCAAAACCAGATAAAGACACCACAAAGAAAGAGAATTACAGGCCAATATCCTTGATGAACATAGACGCTAAAATCCTTAACAAAGTATTACAAAATCAGATCCATAATATATTTAAAAGATGATACAACATGACCAACTGAGATTTATTCCAGGGATGCAAGGTTGGTACAATATTCAGAAATCAATAAACGTGATAGACCACATAACAAATTGAATGACAAAAATCACATGGCCCTAGCCAGTATGCTCAGTGGATAGAGCGTCAGCCTGCAGACCAAAGGATCTGGGGTTTGATTCCGGTCAAAGGCATGTACCTTGGTTGCAGGCTCCTCCCCAGCCCGGGCCCTGGTTGGGGCTCATGCAGGAGGCAACCAATCGATGTGTTTCTCTCATATCGATATTTCTCTCTGTCTTCCCCTCTCTCTTCCCCTCTCTCTTCCCCTCTCCCTAAAAACAAATGGAGCCCTAGCTGGTTTGGCTCAGTGAATAGAGTGACAACCTGCAGACCGATGGGTCCCAGGTTCAATTCTGGTAAAGAGCACATGCCCAGGTTGCTGGCTTGATCCCCAGTAGGGGACATGCAGGAGGCAGCCAACCAATGATTCTCTCTCATCATTGATGTTTCTATCTCTCTCTCTCCTCTCCCTTCCTCTCTGAAATCAATAAATATATATTAAAAAATAAAATAAATGGAAAAAATATCCTTGGGTGAGGATTAACAAAAAAAAATAATAATCACATGATCATATCAATAGATGCAGAAAAAGCATTCAACAAAATCCATCACCGATTTTTTATAAAAACTCTAAGCAAAGTGGGAATAGAGGGAGCATTTCTCAATATGATAAAGGCCATATATGACAAACGAACAGCAAACATCATACTAAATGGGCAAAAACTAAAATCATTTCCCCTAAGAACAGAAACAAGACAGGGATGCCTACTTTCACCACTCCTGTTCAACATAGTACTGGAAGTACTAGGCACAGTGATCAGACAAGAAAAAGAAATAAAAGGCATCCAAATTGGAAAGTAGGAAGTAAAACTCTCATTATTTGCAGATGACATGATGTTGTACATAGAAAACCCTAAAGAATCCATCAAAAACCTACTAGATTCAATAAATGAATTTGGCAATGTAGCAAGATACAAAGTCAACACTCAAAAATCAATGACTTTCATATACACCAATAATGAGTTCTCAGCAAGAGAAACTAAACAAGCAATCCAATTTACCATTACAACAACAACAAATATTTAGATACTCAGGAATAAACTTAACCAAGGAGGCAAAAGACCTGTACTCAGAAAACCACAGGACGAGGGAAAACCAAGATGGCGGCATAGGTAAACACCGGAGATTGCTGCCTCGCACAACCACTTCAAAAATACAACTAAAAGATGGAATGGACATCATCCAGAACCACAGGAAGGCTGGCTGAGTGGAAATTCTACAACTAGAAGGAAAGAGAAAAGCATACCGAGACTCAAAGGAGGTGCGATGCGGAAGCAAAATACAAAGGTGCAGAAGTGCATTCGGAGAGGGCTGGCGGCTGAGGACACGGTTGTCTTTTTCAATTGGGAGGGAGTCTCAAGCTCTGAGCTCCAGTTCCGGGCGAGTCTCTGGGGACCCAGACTCATACGGGAGAAATGGGACTGTCTGGCATCGGTCGGAACTCAAGGGCAGCTTTCTCTCGGAGGCACTCGCAGCGATTGCCTGGGCCTCTGAGGGCAGGACTGAGAGCGGCCATACTGCTTGCTCCGCCCACCCTGTTGATCCCCTGGGACCCCGCCTTGCCCAAGCCGTGCACAGAGGCTTTTGCATATGAAAGGCCCAGCCGTTTGTAATCTGAAAATTACTTAACAAACTGCAGCTGTCCCAAAGCCCTAGGGCAACTTGCATTGCTTTACAGCTGGCTTCTGCTGGGTAGCCTCTGGCAGAGGCTAGATTAGCACCTCCTTAGATCCAAGAGCCAGTGTACCCAGTGGTCAGAGTGGGACCATCCAATTACAACTCCTCAGATCCATAAGGGACACACTCAGGGGGCAGACTCAGTGAGCACCAAAGCCCCACTGAAGCAAGTCTTGCCCCATAAGGGTGTCTTCAGCACAGAAGTTCTCCCACCGTAGACACAGCTGACTCTCACAGCCAATTGGCCTGGAGGTCAATTCCTCCCAGTGATACCTACAACAATCAAGGCTTAACTACAACAAGACTGTGCACAAAGCCCACCAAGGGGTGCACCAAGAGTGTCCACCTCAGGTAATTGGGGAGGCTGAGCCACTGGGCCCTATAGGACACCTAGCCCACAAAGCCACTCTATCAACACAGGGAAGCAGCAAAATGTGGAGACAAAGAAATAGGTCACAAATGACAGAAATGGAGGAAAACAAACTACTGGATATAGAGTTCAAAACCACGGTTATAAGGTTTTTCAAGAATTTTCTAGAAACCGCTGATAAA
>NW_005357271.1:395908-404097 GCF_000412655.1 Myotis brandtii | reverse complement strand
CTATGGGGGGAAAAAAGATAAACAACTGTAATAATCTGAACAATAAAGATTTAATTAAAAAAAAAAAAGAAAACCACAGGGCTTTGAAAAAAGAGATCGAAGAAGCTATAAACAAGTGGAAAAATATACCAGGTTCATGGATCGGTAGAATCAACATCATTAAAATGTCCATACTACTCAAAGCAATCTATAGATTCAATGCAGTCCCCATTAAAATACCAACAGCATATTTCACAGATCTAGAAAAATACTCCAAAAATTTATATGGAATCAAAAAATACCCCAAGTAACTGCAGCAATCTTGAGAAAGGGAAACAAAGTTGGAGGAATCACAATATCAGATTTCAAGCTATACTACAAAACCACTGTAATCAAAACAGCCTGTAACTGGCACAAGAACAGGCATAGTAGTCAATGGAGCAGAACAGAGACCCCGGAAATTGACTCAAGCCATTATGCTCAATTAATATTTGACAAAGGAGACAAGAGCATACAATGGAGTCAAAACAGTCTCTTCAATAAATGGTGTTGGGAAAATTGGACAGATACATGCAAAAAATGAAAGTTGACCAACTTACACCATACACAAGAATAAACTCAAAATGGATAAAAGACTTAAATGTAAGTCATGAAACCATAAAAATCCTAGAAGAAACCGTAGGCAGCAAAATCTCAGACATGTCTCCTAGCAATGTGTTTACGGATAATTTCCTAGGGCAAAGGAAACTAAAGAGAAAATAAACAAATGGAATTACATCAAAATAAAAAACTTCTGCATAACAAAAGAAATCATCAACAAATCAAAAGGGGAGCTCACTATATGGGAGAACATATTTGGTACATTTATTAGTATACTATGGAATAATATGCAGCAGTAAAAAAGAAGTACCTCTTACTCTTTAGACAGCTTGGAGGGACCTGGAAGGTATCATGCTAAGTGAAATAAGTCAGTCAGAGAAAGACAAGTATCATATGATCTCACTCATATGTGGAATCGAAGTACCAAAATAAACTGATGAATGGAGTGGATCCAGAGTCATGGAAGCATGTAACAGAGTTTGGAATCTCGGAGGGAAGGCGGGTGAGGGTGGGTGGGTGGCAAGTAATCAACCAAGAACCTTGTGTGCATATATGCATGGCCCATGGCCACAGACAATGGGGTGGTGAAGGCCTTGGGTGGGGGATGGGGTGGGCTGGAGTGAGTCAATGGGGAAAAGAAGGAGTCATATGTAATACTTTCAACAATAAAGAATTATTTTAAAAATATTATTGACTATATTCCCTAAGCTGTACTTTACATCTCTGTGACTATTTTATAACTACCAAATTGTATTTTTTTAATCCCTTCACCTTTTCACCCAACCCCAAACCTCCCTCTCCTCTGGGAACCATGAGTCTGTTCTCTATATCTAGGAGTCTGTTTCTTTTTGCTTGTTCATTTATTTTCTTCTTTAAATTCCATATGTGCGTGAAATCATATGGTATTTGTCTGTCTGACTTCCTTCACTTAGTATAACACCCTCTAGGTCCACCTATACATTGGAGATGGTAAAATTTCATTCCTTTTATTATTATTATTCTTTATTATTTAAAGTACTACATATGTCTCCTTTTTCCCCCATCAACCTCTCTCTGGCCACTCCTACCCCCTAGATTCCCCCACCACTGCCCCAGTGTCAGCATCCATTGGTTATGCTTATATGCATGCATACAAGTCCTTTGGTTAATCTCTTACCAGCCCCCGACCCTGCCTTCCCTCTAAGGTTTGATGGTCTGTTTTATGCTTCTCTGTCTCTGGATCTATTTTTGTTCATCAGTTTATGTTGTTTATTATATTCCACAAATGAGTGAGATCAGGTGATATTTATCTTTCTCCAACTGGCTTATTTCGCTTAGCATAATGTTCATCAGGTTCGTCCATGCTGTTGCAAATTGTAAGAGCTCTTCCTTTTTTACAGCAGCATAGTATTTCATTGTGTAGATATACCACAGTTTTTTAATCCACTCATCTGCTGATGGGCACTTAGGCTATTGTAAATTATACAGCTATGAACATAGGGGTGCATATATCCTTTCCAATTGGTGTTTCTGATTTCTTGGGATATATTCCTAGAAGTGGGATCATTGGGTCAAATGGGAGTTTCATTTTTAATTTTTTGAGGAAACTCCATACTATTTTCCACAGTGGCTGCACCAGTCTGCATTCCCACCAGCAGTGCACGGGTTTCATTCCTTTTTATGGCTAAGTAATATTTCATTTATATATGTACCACATTTTTTTATCCACTCATCTATTGATGGGCATTTGGATAGCTTTCATATCTTGTAAATAATGCTGCAATGAACATAGGGGTGCATATATTCTTTTGAATTAGTGTTTTGGGTTTCTTCAAATTTATACCCAGAAGTGGAAATGTAGGTCATAGGCAGTTCATTTTAATTTTCTCTGCACCATCCATATTGTTTTCTATAGTGGCTGCACCAATCTACATCCCCACCAACAGTGCACAAGGGTTCTCTTTTCACCATTACTTAGCCAACACTTGTTTGTTGATTTATTAATAATAGCCATTCTGACAGGTGTGAGGTAGTATCTCATTGTGATTTTAATTTGCATTTCTCTGATGATTAGTGAAGTTGGGCATCTTTTCATATATCTAATGGCCATCTGTTTGTCCTCATTGAAGAAGTGTCTATTCAGATCCTTTGCCCAATTTTGAATTAGATTGTGTTTTGGCTGTTGAGTTGTATGAATTCTTTATAAATTTTGGATATTAATCCATATCATATGTATCATTGGCAAATATTTTTTCTCTATCCATAGGCTGTCTTTTTGTTCTGTTGATGGTTTCCTTTACTGTGCAAATACTTGTTAGTTTTATGTAGTCCCATTTTTAAATTTTTTCCCTCTTGTTTCCCTTGCCAGGAAGATACATTAGAAAAATATATATATTTGCTAAGAGAATTGTCAGAGAATTTACTGCCTGTTTTTCTTCTAGGATTTTTATGGTTTGGGGTTTTACATTTAATGCTTTAACTCATTTTGAGTTTATTCTTTTTCTTTTTTCAAGAAAAACAATTTTAAATATGATGTTACATGCCATAAACACCAATTATTCAAGAAAAATGATCTTACATATAATATTACATGCAATAAACATTAATATTTCAAGAATAAAAGGATTTTAAGTATAATATTACCAAAACTGTACTAACATAGCATTATATCATAAAAGTTGTAGGAAACATTTAAAATCTGCAAATTACAGGATTACTTCTATTATATTCTAGTATATATTTTCCCCCTCGGGCTCTATTTTTGTTCATCAGTTTATGTTGTTCATTATATTCCACAAATGAATGAGATCATATGATATTTTTCTTTCTCTGACTGGCTTATTTCATTTAGCATGATGCTTTTGAAGTCTATTTTGTTGGATATGAGTATTGCTAGTCCAGCTTTCTTTTTTCTTTTTCATTTGCATGGAAAATATTTTTTCCATCCCTTCATTTTCATCCTGTTTGTGTCTTTTGTTTTGAGGTGGGTCTCTTATAGACAGCATATAGTTGGGTAATTTTTTTTGTATCTATTCAGCTACCCTACACCTTGATTGGAGCATTTAATCCATTTACATTTAAGGTTATTATTGAGAGGTACTTATTTGTAGCCATTTTAATTCTGTATGGCTAGGTTTTTCTCTCTGTTTATTTTTCTCAGCAATCTCTTACAGCGATCCCTTCAGCATTTCTTGTAATGCTGGCTTGGTGGTGATGAACTCCTTTAGCCTTTTTTTTTTTTTGTCTGGGAAGCTCTTTATTTGACCATCTATTTTGAATGATAGCCTTGCTGGATATAGTAATCTTGGCCTACTGGCTTGTAGGGTTACTGCTGAGAAATCAGGTGTCAGCCTTTTGGGAACTCCTTTGTAGGTAATAGTTTTCTTTTCTCTTGCTGCCTTTAAGATTCCCTTATTGTCTTTAATTTGGGGCATTTTAATTTTAATTATGATGTGTCTGTGCATGGGTCTGTTCAGGTTGTTCTTGTTCTCTGTGCCTCCTGAACTTGTGTGACTTTTTCCTTTACCAGGTTGGGAAAGTTTTCTACCATTATTTCTTCAAACACCTTCTCTTTTCCTTTCTTCCTTTCTGCCTCTTCTGGCACAACTGCAACTCTAATATTGTTATGTTTCACATTGTCCCAGAGCTCCCTCTAGCTGCCTCCTGTTTTTTAATTTTTTTTTCTTTTTGGTTCTCTGAGTGATATTTTCAACTCTGTCTTCTAATTCACTGATTCGGTCCTCAGCTTCCCCTAATCTGCTGTGTATTCTTTATTTGTGTTATGTCATTCTTTATCTCAGACTGTTCTTTTTTCATAGTTACTATCTTTTTTCATACTGTTGAGCATTTTTAACATCATTACTTTAAACCCTATTTCAGATAAATTTCTTATTGCTGCTTCATTTTCTCTTCTTCTGGAGAATCCACTAGTTCAGCGGTTCTCAACCTGTGGGTCGCGACCCCTTTGGGGGTCGAACGACCCTTTCACAGGGGTTGCCTAAATACATCTTGCATATCAGATATTTACGATTCATAACAGTAGCAAAATTACAGTTATGCAGTAGCAACAAAAATATTTTTATGGTTGGGGGTCATCACAACATGAGGAACTGTATTAAAGGGTCGCGGCATTAGGAAGGTTGAGAACCACTGCACTAGTTCTTTCATTTGGGGGTTGTTTCTTTGTCTCTTCATTTTGGTTGTCTATTTGGGTTTATGACTATGTTTTAGGTAGATCCTCTATAGCTCACAATCTCTAGTGCAGGACAGTGTTAAAGGCCATTTCTGACTAATTGATTGACACTTCTATTATAAAGAAAGGGTGAATAGTGGTATTAAAATATTTCTTCTAATTAATTTCCTTTCAGTGTGCATGAATCCGTGCACCAGGCCATGAGTGTTTAATAAAAGTGGTGAAAGTGGACAATGTTATCTTGTAATCTTGAGAAAAATACATTCAGTTTCTCCCTGTTGAATATGATGTTAGCTGTGGGTTTGTCGTATATGGCCTTTATTATGTTGAAGTATGTTCCCTCTATTCCCACTTTGCTAAGAGTCTTTATCATAAATGGGTGCTAGATTTTGTCAAATGCCTTTTTTCTGCATCTATTGCTATGATGATGTGATTTTTATCTTTCATTTTATGTGGCATATCATGTTAATTGATTTGTGGATATTGAACCATCCTTTCACCAAGGAACAAATATCACTTGATCAAGGTGTATAATCTTTTAAATGTATTGCTGAATTTGGTTTGCTAATGTTTTGCTGAGGATTTTTTGCATCTATGTTCATCAGAGACATTGCTCTATAATTTTCTTTCTTTGTAATGCCTATACATAGTGTTAGAATCAGTATAATGCTGGCCTCATAAAATAAACTTGGGAGTCTTCCAATCTCTTTAATTTTTTAGAATAGTTTGAGAAAAATAGTTGTTAGTTCTTTGAATGTTTGGTAAAATTCACCTGTGAAGCCATCCAGTCCAAGACTTTTGTTCATTGGGAATTTAATTACTAATTCAATTTTTGGTAGGAATTGTTCTATTCAGATTCTCTGTTTCTTCTTGATTTAGATTGTGTGCTTCTAGTAATTTATCTATTTCTTCCATATTGTCCAATTATTGTCATATAATTCTGTGTAGTATTTTCTTATGATCCTTTGTATTTATGTTGTGTCAGTTGTCATTTTGCCTTTTTTATTTCTGGTTTTATTTCTTTGAGTCCTCTCTCATTTTTTTTGATGTGTCTGGTTGAAGGTTTATGAATATTGTTTATCTTTTCAAAGATCCAGCTCTTGATTTCATTGATCTTTTGTAATTTTTTTAGACTCCATTCTGTTTATTTTTGGCCTGATCTTAATGATTTCCTTCCACTCATTTTGTGCTTTTTTAAAAATTGTTTCTGTGTTTTCTAGTTCCTTTCAATGTAAGGTTAGATTGTTTATTTGAGATTTTTCTTATTTCCTGAGACAAGCTGGTCTAGCTATGAATTTCCCTCGTAGGGCTGCTTTTGCTATATTTAATATATTTGGGGTTGTTTATTTCCTGATATCATTGTTAACCTTTTCATTGTTTAGTAACATGGTATGTAGCATCATGTATTTGTGTGGGGTTTTTTTTCTAATTTATTTTTACTTTCATACCAGAGAAGATGCTTGATGTAATTTCAATGTTCTAAAATTTATTGAGACTTGTTATGTGGCCTAACACATAGTCTATCCTGGAAAGTGTTCTATGTGCACTTGTAAAGAATGGATATTCTGCTGCTTTGGAGTGAAATACTTTGAAAATCATTTGAAGTTGCTCTTTTCTCACTGATTTTCTGTGTAGAAGATCTATGCATTGAGGTCAATGAGGTGTTAGAGTCCCATATTTTTGACTGTATTGCTCTCGATCTCTCTCTTTATGCCCATAAATATTTGGTTTATGTATTTAGGTGCTCCTTTACTAGTTGTACTGGTTAATAATGTGGATTATTTTCAATACATAGAGTTACACATATGTTGATATATATATGAAAAATCAGACAGAGGCCGAAAACCAGGACTATAGGCTTTATTAGAGGAGAAGGACCTGCCGGGCTGTCTCGCAGGGGGAGGACAGCAGCACATGCAGGGGTGGGCACACCTTTTGAGGGGCGGAATGGGAAGGGGTGGGGGGCTTAGTGTACACGGCGCACACTGATTGGTGGCTTACTGCATTGTCCATATAGGACAAGGGCTTAGGGTATTTGGCAGGTGTGGATTGGTGGTCCAATGTATAGTCCATATAAGGTACATGATTAGTCACTCAGGTATTTCTGGGCTGCAGGTTACGTCATACTCCACCCACCAGTTGGGGGAAGGGAGGATCTATCAATATATATGCGATTTGATATGTATGCTATTTTGTTGTATTGACAACAAGCTTCAAAACTTCATATGTCAAATTTTCAGGTGTTAACATTATAGATATTTTTACACTTAAAAATGTCGAATTTCATGCCAAAAAAAAGGAGCATTTGCGGGAAGTTTTAATTCATTACTTTATTTTGAAGAAAAGTGCTGCTGAAAGTTATCATATACTTCAAAAAGCTTATGGTAAACATGCTCCATCTCAAGATACTTGTGAATGCTGGTTTAAATGCTTTAAAAGTGATGATTTCAATGTGAAAGACAAAGAACATCCAGGTCAACTGAAAAACTTTGAATACCAACAATTACAAACATTATTGGATGAAGATGCGTGTCAAATTCAAAAGCAACTTGCAGAAAGATTAAACGTTGCTCAGCAAACAACTTCCGATCATTTACAAGCAATGAGAAAGGTTTTAAAGGAAGGAAAATGGGTGCCACATCAGCTGAACAAAAGACAAATGGAAAACTGAAAAGTCATCACTAAAATGTTGCTTCGAATTGTGACTGGTGATGAAAAGTGAATTTATTTTGAGAATCCCAAATGCACAAAATCATGGGTTGATCCAGGTCAACCATCAACATCGACTGCAAGGCCAAATCGCTTTGGAAATGTTGTGGACCAACATTCGCGAGAATAAGACCACCTACTCCAATTAAGCCTTAAACAGCAAGCGAGGATTTATTGAACTGGCCAGTGACTGCCCCAGGCTTTCTCCTCCTGCAGCAGCCCCGAGCTTTGTGCTCAGAGAGCTTTTATCCCCAGGAACCACAAACGTCCTTGATTTACAGTTACAAGGGTCTAATCAGGACCTTGATGCGCCGATGTCTGGGAGTGGGAGACTTGGAGTTATGCCTGGTTACCTATCTTTGACCCCATCCTTGTTAAAATTTTTTACTGACATTCAATTCATCACACTCTCTACTGGTCTTAAGAGATGAATTCAGACCCTGGATTTATCGCTAGTATTCACTAGCTGAGAGTACTGGGTGTGCAGGACCATGAGTTTGACAGCTTGGATTCGGACTTGGATAAAATTGAGGAGAAACCTGAGCAGGCAAGGTCCAAAAATGAGACCTACTATTAGGAGGAGGAGGGGCCCTGCCACAGCGGATAGGAGGGTTGTGAGCCAGGGGGACCAGGAGAACAGATTCTCATACCAGTTCCCCTCTGCCTTACGGGCCTCTTCTCTGTCCATCAGCCGTTTCCTTAACTGACTTAAACTTTCTCTGATTACCCC
>NW_005357271.1:390010-392451 GCF_000412655.1 Myotis brandtii | reverse complement strand
AGTGGTGCAGCGCACATTCCACACATGCGCACTGCGGGCCGGGACGAGTCGGCTGCTAAGCAACAGGCAGCAGCAGCAAAAACAGGCGGGCCGGCTGATTACCCCGGAGTGGTTAGTGTAGAAGCAGCATGCCTCCCCTAATGCTAGGCACAGTCCCCCTTGTTTCAGGAAGAGTAGGTCGAGTCCCCTCCTGTTCTGTAAGACTACTTCAGCTAAGGACCCTACTGATTCCTCCAACTGTCCTATGGATTTTTCTAGGGTACTCAGGTCTTGGTCAATTTGATTACCCAGTTCTTTGTAATTTTGATGTCCTGTCACTAGGGCAGCTGTCCCTACCACTGTGGATCCTGCAATTCCGAGTCCTACGAGTAGGGGAACCAGAACTGGGGCTCTCTTAATCCGCCGAGGCTCTCTGAGGAGGTGCTCCGTTCCTCCTTCCCCTGAGTAATAATACACTTGAGGCAGGATATGAGTTAGGACGCAGAGCCCTGGCTTGGGCCCAGTCTGGAGGTTTAGGGAAAGTATGCAGGGGGTGATTCTGGTGATGCATGCCCACCAGGTACCATTTGGGGCCACCAGGTACCAGGGGGTCTCGGACCCTGGTCTCTCAGGAAGTCAGAGTGTCTGGTTACAATTTTCTGCATAGGGGGAATCAGGGAGGGAGTAATTGGTAGATGCGACACACAGCCCAGCTCCAGTAATATCTTCTAAAGTTAATCCCCTCCTCCCTTTTCCCCATGCACATAGTCCCGGGGTTTCTGCATCCATGGACACGTTGCGGACGTGGGCCGCACTTGCCCCAAATGGAGCCAAAGATCTGATCCCTACGTAATAGCGGGGCTCGGGGTTCACTTGGGCACACGCCTGGCATCTCCGAGCCACATCCTTGGCCATCCTCTGTAGTCCTGGAACGTAGTAATCCTTGCGAAGAAGCTCAGCCAGCTTGGTGCCTTCGAGATGGGTGCCCCTATGGGTCTGCTCTACGATGATTCTTCCCAGGCTTTCTGGGAGGAACAGACGGTGGTCCGGGAGTTTCAGCCATCCTCCCCTGGTTACCTGGGCCCCTAGTCCTTTTGCTTGCTCTTCTTTCTTCTTGGTGTAGGTTGTGGTGTCGGGCAGCTGGCAGTCTGGGAGGGCCACTAAGACCTGGAGGGGCCCTACTGGTCTTTTGGGGGCTTCCTCTGCTGCTTGATCAGCTAGTCTATTGCCTTGGGCTATGGGGGTGTCATCCTTCTGGTGCCCCCGGCAGTGTATAATGGCTACCTCCTTCAGCCCCCAGATGGCCGCCAACAGTGCAAGGATCTCGGGGGCGTTCTTAATGTCCTTTCCACCTGAGGTCAAAAGGCCTCTCTCTTGGTACAGTGCCCCATGTACATGAACGGTAGTGAAAGCATACCGGCTGACAGTATAGACATTCAGTCTCTTGCCCTTCCCCCACTGGAGAGCCTGGGTTAGGGCAATGAGCTCAGGCTTCTGAGCCGAAGTTCCGCGGCCCAGGGCCTGCGCCCAGACTACCTCCTCCTCGGACACCACTGCCTCCCCAGCATACCGAAGCCCATATTCTACGTAACTGCTGCCATCCATGTAGAGGGTCACCTCTGGGTCGGGCAAGGGGGTGTCCCTCAGGTCCGCTCGAAGAGAGGTCAAGGTGGTCAAGACCTCTTCACAGTCGTGAAGTGGAGGTTCACCCCCTTCGTCCGGGAGCAGTGTAGCAGGGTTAAGGGCTGAGACTTTAGGTGAGTACCTCTTTGGCTATGCCCCTTGTCTCACATACCTCAAGGATCCTGGCTCTGAATTCTTTCAGGGAAATGGGCATTGAATTTCTTCTGTAGCTGCTTCGTGCTGAGGAGGGAAGAAGTTTTCGCTCAGAGCCAAGAGATCTTTGCTGTCTGTCAGAGGGACGATGAGGCCTGGGCACAGAAGGAGGTGGGCTTGTGACCTGATGGAGACAAACTATAACAAATGGTCCAGTAGAAGGGAAAGAAAACATTTCAGTTTTAATAACCTCTATTGAAATAGAGTTTTTCTCCTCAAAATTACCTCTGTGTTTATCAAAAACCAAATCAAGATTAATTTATCTATTGTATTCAATTTGGCCTGATGTTTGCATAAACTCAACAAGAATGGTAACTGATTACCTTTGCCAGAATTTCATGATTGAATCTTAATGTGCCCCGTAGGGCCAGGAAGCCAAGCATCCAGCTGCCATCAGGCCTGCCCGCAGTATCTGCTGAGTTAGGTGAATCCCTCACCTGTAGCGACTCCACCTGGGCCTACGCCCTAGGCTTTAAGGTCCATCTCGGTAGCCCTCCTACTCATCATGGCTCAGAGTGCCTGGGGGTTCTGCAGGGATGCAGAGGCATCCTTATTGCTCCCCTTCTACTCTGACCAACCGCCAGTGATGGTAGGGCATGGGCCTGACGCTCCAGCGCCAGCCATAT
>NW_005357271.1:386224-388392 GCF_000412655.1 Myotis brandtii | reverse complement strand
CTGCTGCTTCTTTTTTCAGGGCCACTGCAGGCAGCTTGGGCACCCAGCCCCCCTTCTTTGTCCTGACTTTCGGGGGCTGAGTCTGCCTAGCAAACAGTTCTAAATCACCAGGGCAGCTGCAGACTTCAGCTCCGTTTCTCCTCCGCTTTGCTCCTGGGAGTTTAGTTATTTTTAATGTAATAAACTATGGCAGAGAAAGATTAATTGTGCTTACAGAAGACTTGCGACTTTGAAGTCAGTTGATAAGGCAACTGCTGGTAAACTACAGACGAAACCCCTATGCCTGCAGAGCAGTCTGTAGCCAGTAAAATAACTGCCGACACTCTGCCCCTATCTCTCAGCCCAGGGCCCGTTGCTTTCCCCCACAGATTTTTCCTCTTACTTTTGATCTCTCCAACCAATCCCCCTGTCTCCCAGTCCAGTTGTTTATCTCCCTTTAAACAGTGGGAGTTTCGGTGAAAAGCATACTACTGCTATAGTAGTCCTCCCTCCCTCTCTGATCATTCACCCTTTCTCTCTGAGGTGAAGAGGGTCTGCAGTAACTGCTGGCAGTCATCCCACGTGGGTTGGTGGGTAAAAAAGACTGACTCCAGCAGAAAGATCTGACCCTGAGGGTTCTGAGAAAAAGAGGGATTTTGATTCTTCCAATTATACAAATCACTAGTTGAGAAAGGGACATAAATCATGAAAGGCTGGCTGTCCGGGCGACAACAAACACCAGACAACAAACACCAGACAGACAAGTCCTGTGCAACCGAAAGTCACACTTGCCAGATGCCGTGGCCACCGTCGTGGCCACCGGCTGGAGTCGGGAGGTAGTGCTGCGTCCAGCCCTCCCCTTGACTCCCCTGTGAGATCTCACCCCAGGCGCCTCCTGTCCTTACCTCCTGCAGGATTTTTCAATAAGTCCTCGCGGCTTGCCCGGTGATGGATGGGGGAGAGCCTCCTGCCCTAGATAGGGGGTCCCTCTCACTCCTGCTGGGTATCTCGTTGGGGCCTCCAAATGTTGTGGACCAACATTCGCGGGAATAAGACCACTGACTCCAATTAGGTCTTAAACAGCAAGCGAGGATTTATTGAACTAGCCAGTGACTGCCCCAGGCTTTCTCCTCCTGCAGCAGCCCCGAGCTTTGTGCTCAGAGAGCTTTTATCCCCAGGAACCACAAACGTCCTTGATTTACAGTTACAAGGGTCTAATCAGGACCTTGATGCGCCGATGTCTGGGAGTGGGAGACTTGGAGTTATGCCTGGTTACCTATCTTTGACCCCATCCTTGTTAAAATTTTTTACTGACATTCAATTCATCACAGAAAGAAGACAATGCTCTGCGTTTGGTGTGATTAGGAAGGTGTGGTTTATTATGAGCTTCTAAAACAGTGGTTCTCAACCTTCCTAATGCCGCGACCCTTTAATACAGTTCCTCATGTTGTGGTGACCCCCAACCATAAAATTATTTTCATTGCTACTTCATAACTGTAATTTTGCTACTGTTATGAATCATAATGTAAATATCTGATATGCAGGATGTATTTTCATTGTTACAAATTGAACATAATTAAAGCATAGTGATTAATCACAAAAACAATATGTGTTTTCCGATGGTCTTAGGTGACCCCTGTGAAAGGGTCGTTCGACCCCAAAGGGGTCGTTCGACCCACAGGTTGAGAACCGCTGTTCTAAAACCAGGTGAAACCATTAATACTGATCACTACCAACAACAAATAATCAATTTGAACCACGCTTTGATCGTGAAATGACCAGAATGGGACAGAAGACAGGGCCAAGTAATTTTGCTTCATGATAACGCACTGAAGCAGGAATTTGGGGGGAACATAGGCAGGCTTAGGGTTTTTTTAGAATTGGGGTCCATGAAAAATTATGGGGCTGCAAACTGGGAGAAGGTACAGTCTCATAACACAAGGAAGCCAGGTGCAGTTGCATTTACATAAGACAAGGGAACTGGAAGTAGCCAAGAAAGGTCTATATTTACAAAATAAAGAGAAGGAACAAAAAAACAATGAGGTACCATCTCACACCTGTCAGACTGGCTATCATCAACAAATCAACAAACGACAAGTGCTGGAGAGGATGTGGAGAAAAAGGACCACTTGTGCACTGCTGGTGGGAATGCAGACTGGTGCAGCCACTATGGAAGACAGTATGGAGTT
>NW_005357271.1:377660-385418 GCF_000412655.1 Myotis brandtii | reverse complement strand
TTGTATGCATGCATATGAGCATAACCAATGGACATAAGACACTGGGGGGTTGGGGAGGCCAGGGGATTGTCAAGGGCGGGGAAAAAATAAAAGGACACATATATAATACCCTTTGTAATACTTTAAGCAATAAAAAAAAATTTTTTTTAAAAAGAGAAGGAAGCCCTTCATTCAGATGGAAAAGAAGAAAGCCAAGAGGGAAGGAGGAGGAGGGAAGCAGGAGTTACTATAGTAACCAACTCAAAGGGGAATATTGACCAATCAGAGGGGATATCAAGGCACCAGGATCTCAGCCTTTATAAGCCACAGGGAAAGGAACCCAATGGGACTCTTCCCCCTCCCTACATGGGAGTCAGTTCTGTGGGACTCTTTCCCTCTCCCCATGTATGAGTCTGTACTTGTTCTTCAATAAATTTCCACCTTTGCTATACCATTTTCTGTCCATGGATTCATTCTTAGATTCCAGCAGACAAAGAATCCGGGTTCCAGTCCAAAAATTTGGTATCAGCACCATCACACACTTCAAAACCAGTTAAAGACACATTAAAAGACCTTGCCTGGAAAGTATTAACCCACCCGCCGTATTCACCAGACCTTGCTCCTTCAGATTACCACTTGTTCTGATCAATGGCACATGCACTTTCTGAAAAGTACTTCAAAATGTACGAAGAAGTGGAAAATTGGGTCTCTGAATGGTTTGCCTCAAAACAAGAAAAGTTCTATTGGGACGGTATCCACAAATTACCTGAAAGATGGGGAAAATGTGTAGCTAGCGATGGTCATTACTTTGAATAAAGCACTTTTGATGTTTCTCTTGAAATTATTGTGTTTTCTTTGATTACAAAATCCTCATTATTAACCAGTATGAGTGCATAAATGTTTACAAGGGGTATGTCTTTTTGTTGGATTGAACATTTTATCGTTATGTGATGTTCTTTATTGTCCATTATAGCCTATTTTGTTTAAAGTTTATTTTGTCTGATATAAGTATTGCAACCTCAGCTTTTTTTGTTTCCATTTGCATAAAATTTTTTTCCTGTCCTTTTACTCTTCTTAATCTGTGTATCTTTCAATCTGAAGTGGTTCTCTTGTACTCTATATATATTCGTGTTATTCATTCAGTTACTCTGTATTTTAATTGGAGCATTTAATCCATTTACATTTAAAGTGATTATTGATAGGTATGTATTTATTGACATTCATATTTATGTTCCTGTGGCTTTTTCTCTTTCTTCTTCTTAAAAATATCCCTTTATAAGCCAGTCGGAGAAAGATAAATATCACAGGATCTCACTCATATGTGGAATATAATGATCAACATAATTTGATGAACAAAAATAGATCCAGAGACAAATGGCAGGAGAGGTGGTAGAGTTAGAGAGCAACCAAAGGACCTGTATGCGTGCATACTCACATAACCAATGGACACAGACACTGGGCCTGTGGGCAATTGCCCCGGTGGGAATGGCTGGGGGGCAGGGGGGTCAGTCAGGGAAAAAGGGGACATATATAAAACTTTAGACAATAAAAAAAGCAAAGTTAGTGCTTTAAATATATATATATATATGCACATTTAAATCTGTTTTTTAACCAATGTATTACTTTAGATTATTGTCAAATCCAAAGCAGATAATGGATCTGAAGAAGAAACTTGCTCTAAAATATTAATTAACAGAACTGGAACATTGCTGAATCTCATGGACAATTATCAACATGCCATTAAACTGAAAAGGAAAGCAAATATATATATCTTACAACTAGTAAAGCCACAATGTTAATTTTTATGAAGGTTGAAATATTCTCCCCATGAACCAGAAGATTCTTGAGAACAAATAAAGACTTTTTAAGGTTAAAATAATAATAATAATAATAACAATAATAAAAAAAATTAGTCTCATTCTTAAGCATGTTTATGAAAAAATGTCTCCCGGGGCAAGGACTCTCAGGTTTGCAAGATATCATTTGATCTTGGCAGGTTCCAAAAGCAGGCGTGATCTCAGTAGTATATGGCTTCACCCTTTCAGGCATGACTCAGAAAAAGCCTAAAGAAAGGGATGCAATAGGTTAGGTATGGAGTGAGAAGGATGCATGGAGCTTTCATGCCCTCCCTGGGCCTGTCATTCTCCCAAACTGGACGAGCCCTGGCTCTTTCTTTACAAGGCCTTTAATGGTACTATGTAGGGGTCTTTTCTTTAGAGATGTTTAATTTCTCCAGAGGAATTCTCCAGTTTCAAACCCAGGGTAAAAGTACAATATAGGTGTGGGCTAGGGTTTCAACCTTTTCTTCCCAGGTTTTCATTGTTTTCAACCTTACACTTTATCTGACATGTGTTTTACTTAGTATCCATGAGAACTGGGCTTTTCACATTTCTCCAAGAATAGCCCTCCAGCATAGGAGATGTTCCATTTCTGCCCACTGGTGTGTGAAGCAGGACTTCCTGCAGACCCTCTACAAGAAGGGTGCAATCACAACAGAACCCTGCGCAGGAACCCCTTTAGATTTTAGCTTCTCTGAAATGAAAGAAAAGAGGGCCATGGGGCAATAGTTAATTCAGTGAACACACTTGGTTTTTCCCACTGTGCTGCCAAATCACACAGAAAAGTCTGCATTTTCGTAATCCTTCTGGAGTAGTGTTTCATTCAGTTGCCTTTAAAATTACATAGCACTATGCCAGAGGGTAACCCCCATCAAGGTCAAACCACTCCCCAGCTCCAGAAAAACTAATATTTTTAGTGAACTTTTGATAATACATACTGAGGGTAAATTCCTAATAAACTAATTTATTAAAGGGTAGGCATTATCAAGTAATTCTTGAACACAGTTATCTCAATTTATTCTCCCACTGCCAATATTTGAAAGCACCAATTCATATGTTATGGGGATCTATCTCTGTGGTTCTCTTGTCAGTGACCTGGCCAGCAGTATACATATGGTTAATTTTCACTGTTAATTTATCTCTTAAATATCTGAACTCAGTAACTGTGGCTCAGCACAGGTGTCATTTCTTCTGGGGGGCCCTTCTTGACTCACTGTTTCCTTCCTCACTTCTTACTGGACCACACCACACCTATCCATGCTCCCCTGCACTGTTCATTGTCTTTTTCATACCAGATGGGAAAGTGCTTTTGCCACCCCTCATCCCTCTGTCGAGGGCATTCTAGATGTTCCCCCAGCATATCATCTATGTTGGTTTTCCTTTGCTTAAGTCTAAATACATCTGTTGTATTTGAGGGAAATAGAAATATGGCTGAATCTTCTCTTTTAAACTGGATGTCCTGATCATGAAGATTTCCCCCTCCCCACAGAACAAACCCAAAGTGAGAAATAAGCCCATTAAAATATTCAGAGTAACTGTTTCCGATGTGTTTTTATCACCACCAAGCAATTCTCCAGTTCCAGCAGACATTGATAGGGTGTCCCACAAATTTAGCTCAGTCCTAACATCTACCTTAGATAGTGCCAGCTCCCACAGGCTAAGGGCTCAGTCCCACAACACTGACTCCATTTCAGACCCCAACTGCAAGTCCAGGTTTTCACCTGTGCTTCTGATTGACTGGCTGTAAATCAGAGGTTTCCACAACCCCCTCCTTAAGTTTGATTAATTTTCTGGAGTGGCTCACAGAACCCAGGAAACCAGTTTACTTCCTAGATTACTAGTTTATTACAAAGATTGTTAAAGGAGACAAATGAACAGCTAAATAAAGAGATATATAGGGTAAGATCTGGAAGTGTCCCAAACACAGGAACTTCTGTCCCTGTGGAGTTTGGTATGTGCCATCTTCCCAACATGTTAGATGCATTCTGGATCACCAATCTAGAAGCTCTTCAAACTGGTTAGTCCAGGGGGTTTTATGGAGGCATCGTTACCAGGCATAACTGATTAAATCATTAACCGTTGGTGATTGAACTCAATCTCCAGGCCTCCATCCCTCCAGATCTGAGGAGAAGGGGGATAAGAAAGTTGAGTGTTCCAACTCTCTAATCCAGTGGTTCTCAACCTTCTGGCCCTTTAAATACAGTTCCTCATGTTGTGACCCAACCATAAAATTATTTTCGTTGCTACTTCATAACTGTAATGTTGCTACTGTTATGAATCGTAATGTAAATATCTGATATCAGGATGGTCTTAGGCGACCCCTGTGAAAGGGTTGTTCAACCACCAAAGGGGTCACGACCCACAGGTTGAGAACCACTGCTCTAATCTATGGTTAGTTTTCTTGGCAATCAGGCTCCAACCTGGATACCTAGGTGTTTTTCAAAAGTCATCCCATTATATAAACTTAGGTGTAATAGAAAGGGGTTTGTTATAAATAACATGATACCCATTTCACCTTTATGGCTTTGAAGTGATTCAGGAATTGAGACAAAGACCAAATATAACAACAAAATATGCTTTAGTTGTTCTAATTGCTTAGGAAATTCCAGGAAGTTTGGGAACTGGGAGCCAAGAACTGTAGACAAAGCCCAAAACATGTATTATAAATAACAATATATCACATCATTGATATTTCTGACATTGATTTAAGATACAGATTTAAAACATTTCCTGATAACTGTAGAGCTGCTTATCCCACACTCTCAAGAGGTCACTGACCTCTTTGAAGGTGGTTGGGATGGAGAAAGTGTTACAGAACAAGAGTTCATCCACCCTGCGCTAACAAAACCAAACACCAAACACAAGAATTGCAGTGAAGAAAGACTGGCTATTTTATTATGAATGGAGCCACCCAGGAAAGCTAATGGTCAAAAGCCCAAACTTCCCAATCCAGGGTTTACCTATGTGGAAGTGCTGGCAATGCAATTTTTAACTGGATAACTTGGAGCTTGGCCATTTATAGTAAAGGGGGTTTAGCAGTAGATTTCCTGGACCACAGACCCTTCATTCTGAAAGAGTTTCAGTGTTCAAGTTTTAGTTATGTCCCAGTCCTTTTGTTCTGTGTGTGCTGGATGGGGGCGTTGACTTTGGTTCCAGGTGCAGCTCTGCACATGCTTTGGCTGTGTGACTTGCAGTTTTGGTCTGTTCTCTCTAAAAAACAGCTCCATCTCTTTAAACATTTTTGAGCAGGTTCTGCAGGTATAAAAGTTCAACTTTAGGCTATTGGGCATGCTACACCTTAAAATTTTAAAATTTTAATGTATTATTAAATTCAATAAATATTTATTGACCCCAAAGTCTGTCTGCTAAACCCAAGGGGAACCCAAAGATTTTTAAAAATGTGATCCTGCTCTCCATGATAAATTAAACAAATAAGGCAGGAAAGGCAACCAGCCAGGCCCAGTTATTAAAGGATGCTATGTTCTCAGCAGCCCCAGGCCTCAGGGATTCCTGTGCACGTTAACATTTGAGCAATTTGCTGAGGATCCAAAGGTTAATGGAAATTCTTCACCCTCTTTCCTTCAGTTTCATGAAATCAGATACCCACTGCCTGACATCCAGCAGCATCTTTTATTTTTTTTATTTTTTTAAATATATTTTATTGATTTTTTACAGAGAGGAAGGGAGAGGGATAGAGAGTTAGAAACATAGATGAGAGAGAAACATCAATCAGCTGCCTCCTGCACACCCTCTACTGTGGATGTGCCTGCAACCAAGGTACATGCCCTTGACCGGAATCGAACCTGGGACCCTTGAGTCCGCAGGCCGATGCTCCATCCACTGAGCCAAACCGGTTAGGGCTAGCAGCAGCATCTTTTAGTACCATGTTTTGTTTCTAAAGGTAAGGAGTGGTAAATGAAAAAAGCATTGAATTAAGAATTAAGAAACTGAAACAAAGTTTTCATTACTGTGTGAAACAGTTCTGTAGTGCTAGGATTAAAAATAACAAGCCTAGCCATAGACAGGGTCTAGTTTTCTCTCAGAGACTTCAGTTTAAAACTAAGGCAGGCTACTCCCGAGGCCCAGCTGGCAGGAAGCCAGAAACCTATTAATTGTCCCAATGCTTTCCCTTCTCAGTACAGTCAATTAGCAGCTAAACTGAAGAATACTGTTATCTGCAGGTGGGCTTAAATTGTGTTCCCTGTGCTCACACATGTGTGATAACAAGAAAGACTATTCTTTCAGTGACTCTCTCATTTAAATGCCAAAAACCGCTCTAGCTGGTTTGGCTCAGTGGATAGAGCATTGGCCTGCAGACTAAAGGATCCCAGGTTCGATTCCGATCAAGGGCACATGCCTGGGTTGCTGGCTCGATCCCCGGTAGGGGGCATGCAGGAGGCAGCCAATCAATGATTCTCTCTCATCACTGATGATTCTCCCTTTCTCTCTGAAATCAATAAAAATATATTTTAAAATAAATAAATGCCAAAAACCTTACCCTTGGATTTAACATGCTAATTAGAAGCATGAAGAAGCATGCAGTTGTACTGTGTAGGTGCCAAAGAGTCCCAGCCTCTACATACTTAGATGTCACACTTAGATATCATATTTCTTGCTTCAAATTCTTTGAAACTGTTCCCCAGTCTTTTTTGGGGGAGCAGCCCATTCTTCCTTCCCCTCAAGGCTAACTCCCTCTTGTGCATAATTTTTTTTAAATAAACCTCTTACCTGAGTACTATTTTTGGTAAACTCTCTTGATTTCCATCTCCAGGGTTCCCAAGACCCCTGGATGCTGGTAACAAAACAACAAACACCATATACAGAAAAGAAACAAAGTCAGAAGATGTTGTGAATGGCCCAGGTAAAGAGTGGTCAGGCCTTGCATTCTTTTTTTTTTATATATTTTTATTGATTTCAGAGAGGAAGGGAGAGGGAGAGAGATATAGAAACATCAATGATGAGAGATAATCATTGATTGGTTGCCTTCTGCACGCCCCTTACTGGAGAATCGAGCCCACAACCCGGGCATATGCCCTTGACCAGAATTGAACCCAGGACCCTTCAGTCTGCAGGCAGATGCTCCAACCAGGTAGGGCAGGCCTTGCATTCTTGGCACACCCAGTATGTGAAGTTTCCTGTAGCTACCATAACAAATGACTATAAACTGGATGTTTTAAAACACAAGTTCTGGGGTCCAGAGGTCTTAAACTGAGATGTCAGCAGGGTTAGTTCCTTCTGGAAGCTGTGAGAGAGAATCTGTTCCAGGGCTCTCTGCTAGCTTCTGATGGTTTACTGGCAATGTCTGCATTCCTTGGATTGTAGATGCATCAGCCCAGTCTCTGCCTCCCATATTCAATGGCCTTCCCCTTTCTGTCTCTGTGCCTCAAATTTTCTGTTACAGGTACAAGGTTTGTGTGCCTGATGCTTCAAAAAAAGGTCAATATTCAATAGATCACAGTTTGTAGCAATGAAAGTTTATTAATTAAGAAAGTGAGAAATGGCTCACCTGTCCAAATTTCAAATGAAGGACTAGGAATCAGAAGCATTGCAAAAATGAAACTTTTAATAACACTCTGGAGAGTGGTTACCCATTCATTGTACAGAAACACATGTGGGGCAAGGAACATAGCCCATTTACTTAGACACTTCTCCAGTTCCTCATTGGCGGAGTACTATTTGGTCACCTATTTCCTAATAGGTCACCTAGGTCTTTCTGTCTCACATTGGGTTATTTTAAAAAATGGGCTGGGGCCTTTTCTAGTTGCCTCCACAGTGGTCGGCAAACTGTGGCTTGTGAGCCACATGCAGCTCTTTGGCCCCTTGAGTGTGGCTCTTCCACAAAATACCACGTGCGGGCGCGCATGTACAGTGCGATTGAAACTTTGTGGCCCATGCGCAGAAGTCGGTGTTTTGTGGAAGAGCCACACTCAAGGGGCCAAAG
>NW_005357271.1:375971-376714 GCF_000412655.1 Myotis brandtii | reverse complement strand
CGTCCCTCGATGCTCCTGGGACCAGCTGGTGCTCCTGGGGAGAAGCTGGTGCTTCTGGGGAGAAGCTGGCTCTTCAGGAGGCGCCACTGGGAGGCAGTCAGACAGGGTTTCCTGTCTAGACCCTGTCAGGAGCCTTCGGGGTTTCTTCAGCTATTGCTCCAGCCCCGTTAGCTGTTCTCTTAGGGCCGTGGTCGGCAAACTATGGCTGGGGAGCCACATGCGGGTCTTTGGCCCCTTGAGTGTGGCTCTTCCTAAGCCTTAGGAGTACCCTAATTAAGTTAATAACAATGTACCTACCTATATAGTTTAAGTTTAAAAAATTTGGCTCTCAAAAGAAATTTCAATCGTTGTACTGTTGATATTTGGCTCTGTTAACTAATGAGTTTGCCAACCACTGGTCTAGGGGAATCTTCCTAGAACATGTGCTATCAGCCATGTGTACAGCTCTCACCATCTCCCCACATCCTGTTTGCTCTGGGGAAATTCAGTAGCCGCCTGGCCACATGCTGTTTCTTTTCTATGAAGATAAATCAGAGGATGTTTCTTACACTTGAGAAGATGAGAAACCTAATTCTCAACTCCATCTTAAGAAAGCTCAAAATTCAAGAGTCATATATCAAGGGAAGGGAGAATGGGTGAGGTGAAGAGATGGGCAAGCCCCCAAAAAGAGTCCCAGGAAAAGCTCGAAATTTATTTATTTTTATTTTATTTTTATTTTTATTTTTATTGTTTATTGTTTAAAG
>NW_005357271.1:375125-375943 GCF_000412655.1 Myotis brandtii | reverse complement strand
CCCCCCCCCCCCCCCGCCCCAGCCACTCCCACCCCTCAGGACAAGCCTGCACCACCCCAGTATCTGGTCCACTAGTTATGTTAATATGCATGCATAGCAGTCCTTTGGTTAATCATATAAACCCCACACACACCCTCCCCTGACTTCCCTCTGAGGTTGGACGGACTGTTCGGTGTTGCTTTGTCTTTAGATCTATTTTTGTTCATCAGTTAATGTTGTTCATTATATTCCACACTAGAGGCCCAGTGCATGAAATTTGTGCATGGTGGGGTGGTGGAGGGTCCCCTCAGCCTGGCCTGCACTCTCTCCAATTCAGGACCCCTCAGGGGATGTCTGACTGCCGGTTTAGGCGCAATCCCTCAGTTGGACATCCCTCTCACAATCCGGGACCACTGGCTCCTAACTGCTCGCCTGCCTGCCTGATCATCCCTAACCACTCTGCCTGGTGGCCTGATAGCCCCTAACCGCCTCCACCTGCCAACCTGATTGCCCCCTAACCGCCTTCGCCTCCTGGCCTGATCGCCCGCCCCTAACCACATTCTCCTGCCAACCTGATCGTCCCCAACCGCCCTCCCCTGCCAACCTGATCGTCCCCAACTGCCCCCACTGCTGGCCTGATCGCCCCCAACTGCCTCCCCCCTCTCCCCCCGCCAGCCTAATCACTCCCAACTGCTCCCCCTGCCGGCCTGATTGCCCCCAACTGTCCCTCCTGCTAGCCTGATTCCCCTAACTGCTCTCCCCTTGATGGCCTGATCACCCCCAACTGCTCTCCCCTGCCAGCCTGATCACCCCCAACTGCTCTCCCCTGCCAGCCTGAT
>NW_005357271.1:371272-374307 GCF_000412655.1 Myotis brandtii | reverse complement strand
ATCTTCACCATGTCAAAATTTCCCAGGGCCCTACCCCAGGGCTCCTGAACATATGCTTTTCTCTAGGACAATGAGGGGCCACACCCCCTAGGCTTTAATTAATCAGGAAACCTCTCCTCCAGCTAATGGTAGCTCTGGGAGAGAAACTTAGACATCATAAAGCACCATCCTGACACTTCCATGGGGAGGGGTGAGGAGGCCAAGATGCTTTGGTAAGAGAAAGGGGGCATTTATTTAGCACTCCTAAGCCTTCTCAAATTTATTGACCCCATGTTCAATTCTGATGGGTCACATGGTTGGGAGATGATGCTTCCTCCACATGTTTCCCTAGGCCACCCATTTCAGTGGTTCATTGTTCTTTCTCATCCTTCACCACTAGCTAGTTTTCATAAGATTTACCTAAAATCTTTTCAAGGTAATGTGACTGTCTCTGTGGAGATGTGAATCATCCTGCTTCCCTAATACAGATTGCTCTTATGCACCTTAAAAACCATTCACTTCTTGGCTACTACCAGAGAAATTTTCCATCTCACCCCCCTTTTTCCACTGTCCATGTGGCTCTCCCCAGCTTTCTGTTTTCAAGGTTGAAATCATTGCCTTTAGGCTGTCTTTAATGAATAGAGTTGCTAAACTGGTTATCTTAGCTTTGTTTAAAATCTTGAGGGTGATCATAGTAGGTATAGTATCTACATTTGGGGTTTAACAGTATAAGGTGAATGAGGCAGAAATTTAAATTCCCAAAGTTGGGCTTCCTGTTTGTTGAAAACTGCAACTCCCCCCGCCCCACCTCCTCAGGGAACCCGGGTAGTCAGACCCTTGGTCTGAGGATTGCAGACTCAGGTTCATAGAGGACAGGAGGACCAGGCCCTGTCAAAGTATGGATCAGAGGGAGGGCTAAAGACTCTACAGAATCCATCTCAGCCCCTGCCATCAGGCTTTGGAATTGCTGGGCTTGGTACTGGATGTGACATACACTGACTTCCTGCAGAGGACTCAGGGCAGTGAGGCCTTGATCTGAGGAGTCCGCCCTTGGATCAACAGAGGGAGGATCACAGGACCTGCCAGGGCTCAAGGTGAGGAACATGAGGGAGGAAGAAGGGACCCTGGACCCTAGAACAGAATCATCCCACCCAGGGCAGGATGACAACAACAGGCAATTTCTGCATCCGGGTCTCAGAGACTCGGGGGCTTTGGTATAGGGAGCAGGACCTCAGATACACAGAGGCCCGGCCCAAGTCCTGCCAGAGTCAACATTAGGATGTAGTGACCCTGGATTGCATAACAGAGGGGACCCCACAGAAGCCCACCCTTGCTGTCAGCCCTGGGAGTCCCCACACACAGTGTTTCCTGACTCACAAACGGGTCTGAGAGATCCTGGGAACATGGTATCAGGAAAAGGGCCTCTGGTCCACAGAGGGGAGGGCCCAGGTCCTCCTGGAGTCAACCACTGAGGCAGTGAGCCACCCAGGCTGGAAATTAACAACCTCGCTGCGCCCACCTAGCCCCGCTCTGCCCACCCCCCGCCTAGCGTTCGGTTGAACCTTCAGTCGTTACGGACCCTGACTCTTTATATATATAGATATGAGTGAGATCATGTGATATTTATCTTTTTTTAACTGGCTTATTTCGCTAAGCATAATGCTTTCCAGGTCAATCTATACTGTTACAAATGGTAAAAATTTCTTCTTTTTCATAACAGCATAGTATTCCATTGTGTATATGTATCTCAGGTTTTTTTATTTTATGTATTGATTAAGGTCCTTATCCCCCCAATGCCCACCCACCTCCCCGCTCATGCCCTCACCCCCCTGGTGTCTTGTCCATTTGTTATACTTATATGCATGCATACAAGTATACAAGTATGGTTGAACTCTCCCCCTTACACCCACCCTCCCCTGCCTTCCCTCTGAGAAAGTTTGATGGTCTGATCACTGCTTCACTTTCTCTGTATCTGTTCTTGTTTATCAGTTTATGTTGTTCATTATATTCCACAAATGAGTGAGATCATGTGCTATTTATCTTTCTCCAACTGACTTATTTCATTTAGCATAATGCTCTCAAGGTCCATCCATGAGACCTTGCAAATGATAGGCATTCCTTCCTTTTTACAACAGTGTAGTATTCCATTGTGTAGATGTACCACAGTTTTTTAATCCTCTAATCTGCTAATGGGCACTTAGGCTGTTTCCAGATCTTAGCTATTGTAAATTGTGCTGCTATGCACATAGGGGTGCATATATCCTTTCTGATTGGTGTTTCTAGTTTCTTAGGATATATTCCTAGAAGTGGGATCACTGGGTCAAATGGGAGTTCCATTTTTAGTGTTTTGAGGAAACTCCATACTGTCTTCCACAGTGGCTGCACCAGTCTGCATTCCCACCAGTAGTGCACAAGGGTTCCTTTTTCTCTGCATACTTGCCAGCACTTCTCATTTGCTGATTTGTTGATGATAGCCATTCTGACAGATGTGAGAGGGTACCTCATTGTTGTTTTTTTGTTTTGTTTTGTTTTGTTTATGCTGCAAGGGTTTTTATTTTTTTATTTTTTATTTTTTTAATTAAATCTTTATTGTTCAGATTATTACATTAGTTACTCTTTTTTCCCACCATAACTACCCTCCACCCAGTTCCCACCCCACCCACTGCCCTCACTCCCCACCCACTGTCCTAATCCATAGGTGCACGATTATTGTTTCTTGGGATATATTCCTAGAAGTGGGATCACTGGGTCAAATGGGAGTTCCATTTTTAGTGTTTTGAGGAAACTCCATACTGTCTTCCACAGTGGCTGCACCAGTCTGCATTCCCACCAGTAGTGCACAAGGGTTCCTTTTTCTCTGCATACTTGCCAGCACTTCTCATTTGCTGATTTGTTGATGATAGCCATTCTGACAGATGTGAGAGGGTACCTCATTGTTGTTTTTTTGTTTTGTTTTGTTTTGTTTATGCTGCAAGGGTTTTTATTTTTTTATTTTTTATTTTTTTAATTAAATCTTTATTGTTCAGATTATTACATTAGTTACTCTTTTTTCCCAC
>NW_005357271.1:361894-369406 GCF_000412655.1 Myotis brandtii | reverse complement strand
TATTTTTGAATTTTTGAAGTGGTTGTGCGAGGCAGCAATCTCCGGTGTTTACCTATGCCGCCATTTGGTTTCTTCCTCATTGATTTGCAGATTTGCATCTCTCCAATGATTAGTGACTTTGAGCATGTTTTCATATGTCTTTCGGTCTTCTGTATGTCCTCTTTCGAAAAGTGTCTATTTGCATCCTTTGAACATTTGTTGATTGGATTGTTTATCTTCCTTTTGTTAAGTTGTACGAGTTCTCTGTAAATTTTGGAGATTAAACCCTTATCAGAGAGAGCATTGGCAAATATGCTCTCCCATGCAGTGGGCTTTCTTGTTGTTTTGTTGATGGTTTCTTTTGCTGTACAGAAGCTTTTTATTTTGATGTAGTCCCATTTGTTCATTTTCTCCTTAGTTTTCATTGCCCTAAGAGCTGTATTGGTAAAGATATTGCTATGACATATGTCTGATATGTTGCTGCCTATGGAGTCTTCTAAAATTTTTATGGTTTGCCATCTTACATTTAAGTCTTTTATCCATTTTGAATTTATTTTTGTGTATTGTGTAAGTTGGTTGTCTAGTTTAATTTTTTTTTGCATGTATCTGACCAGTTTTCCCAACACCATTTATTGAAGAGACTATTTTGATTCCATTGCATGCTCTTACCTTCTTTGTCAAATATTAATTGAGCTATTCCATATGAATTTTTAGAGAGTTTGTTCTAGGTCTGTAAAATATACCATAGGTATTCTACTGGAGATTGCATTGAATCTATAAATTGCTTTTGGTAGCAGGACATTTTAATTATGTTGATTTTACCAATCCATGAATACGGTGTGTTCTTCCATTTGTTTATGTCTTCCTCTATCTCTTTTTTCAATGTCCTGTAGTTTTGGAGTACAGGTCTTTTACCTCCTGCGTTGAGTTTATTCCTAGGTATCTTAATTTTTTTGTTGCAATGGTAAATGGGATTTTTTTTAAGTTTCTTTTTCTGTGAATTCATTGTTGTTGTATATAAAAAAGCCAGTTTTCTGGGTGTTAATTTTGTATCCTGCTACATTGGCAAATACATTTATTAAGTCTAGTAGTTTTTTGATGGAGTCTTTAGGATTTTCTATGTACAATTTCTTGTCTTCTGCAAATAATGACAGTTTTAATTCTTCTTTTTCAATTTGGATGCCTTTTGTTTCTTTTTCTTTTTGATCGCTATGGCTAGCACTTCCAGTATTATGTCAAACAGGAGTGGTAAAAGATGGCATCCCTGTTTTGTTCCTATTCTTAGGGGAAATGGTTTTAGGCTTTGCCCATTGAGTATGATGTTGGCTATAGGTTTGTCATATAAGGCTTTTATTATGTTGAGGTATGATCCCTCTATTCCCACCTTGCTGAGAGTTTTTATCAAGAAAGGGTGTTGGATTTTGTCAAATGCTTTTTCTGCATCAATTGATATGGTTATGTGATTTTTGTCTCTCAATTTGTTTATGTGATGTTTAGCATTTATTGATTTGTAGATATTGTACCATCCTTGCATCCCCAGAATAAATCCCACTTGGTCACGGTGCATGATCTGTCTCATGTAATTCTGGATCTGATTTGCTAGAATTTTGTTGAGGATTTAAGCATGTATGTTCATCAGGGATATTGGCCTGTAGTTCTCTTTCTTTGTGGTGTCTTTATCTGGTTTTGGAATTAGGGTAATGCTGAGTTCATAGAAAGAGCTTGGAAGTGTTGCTTCCTCTTGAATTTTTTGGAATAATCTGAGGAGGATAGGTTTTAGTTCTTCTCTGAATGTTTGATAGAACTCCTCTGTAAAGCCATCCGAACCAGGGCTTTTGTTTGCTGGAAGATATTTGATTACTGCTTCAATTTTATCAGTAGTTATTGGCCTATTCTGTTTTCTTTTATTCTTGCTGATTGAGTTTTGGATGCTTATATTTTTCTAAGAATATGTCCATTTCGTCTAGGTTATCCAGTGTGTTGGAGTAGAGTTGTTTATAGTTTTTTGTTATTTTGTTTTATTTTGTTTACAATCCTTTGTATTTCTGTGGGGTCTGTTGTTACTTCACCTCTTTCATTTCTCATTTTGTTTATTTGGGTCCTCTCTCTTTGTTTCTTGTTGAGCCTGTGGAACTTCAATAGGCTGAAAGTTCATCAATTTTGTTTATGCTTTCAAAGAACCAACTATTGGTTTTATTAATCTTTTGTGCTTTTTTTTGTCTCTGTGTTGTTTATTTCCCCTCTGATCTTTATTATTTCCTTCCTTCTGCTTACTCTGTTCTTTTCTTGTTGCCCTCTTTCTAATTCTTTAATTTGTAGGGTTAGATAATTTATTACCATTTTCTCTTGTTTTTTTTTAAGGTAGGCCTGTAGAGCTATGAACTTCCCTCTCAAGACAGCTTTCACTGTGTCCTATAGATTCTGGATTGTTGTGTTTTCATCGTCATTTGTTACCAAGATGCTTATTTCTTCTTTGATCTCTTTGGTAACCCAATCATTGTTACAGTTTGATTTTCTTCCTTTGTTTTTATTGTAGTTGATTTCTAATTTTATGCCATTGTGATCTGAGAAGATGCTTGATATGATTTCTATCTTCTTGAATTTGAAGAGACTTTGCCTTTGTACCAATATGTGGTCTATCTTTGAAAAGTCCCATGTGTACTTGAGAAGAATGTACATTCGGTAGCTTTGGGGTGGAATGTTCTGAAGATGTCAATTAATTCCATCTGATCTGTGTCATTCAGGTTTGATATTTCTTTGCTGATTTTTTGTTTAGAGAATTTATACAGTGGTGTGAATGGGTATTAAAATCCCCTACTATGATTTTATTGCTGTAGGTCTCTCCCTTGATATCTCCCAGAAGTTCTTTTTATGTATTTGGGTGCTCCTGTATTGGGTGCATATATGTTTACCTGAATTATATCCTCTTGTTGAATTGCTCCCTTTAGTATTATGAAGTGGCCTTACTTAACTCTTGTTATGGCTTTCACTTTGAGGTCTATTTTGTGAGATATAAGTATTGCTACCCCAGCTATTTTTTTCATTTCCACTGGCATGAAATATTTTTTTCCATCCCTTCACTATCAATTTGTGTGAGGCCTTTGTTCTGAGGTGGGTCTCCTTAAGACAACAGATATATAGGTCATGTTTTCTTATCCATTCAGCTACCCTATGTCTTTTGATAGTAGCATTTAATCCATTTACGTTTAAGGATATTATTGATAGGTACTTGTTTGTTGCCATTTTTATTTTTTTATGCCTGTGTCCCTTCTTTCCTTGCTATTTCTTCTTTTTATTATAGTCCCTTTAGCATTTCTTGAATTGCTCTCTCAGAGGGATAAGCTCACTTAGGCTGCACACTCCCCACTGGGGATGTGCCCGCAACCAAGGTACATGCCCTTGACCGGAATCGAACCTGGGACCCTTGAGTCTGCAGGCTAATGCTCTATCCACTGAGCCAAACCGGTTAGGGCCATTTTTATTCTTTTTGCCTGTGTTTCTTCTTCTCTTTCTATTTCTTCTTTTTACAGCAGTCCTTTTAGCATTTCTTGCATTGGTGGTTTGCTGGTAATAAACTCCCTTAGTCCTTTTTTGTCTGTGAAGCTCCTATTTCTCCCTCAGTTTTGAATGATAGCCTTGTTGGGTATAGTATTCTTGGATTCAGTCTCTTGTTTTGCATCACTTTGTATATTTTATTCCTTTCCTGTCTAGCCTGATGTATTTCTGCTGAGAAATCAGTTGATAGTTTAATGGGAGATTCCTTGTAGGTAACTTTCAGTATCTCTCTGGCAGCATTTAAGATCCTTACTTTGTCATTAGTTTTTTCCAATTTAATTATGATGTCTTTTGGTGTCGGTCTTTTTGGGTTCATCTTGTTTTGGATTCTGTGTGCTTCTTGGACTTGTATGAGTTTTTTCTTCCCTATATCAGGGAAGTTTTCTGTCATTATTTCTTCAAACAGGTTTTCTATTCCTTGCTCAGTTTCCTCTCCTTCTGGCACCCCTATTATGCAGATATTGTTTCATTTTATGTTGTCCCAAAGCTCCCTTATCTCATTTTCCTCCTGCTTTTTAAGTTTTGTTTTTTTTTTCAGTTGCTGCTCTGCTTGGGTGTTTGTTTTTTCTATCCTATCTTCTAGCCCACTGATGCAGTTGTCAGCCTCTTCCAATCTACTGTTGATACTTTCCATGTGTTCTTTATTGCAGCTATGTCATTCTTCACTTCCTCCTGGTTCTTCTTCATTTCGTCTTGATTCCTACACATGTTGTTGAATTTGTCTTCTGTCCTTTTCTGTGTCCTTATGACCATTGCTCTGAATTCTTTCTCTGACAAATTGCTTGCCTCCACTTTGTTTATTTCCTTTTCTGGTGATTCTTCTTTTTCTTCTGTATGGGGGCTGTTTCTCTGTCTCCCCATTTTTGCTGTTATTTTGTGGTTGTTTCTATGTATTAGTTCAAACTTCTATGTCACCCATATTTTTTTGAGTTTATTTTATATACTAGATGTTTTGTGGGACCCATTGGTGAAATCTCTCAGTTCTTCTGGGCTGGGTATTCTAGGAATGCCCCTTACTTGGGATATTTGGGTTCTCTTGATGTAGTTGGGTCTTGAGTGTTATTGTCCTGTTCGTGGATGGAGTCTCCTCTTACCATGTCTGGCTTGTGGTCACTACCATGAGAAAAGAAGAATTAGGAGAGAGAAGAGAAAGCAAAAATGATATTGAGAAAAGAAAAAAAAGTAAGAGAGAAAAGGAAAAGAGGTAAGAAAGAAAAGAAAAAGAAGATAAAAGAAGGGGGAAAATATACATATTTGGGGAGAAAACTCCACAAAAACAAACAAATAAACCAAAAATGCAAACAACAGACACTTATAAAAAACAGGCGGACAGAATCTGTAGAGGCAGAACTTTTTCCAGAAAGTAAGGTAAAGGAATTGAATGAATAGGCCACAACTCAGTATAGAGGAGGTAGAAAGAGAATGAGTGGATAAGAAGAAACGTAAAAAACAAAATAATCAATAAATAAAAAATAAAAGGACAAAAAGAATTTTTTTCTTTAATCTATCTATCTATATACTCATCTATTTTTAGAAAAGGAGAGGAGAGAGCAGATTGGCTTGAGTTTAGTGAGTGAAACTAATTAAGCAATTAGGAGAGGAAGAGAGCAAGAGAGGATAGGAAAAACAAAAGCATCAAAAATTTGGCTAGCAGCCCTAACTGGTTTGGCTCAGTGGATAGAGCGTTGGCCTATGGACTGAAGGGTCCCAGGTTCGATTCCGGTCAAGGGCATGTACCTTGGTTGTGGGTACATCCCCAGTAGGGGGTGTGCAGGAAGCAGCTGATTGATGTTTCTCTCTCATCGATGTTTCTAACTCTCTATCCCTCACCCTTCCTCTCTGTAAAAAATCAATAAAATATATATTTTTTAAAAAATTGTCTAGCGAAGAAAAGAGGAAGGTATAGGGATTTGTAGCAGGGGAGAGGAAATTAGATATATGAGTAAGCCAACAGAGACTACACTAATAATAACGCATCAATAGGCAGATAAAGCAGATCAATTTTTAACAAGGGGTGAAAAGAAAGGATAGAGAAAATCTAAAGTGGGAATAGAAGAGAAACAGGATGAAAAAGGGAGAGGTGAGGAAGAAAAGGGTGTCAAAGAATAAAAAGCAAGATAAAGTTGAATAATGATAAAAAAAATAAAAATGGAATGGAAAAAAAAGGTTAAAAAAAGAAAAAAAAGAAAAAAATTTTTTCCTTTCTTAAGTAAAAGATAAAAAATAAAAAGTGAAGTGTAATTTGCTTCAGCCAAGTTTTAATGTCCCATGGGGGCTGGTTTAAGACCCCTCTCTACTGTTCCATCTGCCACTTCTCAGTTTCCTGTTAGGTAGTCAACACCATGTTAAATTTCCTAGCGATCTACTGCTTCTCTGTGTCGTCTCCACAGTCTTGATTGCAGGTAGGCGGGACCAATCTGCCTGCTTTATTTGTCTGCCTGCTTTCAATTGTATTTACACAAGCATCTATTTCTGACATAGGCTTTAGGTGGTGGTGTTGCTGTATTGGTTTTGGGGACCAAAGGACGCCTCAACCCAGTCCCTGAGGCTATTCAGATTCTTTGTTTCCTCTGCAAAGCTCAAGGCTGGGTATGCTGCACTAGTTGCCTGTGGGTGCTGGGAGGGGCTGGTTCTTTAGAAGAAAAATGGCTGCTTATGGTTGGAGGGACCAGAATGTCCCAGTGCCAGATCCTGGTCACCTCTCCCTGTCCTGCTCTTCTCCACAGCCTCTCCCCAGCCTCCACAATACTGCCCTCTACCTTCACCACAGCCTCAGTGAGTGTTTGTAATTGAAAGGTCCTATGAACTGGGTTTAGTGAGTAAAAGCAAGGACAATATAAAGGCAAAATAGCTGTGCTGCTGTGAGTTTCTCTCCCCCACCCTGGTACCATGCGGCTAGGGCAGTTCTTCAGACTGCCTTTCTGAGCACAGCCTTTCACAGCAATGGACTTACATCTAGATTCCCTGGCTGCCAGCAGCCCCGTGGACCCCCTTCCACAGTCAAGTGTTATGTGTGTCCCCAAGGGACTCAGACTTGGTGCAGCACAGGTTCCTCTGACCCTCTTGTCTCAGTAGTTGGGCATCTCTCTCTCTCCAGCCCAGTTCCCTGATCCTAGCTTTCTCCAGGCATCCTCTGTCCTTTCCAGCTGCAGATTGTCTCACCAGCTCTATTTAATTCACCAATTCCAGTTGGATGTTATTTGCTTTAGTTGTTTCTTCTATCTGCTCTGTGAGAAGGCACAGGACACGTCCACCTATTCATAAGCTGCCATTTTGTTTCTTTCAAAATTTCTAAATCCCTTTGTTCCTGGTCAACCCCCACTGATCTGAGTCTGGTTATAGAGTGATTACTTTGTGCATATTTCCCTATCTCTTCACTGACAAAGAGGCTGCTCTGCTCAAGCTTCAGGCAGAATTTCTCTAGTTAATTAACATATCTATAGCAGAAGCTATTAGCCTGAAGGCCATCAGAAAGAACAAGCATTTCATTTCCTCTCCTTTCTCTTAGGACATAAATCATTGTATTTTGGGCCCATCCTAAATCCAGAATGATCTCAAGGTGATTAACTTAATACACCTGTAAAGACCCCTTTTCCAACTCAGGTCACCTTTACAACATCCCAGAGTTAAGATTGAGACATTGTGGAGGAGCAGGGGAGGAATATTCAACTCCCTATATTGAGGGCAGAGTTAGACTTCAGTTCTTGAGTTCAGTTAAGAAAGAATTCAGAATCTTAGCAAATCAGATCCAGCAGTACATCAGAAAGATCATACACCATTACCAAGTAGGATTTATACCAGGGATGCAAGGATGGTACAATATCCGCAAATCAATAAACATGATTCATCACATAAGCAAATTAAAAGATAAAAACCACATGGTCATATCAATTCATGCAGAAAAAGCATTTGACAAAATCCAACACCCATTTTTGATAAAAACTCTCAGCAAGGCGGGAGTAGAAGGATCATACCTCA
>NW_005357271.1:352810-353804 GCF_000412655.1 Myotis brandtii | reverse complement strand
GAAGGACTTGTATGCATGCATATAAGCATAACCAATGGATATAAGACACTGGGGGGTAGGGGAGGCCAGGGGATTGTCAAGGGCGGGGAAAAAAAAGGTCACATATGTAATACCCTTTGTAATACTTTAAGCAATAAAAAAAAAAAAGAAAAGAAAGAATTAAGAATTCAGAGCCAAGAACTCTGGCATAAGAAATTTATTTAGAAAATCAAGGAGGTAGAAGTAATGAGCCAGCTAGTCTGCAAGGACTCAGGAGATAAGTTACAGAGGCAAAAGAAGGGACTTTGGAACTTATGAGAAAGCAAGCAAAGATAACACACCCAAGGGAAGAATAGGAAAGGCACAGGCATGAGAAAGAGAGAGAGAGAGAGAGAGAGAGAGAGAACAAGAACTGTGTCCTTTGTCTTAAGGGCTTTTATCTGTTTTCCAAAGGTGGGAATTTTAGGGGAGGATCTCAATAGAATATTCATCATCTTTCCAGGGTGTGTCCTTTCAGGGTTGTGGTGTCTACTGATTGATTGGCAATAGGGTAGGGGCTCATTAGTCATTGCATCTGGTCCTGATGTCAGCATCTGGTTTTGCTGCTTTTCTGGGCCTGGAGCTGAAACACAACTGAGACCTAGATGTTATCTCTAGTTGGACCAGAACTATATCTCCATAGTCAACAGACCTGAGGCTTTGTTCCCGATTATTTGATGTAGGTCAGAACCTCACTGTTCTGGGAACTTAATGCTTAAGGGAGTGGTTATGCAAGGGCTTGTATGGGAGTCATCTGAGGCTGTTCTCTAGCCCCCTTGTTCCTCATCTAAGGGGGTCTAAACCTCATGACTAGAGACATCTAGGGGAGAAAGTCACCCTGGCAGTAAGTTCTTTTTTTTTTATTATTAAATCTTTATTGTTCAGATTATTACATTTGTTCCTCTTTTTTTCCCCCCATAACTCCCCACCTACCAGTTCCCACCCCACCCTCCGCCCTCACTCCCCACCCACTGTC
>NW_005357271.1:350104-351916 GCF_000412655.1 Myotis brandtii | reverse complement strand
TTTTTTTGTCTTCGCATTTTTTATGCTTTCTTGGTGCACCCCCTTGTGGTCTTTGTGCGCAGTCTTGTTCTAGTTAAGCCTTGATTGTTGTAGTTAATACTAGAGGGATTTGGCCAACTGGCCAACTGGCTGTGAGAATCAGCTGTGTCTGCAGTGGGAAAACTTCTGTCCTCTGGGGAGGTGCTAATCTACTGAGGCTATAGGGAGCAGTTATGGCTGCTCTCAGTCCCGTCCCCAGAGGCTCTGTCTCTCAGAGTCCCAGCATCCGCTGCAAACCTCGGAGAGAAAGCTGCCCTCGCGTTCCGACCGATGCCAGACCGTCCCGCTTCTCCCGTTTGAGTCTGGGTCCCTAGAGACTCGCCCAGAACTGGAGCTCAGAGTCTGAGACTCCCTCCCGATTGAAAACGACAACCGCGCCCTCAGCCACCAGCCCTCTCCGCGCGTACCTCCGCTTTGTTGTATTTTCCGCACTGTGCCTCCTCTGAGTCTCAGCCCGCTGTTCTCCTTCCTTCTAGTTGAAGAATTTCCCCTCAGCCATTCCTGTGGTACCTTTGTATTTTCCGCACTGTGCCTCCTCTGAGTCTCAGCCCGCTGTTCTCCTTCCTTCTAGTTGAAGAATTTCCCCTCAGCCAGCCTTCCTGTGGTTCTGGGTGACGTCCGTTCCGTCTTTTAGTTGTATTTTTGAAGTGGTTGTGTGAGACAGCAAACTCCGGTGTTTACCTATGCCGCCATCTTGGTTTCTCCTGGCAGTAAGTTCTTAGCCTTTATAACTTTTTTCCCAAATTTTGCCTATTGCTAGGCACCTGGGATGTTCTACCCTGGTGACATTCTGTACCTAGCCTATCATTCCTGGTCTGCTCATGCCTGTCTAACTGCCTATTCTATCAACTACATCCAGCAGAAATGTGTAGGAATTGAAACTCGGAAATTGAACTGGAACCTGTGGTGTTCCTCTGGGTGGGATGATTCCTGGGTCCTTGTCCAGGTGGAGTCGAAGAATGAAACCACAGACAAAAGGTAGTATAGGAAAAGATGGAAACTTATTGAGAAACAAGCACAAACTCCCATGTGGGGAGGTGGAGAGAGTCCCACTAAGTCCCTTTTTCTAAGGTTTATAAAGACTGCAGTTCTTTATGTCTTGATATCCCCTCTGATTGGTCACTATAGCAACTTCAGAGCTCAAACCCCACATGAGGTTTCCCTCCTCTTCTCCCTTATTGTTTTTCTATTCCCTTTGGCCTTCCTCTTCCCTCTCTGAATGAGTGACTTCCTTCCCTTTATTCTGTAAATGTATACCTTCTGGCAGCTCCCAGCTTTGCAGCCCTGTGGTTTTCCCAAGGACCCCCTAATTCTTAAAATTTCCTAAATCTGCCTATTTTATCCCTAAAAACTCCTTTCAGTATGTTATCCAAAATTTCTCTTCAGGTGCCCTTTGTTTTTATGATTTTTACATGGGAAAGGGTGTGGCTGACAAACTGGTTTCTGCTCACACCCACAGGGTTCAGCTGTACCTCCCCTTTACATTTCTCTCTAGTAGTCGGTCCCTAACTGCCTAGCTAGCTGCTTATAACTGCTCAGGGACCAAAAAGACTCACAGAGGACTGCTCTCCCAACATTAAGTATCTTAAGAAGAAAGTTGCTGTGTCATTCTAAGGCAATGATTAACATAAGCAAAGAACTAGTATGGAAAGGTTAAGGAAACATGTAAGACAAGTTATCATATTTTATTGAAACTAGTAGCCCTGAGCACGAATCCACGCACCAGAAGGTCGCTGCCGCCCTCCTGTAGCTCTCTGCCCACTGCCCCCCCTC
>NW_005357271.1:340318-348433 GCF_000412655.1 Myotis brandtii | reverse complement strand
TCTAACTCTCTATCCCTCTCCTTTCCTCTCTGTAAAAAATCAATAAAATATATTAAAAAAAAAAAAAACCTCTTCATTTTGAGACATTATTCTTCACTCATTGCCGCGTTTTCCTGCCAGCCCTAGAAAGGCTCCTGACAGCAGTTTCACTGGGTATCCAGAGTCAGAAGCATTCTCCTCACCACCACCCTTTCCAAAGCCTCCTCTGCACTGGCACTGAGGCTGCTCTGGAGGGCGCCGAGGCTAAGTAATGCAGACAATGACAGGATTTGGACCACTGGAGCCACCGTACCCACCTCTCCTCTCTCAGCCTTTCTCTGCTGTGCTGGAGACAGGCCAAGATTTGCAGTACTAGCACTTTGGACACAGGAAGTGCTGCAGTTTTTCCCTCTCCAGAGCTGCTGTTGCCGCCTGGAGGTTATAGGGCTGCCCTGGAAGTCCTCAGCATGCCTCCCATCGGGGCAAACATGGTGGTGGACTCCACAATGGAACTGCTATTTTTAGATACTTTTAAACACCCCAGGGCTGAGGTAAGACTCCACTTCTTGATTCTGACTCTGCTTCTAGACTGTGGGTCATGTACAAAAAATCCTTAGGCATGCCTCGACTTTAGCTATCAGGATCACGGGCCACAGGCAAAGCGGCTCCTGGGTTCCCGGGGGTGCTGCCTTGCCTGCGCCCGGCTTTCTAATCGCGATCACCGGCTGGGGGGCGGGCAAAGGCGGCCCTGGCTCTTGCCTGCCGCCTGGATTTCTGATCACCATTCTTCCGTCCTTCCCCTTTTGCCTCCCATCATTGTGCCTATGTATGCAAATTAACCACCATCTTTGTTGGCAGTTAATTTGCATATCGCCCAGATTAGCCAATGGGAAGTGTAGCAAAGGTATGGTCAATTACCCTGTTTGTCTTTTATTAGATAGGATTAGGAAGCCTATGAATAAATAGTGTGAGATAAATTAACTTGAACATTTACTAAGTGCCAGACACCGCTATAGGTTCTGGGAATTATTGACATAAACTTCCAAACCCGTAAAAAATTTTATGAGTTTGAGCCAAACTGATGACCATTGCCAGGAAGCAAAATCCCAATGGATTGATAAAATGCTCCAAAGAATGGCAGTTTTGCAGTTTATTTTATGCATTATAATAAAAGATGGAGGCATAAGGAAGGTTACATTAAATTTACTGGTGGTAGATTAGGGAGATGGGAGAAAGTAAAGTGGGGAAATTTCTAAGATTGGGTTAAAGTCAAATACTTCTTTTACATTGCTAGGTATGTGATATGTTGTGATCTATAATACGTATTTTGTTCTTTGTCTACAGTTCCTGGCTCCCAGCTCTCAACCCCCCTGAAATTTCCTAACCACATAGGATGGTCTGAAATTAAAACTTCCTAACTAAAAGTGAGTCATGGGGAGTAGTCATGTCCTAGGCCAGTATCTCCCTTGACAAAGGTCAATTTTTACCTTAACTGAGTCTGTCTATTGTCTTTTTGCATCTAGGATATTAAACTTTTGAAATATCAGAATAATTTCCTGGGCTAAGTAAAGTGGGGATAACAAAGTTATCTCCGTTAAAGAAAACCTTTTATGCCTGAAGTCTTTTCTGAAAGAAAGGGTTTATTGAGCCAAATGCTAGCCCAAAAGGACAGGTTCTGGAGCATGCAGTCTAAACCACCAGCAGCACAGCTAGAGGGGGAAGGCAACATGTCTTCTGTCCTGGAGTTGATGAACTCTTTTATATATTACTAGAGGCCCAGTGCACAAATTCATGCACAGGTGGGGTCCGGACAGCCCAGCCCCAATCAGGGTGGATTGGGGCTGGGCCAGCTGGGGGGAGGGGACAAGGGTGATTGGCCAGTGGGCCCACCCCCGATTGGGGTAAGTGACCAATTGAGGGCTGGCAGGGCCAGCTGTGGGGAGGGGCTGTAGGTGGTGGGCCAGCCAGCCCCACCCCTGATTGGGTTTGGGGGGCCGATCTGGGGTGGGGCCGGGTGGGAGGAGGAGCTGCAGGAGGTTGGCTGGGCAGCCCTGCCCCCTATTGGGGTGGGGGGAAATCAGGGATGGGGTGCCTAGGAGGGCAAGGAGGAAGGGCCTTGGGGGGTTTGGCCAGCTGCCCTGACCTCGATTGGGGTGGGAGAGGCCGATCAGGGGTAGGGCCAGCCGGGGGGAGGGGCCGCAGGCTCTGCCCCCCCATCAGGTGGGTTCGCTGGCCGCAGTGGACGTCATAGCGACCAGTCATTCTGGCCATTATGGCATTACAGTCACTGGCTTTTTATATATAGATGTTTCAGGGAAGAAAGATGTAACTTGTTTTGAAAGAATTTACGTTGGCTACAGATAAGGAGGTGGGAAAAGGTGAAGGGGGGGCAGTTCTAGAATAGATGTACAGTCCTTAAGGAAGAAATATTTACCACTTTTGATTGGTGCTGGACAAGTTCTGCAAGTTCATGCATAAGCAGTATGTTGCGGTGTCTAGTGGTCCATTACTTCTTTTCAGATAACCCCCTGAAGTTGATTCAAAGCTCCAAGGTACATTCAGGAATGTGAGCACTCTATTGTTAGTTAGCCCACAGCTGGCTAAATACTCTTGTCTTTTCTCTCACTCTCCTGCCTGCAGTAATTTAATTTAGCACACCTTAGAATTTTTCTCGTCACCTTTATTGTGAAGTTGTTCTGAAGATCACTGACTCAGTCCATATACATACCAAACAGTTAGTGTTAGCTATGTGGGTCTGTATGGGCAAGTGGCAGGTGAAGGCTTTAATGGTCCATGTTCATCACAGACACAGGACAGCTTTTCAATAACCTGGACAGGGTACTGTGTTGGGGAGAGATAGCTGGCAGTCTGCCTGGATGAACATGGCATTGTCAGATAGACAGTGTTGGGAAGATCACATGGGAAGGACATCTCACAGAGCAGAAGCAGGATTTTAGAGCATCAAGTATATTTACTCTTGTCTTTCTATTTACCTGCAGTGCTGGCCAGCTTAAAGATCTGGATGGGAAACTGTTTCCTGGCTGGGTGACTCATCTGTCTATGTGTACAGATAGAGATTTGTCTGGCTTCCTGAGTGTCTACCTGTCTAGATGGAGGAGTGGGGTGGGTGGAGGGGTGTCTGTTGTCTTTCTGGCCAGGGGTCTGCATGTCTACACACACAGGGGTTTGTCTGAGGGTCTTATGAAGCTGGGAGTCAGTCTATCTGGAGCTCATTTTTCCAGTTGAATCAGTCTACTTGGAGGTTCATGAGTCTGTTTGGCTAGGAGCTGGTATGTCTGCCTGGGTCAGTCTATTTGTCTATAAGGCTAGAGATCTGTCTTGCTGGATACCGATTTGTTTGCCAAGATGACAATGTGTCCATCTACTCAAGGGTTGGGGATCTATCTGGCCAGGGGTCTGTGTGAACAGCAAGGAAACAGTCTGGTTGGGGAGGGTCTTTCTCTCTGGCTGGGCTCTAAATAGGATCTGACTTACTAGAGATCAGTCATCTGTCCAGATGAGGGTCCACCCATTCATCTGGTTTGAGGTGACTGTCTAGTTTGGAATTTAACTAACCAATTGGCTTGAAGTCCACTTATCTCTCTGGCTGAGGATAGTCTCACTGTAGAAATGGGAGTCCATCTGTCCAATTAAGGGTCATTGGGGTCCTATTTTTCTGAGGGGCTGGAGGTCCCTCTGGCTAGTAGGAAGTCTGTTTGAAGGATCTGCTGATCTACAATGTATGCCTAGCTGGGAGGTAGTCAGGATTCTGTCTGGCTCATGATGCTCATGTTGACTGCCTGGGAGTTGACCTGATTGTCTTCTCATCAGGAGGTACAGCAATTTGTCTGCCAAAATGCGGGTTCTGTGTAGTTAGTGACTTAGTGGAGTTTGTCCACCTGTCTGGAGGTCCACCTATCTGCCTGGTTGTGAGTCCAGCCGGCTGATTGGGGTATCTGTGTATTGAAGGGTCTGTCTATGTCATTGTTGTCTATTTGGCTGGGAATCCATCTAGCTAGCTGGGAGTCTGTCTGCCCACCGGGGGGAGGGCATATCTGGCTAGCTAAGAGGATGCCTATGTGTCCATCCAGCTGAAAGTCTACTGGTATGGCTATCTGCCTGTCCAGCTTGGGGATCTATCTCTCTCTCTCTACTCATCTGAAGATCTTTCACCTGTCTAAAATCATCCTACTTGCCCTAGCTGGTTTGGCTCAGTGGATAGAGCATCGGCCTGCGGACTGAAGGGTCCCAGGTTCAATTCTGGTTAAGGGCACATGCCCGGGTTGCGGGCTCAATCCCCAGTAGGGGGCATGCAGGAGGCAGCCGATCAATGATTCTCTCATTGTTGATGTTTCTGTCTCTCTCTCCCTCTCCTTTCTTCTCTGAAACCAATAAAAATATATATTAAAAAATAAAATAAGCCTACTTGACTGTTGTCATGCCTAGCTTGTATCTGTCTGAATAGTGGGGGATAGTCTTTCTCAAGGTCCATCCATCTTTCTGTATCAACAGCTGAATGTCTGAGGAAGGGAGGCTTAGATACTGAGATGAACTGGTCTATTATGTGGTGATGGGGGCAGTTTCCAGAAGCCTATCTGTTCATCCTCCCCTTCACAACTGGGGGGCTCTTGGGGTTGAACCCATCCCTAATGTTCATTCTTGAACTACCCAGTGCAGTCTCACCAATCATTATCTCCCAGCTACCACCTCAAGCCTTGAATGCTTTAGTTACTGGGACAAAACCCCCACATTTCCCACTCTGAGAAATTTTATTTTGATCCAGGCCCAGTGTTTCCATTCCCAACACTTCACAAAGCAGAGCACAACCTTCAGCAGTCCAGGCACCCATGTGGGGTAGCAGGCAGGCTGGGCGCAGCATTCACACCCGGGTCCACTCCGCAGGAGGGTCCCGGGGCCCTTTAGGCCTCCCAATGCGCAGGTTGAAACCTGGGAAAGGAAGGGCACCATGGGTCTCAGGGAGAAGCTAAGATGTGGAGAGGTAAGCAACTTAGGTAAAGCCATCTTCAAGCCTTCAGGCTCTCCTGGTTCACTGCAGCCCCATCCACAGAACTCTGAGACCCAGAGCCCCATGCCACCATCCTTAAAACACCAAACTTCTGGAATTCAGTCAAAGCTGCAGAGTCCCAGAAACTTGGGCTTTGTCTGACTTACCTAGACCACTGGTCTGAGATCCACCAGCCACGTCCTCGTATGTGCCAGGCCCAGTAGGGCTCGGGTCAGCAGGAACTGCAGGCAGGAAACCAGTCTTCATGCATGGGCTCCCGTAGAGGGTGGGGGTGGGAATAAGGGAGAGGGGAGGAGGGGGCAGGTCCCAGACCTCTGCTCAAACAAGGTGACTTCCGGAGAAGCGCACCCAGTGCAGGCCCTGCGGTTTGGCCTGGGACACTTCCGGTAGTGACCAGCAAGTGGACAGCAGCCAGGCGGTGGCCAGATCTGCCTGGGGCAGAGGGTCCAGCTGTGGGGGTCCCCAGAAGGAGATGGGGCCGGCCCTCCCCAGCCCCTCCCCCGGCCTGTCAACTCACCACCGCCCAGTTGTGCCCCCTCCTCTGTGGGTGCCTGCGGCCAGCGGGTGCCCGGCGTCACATGGCTGTAGAGCGGTGCTCCCTCCGTGCTGCATGCCCCAGACCCTGACCCGGGGCCTGAAGTAGCCCTGCGCTTCTGCACCACCGCATATGTATCAGCCATGGTGAAGGCTGTGGGGCACTGAGATACTCCTGCCTGAGGGGAGTTCGGGAGGAAGTGAAACAGCTTGCCTGGGGGAGGGAGGGTTTGGGAGGGAGGCCTGGTGCACAAACCGCAGGCTTCCTTCCCTCCTCAGGCAGTCAGGCAGCCCACAGTTGTGGGGAGAGGAGTGGAGGAGGAGGGAGGGGTCTCTGGGTAACGGGCTTTCCTTTCCTGTCCCCTTTGCCACTGGCAAGGTCAGTGGATGGAGGGGTGGCCAGTTTGGCAGGTGAGTGGGACAAAGTATTAGTATTGAGGAGTGGTTCTTTCTGTGTGTGATCGCTGAGAACGAAGATGCCAACTAAGAAGGGCTTCTGGTGGCTCAAACTTAAAAAACAAAGTGCTTAGAAGGCATTTCTACACAGAGGTCTCTTACTGCAAACTGCACTTCAGGAAGAAGCCTGCACTGAACTGTGTTCCTGCTATCTGAGCAAGCCCTTATAAGGGAGTTCCTGGAATCCTATTTCAACCAATAGGACTGAGGCTTTTCCCATCCAATCAGAGTTGTGGCAGCTACAATCAACCAGAGCAGCTCTGTTCTGACCCATCAGGACTGCCTTTTGGACCAAACTGTGAGGATTTGAAGTCCTAATTTGCATGACAACAGACTAATTAGGGACCAGAGGTGGAGACTTCTGTCCATATAGCCAGCTCCCCTCTGGCTCTGAAAGGAATCTTTCCCTTTCCACTGAAACTCAAGACTGCATCTCCCCCTCCCTAGTCTGGAGCTGACTGCTGCAGAGGGGCTGGCCCTAGGCCTGCCTGGCCCTAAGGCTGCCTCACAGTGGTGCTATTTTCATAGCTGTGCTATATCACACTTTAGCTGTTCTGCACGGAAAAAAAAGTTTCCTTTTTCACCACACCCTTAATTGGGGATTCCTGTTGGAGATGAATTGGTGCCAGACAATTGATTGACATGTGTAACTGTTTATAGAATAAAAGAACGAGGAAGAGGCATCTAAAGAAAAGGGGACCTTGCCAGTGTTGATCAGTGGTTAGAGTGTTGGCCCATGCACTGAAGGGTCATGGGTTTGATTCCTGATCAAGGGCACATACTTGCTTTGCAGGTTTGGCCTCCACTGATACGTAATTTTTGGACTGGAACCCAGATTCTTTGTCTGCCAGAGTCGAAGAATGAATCCACAGACAGAGGGCAGTATAGCAAAGGTGGAAATTTATTGAAGAACAAGTACAGACTCCCACGTGGGGAGAGGGAAAGAGTCCATTCTGTTCTTCGACTCCAGCGGACAAAGAATCCAGGTTCCAGTCCAAAAATTCTGTTTCAAATGGTGCGTTGGCCAGGAATTTCTCAGTAAGTCAGTCAACCCTCTTCATGTCGAATGGTGAGTAGCCATAGAGTCTGTCCCTCTGTCCCTTTTCTGTCTCTTGTATGACTTTGGAGGCTGATGGATGCCTGCCAGCACTTAAACTTGGCTGTCGTCTAAAAAGCAGGCATTTCTCTCTTTCCTTCACTGCTCCTTTCATCTGCCTTTTTCTTCTGCTTTCTACCTCAATCAGGTCAAATAGTATCCAGCCAAAACCACTGCATCCGCAGTCCAGATCCCACTAAGCTTAACTCCTCAGTCTCCATTTGTGTAGGCCTTTATAGTAAGGGTACTGGGGAAAAACTTCTAGATGAGAGTTAAGAAATGGGGGGCCAGCTAACTGTTTCCCACTCCTGGCATACGAGCGTGACTCTGGATCTTCACATCAGGCATAATAGGAGTTATTCACAGCACTTAGCCACTTCTGCCACCACCCGGTAGAAGTTTTAGCCTTTTAGAGAATTCAGCATTACAGCCAGGCACAGCTGTTAAGTTAGCCCATTAATTACTAGGTAACTTGCCTCTCACCTTTATTGTGATTCTGTAAAATGGTTGCACACTCTCGGGAGTGTTCTTAAAAGTCTCATTTTCACCATGTTTTTATTTCCCAGTCCCTCATTTGAAATTTGGATAGATGAGCCATTTCTCACAAATTAGGGATGCTTCCGGGACTCTCTATACCCATGTAGAGGGAAAGGCTAGTTCAAGGGGTCGCGCCCCACCTGATTTTGGTTGGCCTCTTGGCCTGAGCCCAATCTCTTCGTGGATGCTATAGAATAGGCCCGAGATGGTTTTTCTTTAGAAAATGGTGAAAATGACACAAGGGGAATATATGCGAGGCAACCAGGCAAGCCACATGGCCAAAATAGTCCATTGGAAAAATATTGAGGTTCTGGGAGGGTCAGTTCCCCAAACCAGGGGCAAGAGACATTGCTTTTTTTTTTAAATTAAATCTTTATTGTTCAGATTATTACAGTTGTTCCTCTTCTTTCCCCCCATAGCTCCCCTCCACCTGGTTCTCACCCCACCCTCTGCCCTTACCCCCCCCCCCCCCCCCCCCCCCCGGGGC
>NW_005357271.1:338908-339553 GCF_000412655.1 Myotis brandtii | reverse complement strand
CTTCTTCGTATTTCAAATCTTTGACTTGATTCTTGCGATCCTCTAGTCTGCTGTTGGATCTCTGTATAATATTCTTTATTTCAGTCAGTGTGTGCTTAATTTCTAGTTGGTCCTTTTTCATATCCTTGAGGGTCTCTCTAGATTTATGGAGGGTCTCACTAAATTTATCAGCGGTTTCTAGAAGATTCTGAGTAATCTTATAACCATGGTTTTGAACTCTATATCCTGTAGTTTGCTTTCTCCCATTTCTGTCATTTGTGACCCTTTTTTTGTCTCCTCATTTTGACTGCTTCCCTATGTTGATAGAGTGGCTTTCTGTGCTAGGTGTCCTATAGGGTCCAGTGGCTCAGCCTCCCCAATTACCTGAGGTGGACACTCTTGGTGCACCCCTTTGTGGGCTGTGTGCACAGTCTTGTTGTAGTTAAGCCTTGATTGTTGTAGGTATCACTGGGAGAAATTGACCTCCAGGCCAATTGGCTGTGAGAATCACCTGTGTCTATGGTGGGAGAACTTCTGTGCTGGAGACACCCTTCTGGGGCAAGACTTGCTTCAATGGGGCTTTGTTTCTCACTGAGTCTGCCCCTGAGTGTGTCCTTTATGGTTCCACGGAGCTGCAAATTGGATGGTCCCACTCTGACCTCTGGG
>NW_005357271.1:330682-338769 GCF_000412655.1 Myotis brandtii | reverse complement strand
AATGCAAGCTGCTGTGGGGCCTTGGGTCTTCTTTTGGATGTTCTGGGTCTCTCTGACCCAGCTGCAGTTTGTTAGGTAATTTTAGATTGCAAAGGGCCAGGTCATTCATATGCAAAAGCCTCTGAGCACAGCTTGGGTTGGGCGGGGGTCTCAGGGAATCAACAGGGCAAACAACTATGGCTGATCCTCAGTTATGCCCTAAGAGGCCCCGGGTCTCAGTGTTCCTCAGTATTCGCTGCAAGCACCTCTGAGAGAAAGCTGCCCTCGAGGTCCAACCAATGCCAGACAGTCCAGTTTCTCCCCGTATGAGTCTGGGGCCCCAGAGAGCCTGGAACCCCCCGTATGTCCCCAGAGACTCGCCCAGAACTGGAGTTCAGAGCAGTCGGGAGCTTGTGTCTCCCTACCGATTGAAAAAGACAACCGCGTCCTCAGTTGCCAGCCCTTTCCACGTGCGCCTCCGTACCTCTGCACTTTACTTCCGCACCTCCTCTGAGTCTCAGTGTGCTTTTCTCTTTCCTTCTAGTTGTAGAATTTTCACTCAGCCAGCCTTCCTGTGGTTCTGGATGGTGTCCGTTTTGTCTTTTAGTTGTATTTTTGAAGTGGTTGTGCGAGGCAGCAATTTCCGGTGTTTACCTATGCCACCATCTTCGTTTCCTTCGAGACACTGCTTTTTAATGGAGTGCTTTGTGGAGTGTCGGTGGATTGTGCGAACTTGTAAATATTGTGTATAAGAATGTTTCTATTGATGGTTGAATCAATGTTTAAAGATAGGGCACGTCCCACCTTGCTGGGGCCCAGCTGTTTGTGGATAGGCTGAACATGTGGCAGGGTTTGAATCTTGAGAGTCTCTTTGTCTGTGATGTACCTTGGTTACTGATTGCTTTGCTAGCTTAGTTTGCTCTTCACTGTCTTTGTGAACATAGAAAGCCCTCTGTCTCTGCTCTGTGTAGGCTCTGTGTTACTCAGAACCAAAGGTTATTTTATTGGGTTAAGATTTTAAGATTCTAAGGCTAATTTGAAAGTGTAAAATTTGTGAAGGTTACATATATGTTAACCCAGGGAAGTTTAAACAAAGACCATTAGCTGAAGTTGTAGCCTACCTGTGGTTGACAAACCATTGTCTTCCCCGCCTGGGGCGAAGTGGGAGAAGGAAACAAAAAAGGAAAAAAAAAAAGCAGTTTTACTCAGACAAGCGGCTTTTGGTTCTAAAAGTGGCAGAATAAGAGACAGCACTGGCGAAACCTGTGCAAGTGCTTAGAAAAGAGGCAGGGCCCCGCCCAGCATCATGTCCATTAAACATCCGGTAGGCAGCATAAGTATTGGGGACCACGTGGTCCGTGCCTGCCTGTGATGCCTGTGCTGGAGACACCCTTATCCACTGGCCTAAGGGTGAACTGAGGCTGGTCTAAGCTGAACTGAGGCTGGCTAAAGAGCAGTCGCTTCTTTTCCCCTTGGGGGCACGGCAGCAAGGGAATAGGCAGAAGGTAAGTGTGTCCTCCCAGCATTTTCTCTACAATTCGAAGTATACTGTGGAATTATTAAAATATAACAATTTATTAGCCAGATTGAAAAGAATTAAGTCAGTGGTCTGGACCACTGAACAATTTGTTAATTGTTAATTCAACAATTGTTAATTCAACAATTAATTCAGTGGTCTGGACCAAATCTTTAATGTTAAAGCCAGTTTAAGTTTTTTTGTTGTTGTTTTGTTTTTAAATATATTTTATTGATTTTTTACAGAGAGGAAGGGAGAGGGATAGAGAGTTAGAAACATCGATGAGAGAGAAACATCGATCAGCTGCCTCCTGCACGCCCCCTACTGGGTATGTGGCCGCAGCCAAGGTACATGCCCTTGACAGGAATCGAACCTGGGACCCTTGAGTCTGCAGGCCGACGCTATATCCTCTGAGCCAAACCGGTTAGGGCGAGTTTAAGTTTTAATAATCTTTAAATTGGGTATATTTGACAGCTTTTCCAAGTGTAATATTTCAAGAATTTAATGAGAGACAGCTTTGTGACATCCCAAGGGCCCTGAGGTGATACAAAGATTTATTCTCTCTCCCTATAAAGAAATATTTTTGGCCGAACCGGTTTGGCTCAGTGGATAGAGCGTCGGTCTGCGGACTCAGGGGTCCCAGGTTCGATTCCTGTCAAGGGCATGTACCTTGGTTGCGGGCACATCCCCACTGTGGGGCATGCAGGAGGCAGCTGATCGATCTCTCTCATCGATGTTTCTGGCTCTCTATCCCTCTCCCTTCTTCTCTGTGGAAAATCAATAAAATATATTTTAAAAAAAAAGAAATATTTTTGAACTAAATTAAACCAATACAATATACTTGAAATTACATGAGGAAACTCGGTCAAATAAAAATTAATAGCAATGTTCTATTTAAATACATATACGTTGAATGTCATAAAGGTTTCAGTCTACTTCAGAAAAGAACTTACACAGATTTGAAGCCAAGTTCAAAACGGAAACTTTCAGTCAGGGAAAAAGGGCAAGTGTAATAATTCTCTGCAACTGCCAATGACACTCTGGGTATTTTATATTTCATTTATTGGGATTTATAAATTGGTTTCAATACTTAATATACGGTCTGCAATAAGCCATGTGCCACATGTTATTTTTTTATATACAAATTGTTTGTGTACTAGAAGGTTGTTGTCTCAGAATATTATAAAGTAAAGGTTTTATCCATTGCATTTTTAAACAAATATATAACCATGCCACTTTTAAATTTTGTCATTGGACAACCATTGCCTTACTTTGGTGCATTTAAGTCTTTAGAAAAACCCATGGAAAGGACTCTAACTTACTCTAAATTGCAGGCTTCTAAGCAGGTCAGATCTTTAAATTAAATAAGGATTTGTAAAACTTTATGGAATTATTAGATATATAGAAGGTAGTAACCCCTTTCTAACATACCTGAGTAAAATGTACAGATGAACACTAAATATTCAGGGATAAATTTAAGTTTAAAAAGGGGGAAATAAAAATCTTTTCCACCAATATTCACCATTAATAAAAACTAAGAACGTGTGCCTTTTACCTAAACTGTTCCCTGCAAAGGCAACTAGCATGTCCCTCTCCCAGGCGTTTTTCAGGGGAGCAACCAAGTTGGTTGCCCTGTTTAAAAGGAGATAAAAATCTTTAAGATGGCATTTTTAAGGTTTGGAAATAAAACAACAGAAATTAAGGGTCAATAAAAATTAAAAATTAAGCCAATAAACAGGGAGTTTAAAATATAAAATCAGGCCAGAAAGAAATTCCATCCTTTTCCCAAAAATCAGACAGAGGATAAATCCTTTAATACTGAGGGCATACAAGGGGCGGGGACCAGAGCTGTTTATACTTTCCTGGATACTGGCCGAACCAGGGTTCCGGATACTGTGTAAACTCTCTTAAGTCCTCATCCTAGAGTAGACCCCTTGGAAATTCAGTTCAGCAGGTACTTCAACCTATCCAGTTCAGTGGGTACTTCAAAACATTATGGTCAGCTCAGGCCCTTTTTAATCACAGACAAGGGGCCTGAGAGCAAGACACAGTTTATACACACTTCCCCCAGGAGACAAGGGAGGAACCCACAACCTCTGCGTAAGCTTGGGTAGTCGGGGTGCAGTGGTAAAGTATGGTTATTCCACCCGACTATGACCGTACGCAGTAAGGGCCACTCACTCCAGATTTACGCGTGAGGTCTTAACTCCAAAATACACCCTTGGCCAGGAAAGGAGGCGTCTCACTGGCAAAGGTACCCTTGGTTGGGAGGGGGACGTGCCCCTGCCCCCATAAAAGAGGCGTACACAGTGGATGCAGGATGTCATTTGTGGGTACAAGGATGCTGGTCATCCTTGTATAATTTCTTTTCTTTCTTCTTTTCTTCTTTCAGATGGGAAGCATGTTATCTACTTTACCTAAAAGACAGCCCTTAGGATACATCCTCAAAGTTGTGATAATATTGACCCACAAATCTTAAAGAAATAACACCTGATCTCTATCTGCCCTCAGGTTTGGCCTCAAATGCCAACTAGAAAATAGTGAAAACTAGCCCCAGAAGGAAGTTTTAATCTTTTCAGTAGGAAAAATGGGAAGTAGTTGGAAGTCCCATATATCCAGGCTTTCTTTATTCTAGGGGCCAAGTCAAAGGCAGGTGGGAAACTATAAATTTAATCCTTTGCTCCTGGCAATAACAACCCAAGTCCACTGAGAGAGAGGGCGGAGACTGCACCCCCACCCAGGGCTGAGCCAACCTTAGCTTACCCCAAGACAGAAGAAGGATCTGGCCATAGTTTAGCCCAGATCCCCTTCTTACCCCGGGATATGAGACAAATTAAAAGTGATCTAGGAAAGTTCTCAGAAGACCCTGACAAATATATTGAGGTCTTCCAAAACCTCATTCAAGTATTTGATCTCTCATATAGAGACCAAATGTATATCATGCTCATATTACACCTGACCCTCTCTGCCACTGAAAAGCAAAATATATTAGAAAATAAAGCATTGCCAGTTCTGTATTATAGAAGGCCTCAAATGTAATAAAACAAAGCCTGTTAACTACTCTAAATTAACCACCATTAATCAAGGGGATAACAAAAACCCCTCAGCTTTTTAGAAAGGCTCAAGAAGGCTTTTGGTTAAGCGTACCAACATTACCCCAGATTCAGAATTGGGACAGCTAATTTTAAAGGACAAATTTATCACTCAGGCTATCCCAGATATCAGGAGGTTGCAAGAATTGGCTATTGGTCCCAAAAGTACTTTAAAAAATCTCCTGAAAGTTACCACTTCTGTGTTCTATAATAGAGACCAGAATAAGGAAAAAGGAGAAATAGGGGAAGCCAGGCCAGAACCAAGGTTCTTTGTGCCACGCTTTGGCAAGGCAAGAGCCCCCAGTCAGAGCCTAGAGGCGAATGGTCAGTCCCGGCACCTGCTACAACTGTAGACAGGTTGGACTTATGGGCCGGAATTGTCCCAAGGGGCATGGTGAACTCCTGAAGCCCTATTCTGTCTGTCAAGGAAACCACTGGAAGTCGGACTGCCCCTGGAGACTGAGGTCCCTTGGGACAGGGCTGGTGACCAGCTTGCCCAACAGGACTGATGGGGCTTGGGGTCTCTCAATCCGGCTCCTCAGAGGACTACCTTCTCCTCCAAGGAGCCCCAAGTAAGCCTGACAGATTTTTATTCACAGAAAAGCCCTCGATTGGGCAGGGCAAAGTCTGTGCCATGAATAACACTCTTTACTGCAAGCAGCTTAGCTAAAAGGAAGGCCTCTGTTAACGTAAAAAAACCATTGAAACCTGTAAAGAATTTTTGTGAGTTTATTTGAGCCAAACTGTCGACATATGCCAGGAAGCAGAACCTCAACGAATTGAGATAGTGCTCCGGAGAATGGCAGGGTTACATGCGTATTTATACATGAAATTCATTGGTGACAGATTTAAGGAGGTGGGATTAAGTGAAGCGGGGAAACCTCTGTGATAGGATAAAAAGTAAAATGATGGACACATACTTAGGTGGGTGCAGGAATAATTAACATGATAAATGAAAGAATCTGCTGCATCTGTCCTGGGCCCAGCACACCTGGTTGTGCCCCAGGGGCTCCAGATTCAGGGAAATCACAAGTTACCCAGACATTTTAAGGGTATGTTATCATAGATGCAAAAAGACAGATAGGCTCAGTTACGGTAAAGGTTGACCTTATCAGTGAAGATATCGGCTTAGGACGTAACTGCCCACCATAATTGCTTTTAGTTAAGGTTTAATTTCAGACCATCCTTTGTGGTTACTTTAGGTCTCAAGTCTGCAAAACTGCCATGCAGGCCTCTCCTGAGCTTGTCAGGTCAGCATGTGGCCCCTTTCGTCCACACCTCATAGCCTCTTGCCCCAGAAGTCTGGGCACCAATCTATATATATAAAAGCCTAAGTGACCATTATGACTGGATGACTGGCCAGTAGCTATGACACGCACTGACCACCAGGGGGAAGACGCTGAATGCAGAAGCTATCCCCTGGTGGTCAATGTGCTCCCACAGCCAACCTCCTGTGGCCAGCCAACTTCCCACAGCCCCTCCCCCTAGCTGGCCTGCGGCCCCTTCCCCCAAGGCCCACCCCCATTGGCTCTGACTGGGGTGGGCTGGCTGGCCAACCTCCCGCGGTCCCTTCCCCGGGCCTGCCTGCCCCAATCGGCTCTGATGGGGCGGCCACTCCCCCCAGCCGGCAGCCCGGATTGGGGCCAATCGGGGAGGGCCAGCCAGCCAACCTTCCACGGGCCTGCCCCAATCGGCCCCAGGCCCCGATAGGTCCAGATCACCCGCCAGGCCAAGGGACCCCACCCGTGCATGAATTCATGCACCAGGCCTCTAGTTAAAGATATAATGCCATCCCTATTAGCTAGCTCCCCTTCTCAGACCTTGGTTTATACTGTTTTTTATTACTCATCTTTAACCATTGCCTGTTTAACCTTCGGTATGTTTCATATCCTCCCATTTAGAAGCCCTAAAGCTACAAATGGTCCTCCGCATGGAAGAGCAAATGGAGGCCACTACATCCATCTTCTGTGGACCCTTAGACCACCCACTTCTGATGGGGCTCTGACTGCCACCCCAAACTACGACCCCTTTACCAGCAGGAAACAGCCAGAAAGATGTGGCATCTCCTGTCCCCAACGGCATTTGGGGTTTCCTAATCGGAGTGGGGACTGAAACAGGAATTTTATAGGAATATAGGCAAGTTTAGGGAATTTTTAGAATTGGGGTCCATGGAAAAACACAGGAATACAGATTGGGAGAAGGTACATTTCCATAACACAAGGAAGCCAGCTGCAGTTACATTTCCATAAGACAAGGGAGCAGCAACAGATACATTTCCATAAGGCATGGGAACTGGAAATAGCCCCAAAGGTCTATATTTACAAAATAAAGGAGGAAGAAAGCCCAGAGGGAATAGGAGGACAATGAGAGAGGAGGACCTCACATGTCTCATGTGATGTTTGACATTTCAGCTCAGGAGTTACTATAGTAACCAATTCGAAAGGGAATATTGACCAATCAGAGGGATATTAGGGCACAGGACCTGCAGCCTTTATAATCCATTGAAACAGGAAGTCGGTGGGACTCTTTCCACCTCCCCATGTGGGAGTCCATTCTGTGGGACTCTTTCCCTCTCCCCACATGGGAGTATGTACTTGTTCTTCAATAAATCTCCACCTTTGCTATACTATTCTCTGTCGTGGATTCATTTTTCGACTCCAGCGGACAAAGAATCCGGCTTCCAGTCCAAAAATTTCGTTTCACCACCCTGGTTGGGGTGTGTTCGGGAGGCAACTAATCAATGTGTTTCTCTCACGTTGATGTTTCTCTCTCTAGCCCCCCATCCCCTCCCCTCCCTTCCTTCCACTCTCTAAAAATCAATGAAAAAACTATCCGGGGGTGAGGATTAAGAAAAAATAAATAAGATAAATAAAGAGGAGGAAAGGATAGCTTCAAAATGGACAGCAGTCTCAAGGACAAGGGTGTGTAATTTCTGCTGCAAAGGAGAGTCAACAGTAGAACTGGACAGGAGGCCCAGCAAGTGGGCAGCATCAAGAAATATGTGCTCCAAAGGCAACAAAATCTTGGACATATGCCGAAGCAATTTCTTCTCTGATGCTGCTCCTAGGGCATTGGAAACTAAAGAGAAAATAAGCAAAGGGGACTACATCAAAATAAAAAGCTTCTGCACAGCAAAAGAAACCATCAACAAAACAACAAGAAAGCCCACTGCATGGGAGAACATATTTGCCAATGTTATCACCGATAAGGGTTTAATCTCCAACATTTATAGGGAACTCATACAACTTAACAAAAGGAAGATAACCCAATCAAAAAATGGGCAAAGGCCCTAACCGGTATGACTCAGCGGATAGAGCATCGGCCTGCAGACTCAAAGGTCCCAGGTTCGATTCCGGTCAAGGGCATGTACCTTGGTTGCGGGTACATCCCCAGTAGGGGGCGTGCAAGAGGCAGCTGATAGAGGTTTCTCTCTCATCGATGTTTCTAACTCTCTAACCCTCTCCCCTCCTCTCTGTAAAAAAATCAATAAAATATATTTT
>NW_005357271.1:319534-329954 GCF_000412655.1 Myotis brandtii | reverse complement strand
GGGAGGGGGGGAGTAAGAGATCAACCGAAGGATTTGTATGCATGCATATAAACATAACCAATGGACATAAGACACTGGGGGGTAGGGGAGGCCTAGGGAATGTCAAGGGTGGGGGGGGAAGGAGACATATGTAATACTCTTTGTAATACTTTAAGCAATAAAACAAAATTAAAAAAAGAAAGAAAGAAATATGTGTTGATTGATGACTGGGGGAGCTAGGAAAGGGCTAACATGGGACCACAGGGCAAGCCTTAGAGGCAGGGGCAATGGGCTCTCTGGGATTAAGGAGTCATATTGGCATGGATTCCCAGAGATCAATTCAAAGAAAGGATGAATCAATTTAGCGAACTGAGCAGCAATAAAGAGTCTGGTGTTTCAAGGATGAGGAAAGGGTTAGTCTCCCAGCATGAGAAATTAGAAAAGGAAGAATGAGGGACTGGAGCTAGGTACATGAGGAAAACACCAGGTAGGCCAGGCAGGCATGGCAGGAAGAGCCAGACAACTCTGGAGGAAGATGGCATCATCAAAGAGTGGGCCACAATTCTGGGGAAAGACAGGAGGGAAGGACCTGAGTCTTCAAGAAAACTGGCCAGGCTCCTGATGGAATCACTGTGGGCTCTGTGGGGTAAGCTGTCTGGAAGGGAGCAAGTAGGAGGACAAAGGTAGACATAATAGTGAGTTAGTCCCTGCTCCTAAAAGGAGACCAGAAGCTGGATGTGTGATGGTGGTGGTCATACACCTGTGCTCTGGATCTTGGTCTGAGGGTGTTGGTGGATGGAAAGGGCGCCTTGGTACTGCCTTGAGGTTCTGGGAATGGGGACTCAAGTTTTGGAGTTCTGAGAAGACCATCTGAACCACAGCATGGTACAGGAAACTGTATTGCTCCTGACAGGGGAAGAAGAGTCATTGAGAAGGGAAGATGAGAAGGAGGGATGCATCCTTGGAAGGAGAAGCCTGAGCTTGTACCTGCGCTCTGCCTGCACAACTGCAGGCTGCTACTACCACTTTGGGAGGACCAGGTCTGAGAGGCTGAAGTTAGGTGGGAGCCTCAGGGCCAGAGAGATGAGACCCAAGAGCAGGCAGGCCCTCAGGGGCAGGAGACTGCACTGCACAGGCATACATTGTACCTGGGTCAGGAGCAACTGTTTCACATAATCCATGGTACACAGGACACCTGTTTATCCACATCCCATGCTAAAATGCGAGAATCAGAGCCCAGTTAAGGCATGCCCACAAACCCTTTTAAGTGGGCATTTGGGATTGGGGGCCTTTTGATTCTCAGAACCCCCAGATTTTAGTTTAAAAGAAGAAAACTTTTGCCCGGCTGGCGTGGCTCATTGGCTGAGTGTCGACCTATGAACCAGGAGATCATGGTTCGATTCCTGGTCAGGGCACATGTCCAGGTTGCAGAGAATCACTGATCGGCTGCCTCCTGCCTGCCCCATTTTTTTTCAGTGTGGGGCAGGCAGGAGGCAGCCGATCAGTGATTCTCTCTCATCATTAATGTTTCTCTCTCTCTCTCTCCCTCTCCCTTCCTCTCTGAAATAAAAAACATATTTAAAAAAATAAGACAACTCTTTAATTGCTTACATCTGTTGAGCATCAACTCCTGAGTTTACTCCCCAGTAGGCAGTTGACCTTCAATAAATGCTAACAATTTCAGTTGATACAATATGAACAAGTGTGGTCTCAGGTTACTCAAAATAGGCATTCAAACTGCAAGACTCTCTCCAAGCCTCCTTTCCCCATTCCCAGTCCCCTCTGTCCCACCAGACCCCAATTTCCTTAACCTTCAGTGGACACAGAAGGGGCTGGGGCCAGATCCCTGGAGGTAACAGGATCCTCCACCATGGCAAAAATATAGTCAGGATAGCTGTGGACCCCTCTGTCTGGCCAGGACACATACTGCAGCTGTTATACAGATGAGATATTTAAAACACAGAAAAGTGGGGCAAAGAATTTAAAAAAGAAAGCATTTATTGGGCACCTACTACATGTCAGAGCCAGTTCTAAACACCTTCCATTTAAATCCAATAGATAATAACTGAAGAGATGGGTATTACTGTTAATGCCCATTTTACAGATGAGAAAACAGACAGGAAACAGCTCTCCCCATGTGGGAGCCTCTTCCTCCCCTTTTAGTACCTTCTGGAAAGTGACCTGGAGGGTCCTGAGCATGATATCTGCATTCAGCCACGTTTCTCTCATCTGAGGATGTGGGCAGGTGGGAAGAGGGAGGAGAACAAAGATCATGAGTGCCAAAAGACACATTTACAGAAAACAAAGCATTTTTGATTAAAAATGAAATACATGTTTTTCACGATCATCTAAACAAGAGGTGTAACAGGAGAGGGAGGTAATTTGGGTTAGACTGGGGAGAGAGAAGGGAAGAGGGCAAAAGGAGGGCCACACTTGACCGACCCCCAAAGCCGACCTTAACCCCAAACTCCTAATCCAGGAACCAGAAGTTTATCAAGGTGTGAGGCAGGGGTCCCTGTGTGGCAATGTAGTCCTGACTTCCATCTGTGCCTTGGTAAAGGCCAAGTTCACTACCCAGATTATGCTGTCACCCCACCAAGTCCACCCCTTCCCTGAATACCAGGCTTGCATACTCAACACAGCAAGGGGAATTCTGTTGGGGAGGGGCTCTAAACCCATAGACCTGACAAAGCCCATGCTTCCCCACCCCTTCCTCAGGCTCCTGCAATTACATCCCCCAGCTTGGTATCCATGCTGTGGGGAACCGATATAGGGTTGAGCCTCAGACTGACCTGCTGGCAAAATCACAAACAAGTCCCAGCTTAGAGGGCTCAGTCCTCTTAGCTTAATTAGGCTTGACCTTATAACACTCCCTGGATCTTATCTGGGAGGCTAATGGGCTGAAGGAAGTGCAGGAAGTGTAACTATGGTCAAAACAGGTGAAACTCACAAGAACTATGTAACTATGGTGACCACTGCCTTGTTTACCTCTGACTATAAAAGGTTGGTACGGCCTGAGCACCAGTGGAAGTCCTTCCTCTTGAGTTGGACTTACCCGCCTGGCCCCCAATATTCCCAAATTATCTCGTCTTTTCTCTTTCATTTGTGTGTGGCTCCTCTTCCAGATCCTGAACCCTGAACCACGTGGGACGTGGAGGGAAACATTTACAACACATGCCAGTTCCACACTGGGGACAGCAGAATATTCTCTCTCTCTTCCTCTTCCTGCTATTATCCCACCCCTTCCTTGAAAGCTTCTCCCCGGTGACTGGACAACCTCTGTTCTTGGGGCTGGAACCATGAGAAAGCAGCTCAGCATTCCTACAGAGTGTCCTGTTGAAGATAACTTTTTAACTGTACTAGAGGACCAGTGCACAAAATTTGTGCACAGGTGCAGTCCCTAGGCCGGGCCAGTGATCAAAGTGTGAGTGTCTGGCATGGAAGAGCAGGTCCCAGCTGACCTCTGGGCCCTGAGCAGCACCTGGGCCTCCGCATGCACCCCTCCGCCTGAGTCACAGCCACCAAGTCCCCACGCGGAGATGTGGTGAGTGCTGCTGGACACCATGGGCCCGGGCACAGCATGGGCCTCTGGACCATCCAGCCATGCCACCCGGAAGCCAGACGGGCAGCGCGCTCTCTCCCGGCCGGCCTCGCAGACCAGCTTCTGCACGTACCCATGGGGAGCCCGACTAGCCCCCTGCAGTCCTGGCAGCTGCAGCCTGGCTCTTCACAGGTCCCCGGTACTGGGGTACGGGGGCTTCCCCAGTGCATGAGCCCTGCGTCCCGGGGGAGGGTAGCAGGGGGAGTGAGAGCAAGCTTGGCGGACACCCCGCATTCTCACCACACTTCCGTCCCAGGGACTCACACCCCCAGGTAGTCTGGCGAGAGGTTGCAGCCCTCTACCTGGGCACCGCGGGAGGTTGGTTGCTGCCACCCACCCCCAGTTCTCCGTCACAACCTGGGGCCTGGGGCCAATCAGGCAATCAGGGCCTTCCAGCCACTGGTTGGCATCTGCAGGATGATCAGTCGGGGCTGGGCCCCCCACCCGGCTCTCTCAGAGCCTGGGAGCCAGGCAGTGGCCCCGCCACTAACACAGGTAGCCGTCTGCAGGGTGATCGGGTGCCTGCTCGCACCTGCCTTGGCCTGGTGCTGCCCACTCACCTGCTCTACCACCCCACCATGGTCCCGCTCTTATCAGGGTCCATCAGGGCCGGCAGTGCCTCCACTGCTGCCCGCTGCTAGCGCTGCACCACCGACACATGCCATGTTCTGCACCACCCCCTGGTGGTCAGCGCATATCATAGTGAGCGGTCCAACTCCCAGTTGAACAATTTGCATACTGGGCTTTTATTATATAAGGATTATGTTTTTTTCCTGGACCAAAATTTTTTGCACTGTCCCCTTATCAATGTCACTCAGTTTTAACACCTTTCGTACCGCTCACGAGCTTTCTCATGTTTTGCGCGCCATCTGTTAAGGACCGCTCATGAGTTTTCTCATTTTTCATGCGCCATCTGTTATGGACCTTAGATGTCAACACACTGTCTTGTCCACATCGAATGAAGCGATCTCATTGGTGGAAACCGTGCAGGTCAATCTACGAAAAACTATATAATTGCACGAACCCATAGAGCGTTGCAGTTACATTGTATTTGGGTCATTCGAATAGTCTTCATCTTCAAGTTCCTGGCACTTTTAGAAATGCCCTCTCTCAGAAAAAGGAAGGAAACCAACGAAACTGATACACTTCCTTTCGTGTTGTTCCATTCTAAGGAAAACGATGAAATGGACAAAAAAAGTAGTGCTGTACCTTATAAACTGTGGACTTTTCAATTCATTTAGCGTGTACAACGTCCTCAATCCACAAGCAAAAATGAAGTATAAACAGTTTCTGCTATTGGTGGCGAGAGACTGGATAACGAATGACAATAATGAAGGCTCTCCGGAACCAGGGACAAATCTGTCCAGCCCTTCCCCTGGGGGTGCAAGGAAAGCACCTCGTAAAGATCCACCCAAAAGGTTGTCAGGTGATATGAAGCAGCATGAACCTATGTGTATTCCAGCGAGTGGAAAGAAAAAATTTCCTACGAGAGCCTGCAGAGTTTGTGCCGCCCATGGAAAAAGGAGCGAATATCTAGATATTTATATAAATTTTGTTTGGTCCCTCTTCATAGAGGAAAATGTTTTACGCAGTACCATATGTTAAAAAAGTACTAGGAACTTTAATTGTTTAATTGTTTTTGTAAATAAAAATGTTATAATTATTGAAAAACAACACCTAAAGTGCATTATGATCTGTAGTAATGATGATTTGATTTAAATAACGTGCAGTTTGCCCAAAAACGTGCGGTCCCTGGCGTATGTCTTAGAGATTTCTATGTGGTATGAAATGTGTTAATAAAGGAATCTTCTGAGGGAAAAAAAGTTATCATTGATGTAGACACCTTGTCCTTCCTCTTGCTAAGCAGCTCCAAGCCTAGCACTAGTGGCAGCCAGCCTCAGTTCACAGCTTAGGTTCTCCCAGACACCTCTAAGCCCAGCACAAGTGGCAAACATCTATAGGTCACTTTGTAGGTCATACCAAGTGGCCCCAGGCAGAGCAAAGGCAATGGCTGAATTTGGTCCCTCACAAGAGGCCCTGGAACCAACACACCCAGTGGTCTGATTCAGACCACATCAGAGCACTACCCAACCACCTTCACAAATGACACCACCAAAGGGTAGGCTCAGCTGGCACCAGAGCCCTGCTAAAATGAATCCTGTTCCATGGGATCAGCCCCTATGCAACAGCTCCTCTGCTATAATGAATGAGATGAACCCAAAGAGGCCCACACCAAGACATATCATAATTAAAAAGACACAGTCCACTGACATGCCAACGGCCGGTGCTTCCAGGGTTCAGAAAGTCCCACTTCGGGCGTCTATTTATGCCGGGGTTCATGTCCCAGCATCAAGAAGGGTTCAGGGATCTGGAAAAGGGGCTGCACGTAGATGACATAAGAATCCAGAGACTAATAAAGAGTCCAGAGACGAGATATAATTTTGAAAGGCATTGGGGGTCAGAGGACCTTCAGCTAAAGGAACTGAAGAGTCCCTCCTTGCCTAGGACCCTTGCTTTTATTCACACAATTTGTCCTAAGGCAAGGTGGAGATAATACACTTCAAAGGGTAAGGTTTCAAAGGGTACAGAAGCATTGTCAGTTTGGGGAATAGCCTACAGCTGTTCAGGTGTTTGGCCAGTAGGAGGCAATAACATGTAGATTAAGATGCCCTTTAACTGTCTGGCAGCCACAATCAGTTTCCTATTCAGGTTTGGGGAAATGCCTTTAGCCATTCCCAACAGGTGACTACATGTGTGACTCAACCCTGTTGAGTCCCCAAGTCTCATCAACCTTTTGATGAAACTCTTGAAATTATGACATGCTGGAATTGGTCTACGGCATCCAACAACAATCAAGGCTCAACTAGAACAGGGCACACACAACCCACCCAGGGACATACCTGGAGCACCTGGCTCAGGCGACTTAGGGAGACTGTGCCACTGGCCCCACAGGACACCTACTACATAAGGCCAGTCTACTAAGACCAGGAGACATAGCAGGTATACCTATACATAGAAACAAACACAAGGATGCAGCCAAAATGCAGACAAAGAAACATGTCACAAATGAAAGAACAGAATAAATCTCCAGAAAAAATTAAGTGAAATGGAAGCAAGAAAACTACCAGATACAGCATTTAAAACAATGCTTAAAAGCAACTTTAAGGAACTTAGTGAGAACATCAACAATATAAGAAAGGACCAGTCAAAAATGAAGTATACACTAACTGATATAAAGAATAATTACAGAGGATCAACGGTAGAGTAGAGGAAGCCAAGAACCAAATCAAAGATTTGGAATATAAGAAAGCAAAAAACACCCAACCGGAAGAGCAAAAAGAAAAAGAATCCAAAAATATGAAAGTAGTGTAATGAGCCTCTGGGACAACTTCAAGTGCACCAACATTCACATCCTGGGGATACTGGGAGGAGAAGAGAGGGAGCAAGAAATCAAAAACCTATTTGAAAAAATGTCAGAAAACTTCCCCTACCTGGTGAAAGAAATAGACATACAAGTCCAGGAAGCATAGAGAGTCCCAAACAAGATGAACCCAAAGGGACCAAGACACATCATAATTAAAATGCTAAAGACTGAAGACAAAGAGAGCATCTTAAAAACCTACAAGTGAGCACCTATATGACTGTCAGCTGATTTCTCAACAGAAACGTTGCAGGCCAGAAGGGAGTGGTATGGAAACATGGAACAGACTGATGAATCTCAGAGGGAAAGGTGGAGTGGGGCTGGGAAGAGATTAACCAATGAACTTATATACATACTAGAGGCCTGATGCACAAAATTTGTGCAAGAGTAGGCCTTCGCAGCCCCAGCTGCCTCGGCCCTCGCAGCCCCAGCTTCATCTGGTCGTTCCGCTGTCTGGCTGTTCAGTCATTTTGCATATTACATGTTTATTATTATAGACTAGAGGCCTGGTGCAGAGATTCGTGCACCGGTGGGTCCCTCAGCCTGACCTGTGTCCTCTCACAATCCAGGACCTTGTCAGATAGCTGGCTTCAGCCTTATCCCTGCACAACCGATCCAGACAGGAGGGAGCCCGATCATGTGCATTGAGCATCATTCCCCTGGTGGTGAGTGCGCGTCAGAGTGACTGGTTGACCAGTCGTTCAGTCACTTAGGCTTTTATATATAGACTAGAGGCCCGGTGCACAAAAATTTGTGCACTCGGGAGGGTCCCTCAGCCTGGCCTGTGCCCTCTCGCAGTCGGGGACCCCTCGGGGGATGACCACCTGCTGGCTTAGGCCCGCTCCCCGGGGGATTGGGCCTAAGCTGGCAGTCAGACATCCCTCTGGCAGCCCAGCAGCCCTCGGGGGATGTCCACTTGCCAGCAGGGAGCAGACCTAAGCTGCAGTCAGACATCCTTAGCCCTGCTGGGGAGGCGGGAGAGGCTCCCGCCACCACTGCTGTGCTGGCAGCCATCAGCCTGGCTTGTGGCTGAGCAGAGCTCCCTCTGTGGGAGCACACTGACCACCAGGGGGTAGCTCCTGCATTGAGCGTCTGCCCCCTGGTGGTCAGTGTGTGTCACAGTGACCAGTCATTCTGCTGTTAGGGTCAATTTGCATATTACCCTTTTATTATATAGGATAGAGGCCTGGTGCATGGGGGGGGGCCAGCTGGTTTGCCCTGAAGGGTGTCCCAGATCAGGGTGGGGGACCCACTGGGGTGCCTGGCCAGCCTGGGTGAGGGGCTGAGGGCCGTTTTCAGGCTGGCCACACCCCCTTCAGGGTGGACGGTCCTGCTGGGGTCCCTGGCCAGCCTAGGTGAGAGGCTGATGGCTGTTTGCAGGCTGGCCACAGCCCCCAGCCACCCAAGCTCCATTGGAGGCTGGCTGGAAGCAGGTATTTGGGATTTATTTAGCTTCTATAATTGAAACTTTGTTGCCTTTTGTGGAGGCCACAGCCCGCCAGAGCAGGCGGGAAGCTTGGCTTCCTCCATCGCCGGGGCAACCAAGCTTCCTGCTTGCTCCAGCTCCGTGGCTGCTGGCTGCCTCTTGATTGGGTTAATTTGCATATAGTCACTCTGATTGGCTGGTGGGCGTGGCAAAGCTACAGTCAATTAGCATCTTTGTCTTTTATTAATGTAGATATGCATTATGTATGGAAACAGACAATAGGGTGGTGAAGGCTTGGGGCACAGTGGGAACCAGGTGGAGGGGGGCAATTGGGGGGAAAAGGGGGACATCTGTAATAATCTCAATAATAAAGGTTTAAAAAAGAAGATAGAAAACAAACAAGAACCAATCAGAAATGAAGAATACAATAAATGGGGGAGAACCAAGATGGCAGCAAAGGGCAACACCTGTACTTGCTGCCTCTCACAACCACATCAAAATTACAACTATCACCCAGAACCACAGGAAAACTGGCTGAGTGGAAGTACTATAACTGGAGAGGTGAAGAAAGCGCATTGAGACTGACAGAGGTGCTTGCAATGGTCATTGTTCCTGCACTGGAACCTCAAAGGCGCAGGGCTAACTGACAGCCATTACTGTTTGTTCCCCCCTGGTGATTCCCTGAGATCACCAGGCGCCCCACCCAATTTACAACCACACCCAAACTGTGTGCAGTGGCTTTTGCATATGAATGGCTTGTTCCTTCTCAGCCTAAAACCTGTCAAACAGGCAGCAGCTGGGTCAGGGAGCCCCAAAGCTATTAAAAGAAGGCCCAAGACCGGCAGCAGCAGCCTGCCTTACTTCACAGCTGGGTCTCGTCTGGGCACTTCCAAATCCAATACAAAGAGGAGGAATCTGCAGATCTCTCTGTAGCTCCTGCTGGGTGACTCCAGGCAGAGGCTGACTTTGCACCTCCTTGGAGATCCAAGAGCAAGTGTAGCCAGTTGTCAGTGTGAGACCATACCAGATTACAACTCTTCACATCCATAAGTGACACACTCAAGGGGCAGACTCAGTAAGCACCAAAGCCCCACTGAAGCAAGACCTTTCCCATAAGAGTGTCCCCTGCACAGCAGCTCTTCCATTGTAGACACAGCTGGTCCTCACTGCCAACTGGCCTGGAGGTCAATTCCTCCCAGTGATACCAACAGCAATCAAGGCTCAACTACAACAAGACTGTGCACACAGCCCACAAAGGGGTGCACCAAGAATGTCTACCTCAGGTGATGGGGGAGGCCGAGCCACTGGGCCCTATAGGACACCTACCACACAAGGCCACTCTATCAACTCAAGGAGACTTAGCAGCTGCCCAATACATAGAAACAAACACAGGGAAGCAGCCAAAATGTGGAGACAAAGAAACATGTCACAAATGAAAGAAATGGAAGAAAGCAAAATACTGGATATAGAGTTCAAAACCAGTTATAAGGTTACTCAAGAATGTTCTAGAAGCCTCCAAGGAACTTAGTGAGACCTCCGAGGAACTTAGTGAGAATGCCAAAAATAAATGGAAAAGGATCAGACAGAAATTAAGAATACACTGACTGCCGAAACCAGTTTGGCTCAGTGGATAGAGTGTCAGCCTGCGGACTGAAGGGTCCCAGGTTCAATTCCAGTCAAGGGCATGTACCTTGGTTGTGGGCACATCCCCAGTAGGAGATGTGCAGGAGGCAGCTGATCGATGTTTCTCTCTCATCGATGTTTCTAACTCTCTATCACTCTCCCCTCCTCTCTGCAAAAAATCAATAAAATATATTTAAAAAAAAAAAAAAGAATACACTGACTGAAATAAAGAATAATATACAGAGATTTAAGAGACTTGTGTATGTTTATTTCCCCCACGTCCCACGTGGTTCAGGGTTCACGATCTGGAAGAGGAGCCGCACACAAATGAAAGAGAAGAGACAAGAGATAATTTGGAAATATTGGGGGG
>NW_005357271.1:301788-318589 GCF_000412655.1 Myotis brandtii | reverse complement strand
GGAAGGGGGTGTGGGGGGTGCGGGAAGAGATTGGACAAAAATCTTACACCTATGGTCGAGGACAGTCGGTGGTCAGGGGGGGATAAGGGCATGGGGTGGGGTGGGAACTGGGTGGAGGGGAGCTATGGGGGGAAAAAAGAGTAACATCTGTAATAATCTGAATAAATATTTTTTTAAAAAAAGGGGAGACCACAGACAGTACAAGGTCATATGAAGACACAGGCAGAGACTAGCATGATGTAGTTACAAGCCAAGGAGCACCAAGGATTGTTGGCAGCCATCAGAAGCTGGAAGGGGTAAGGAATGGAGGGCTTGTGGGTAGAGCTCACATCTTCATCTTCTACATCCGTCCTATAAACAAACACTCAGTTCGTGGTAATTTGTTATGGTAGCCCCAGGAAACCAACACAGATCATACTACTCTACTTCTTGTATGTATTTTGAAATCTCCATAACTTGCAAAAAATTTTTAATAGCATATTGAGGCTGTGGCAAGCTGCGAGGCTCCAGAAAAGGCCTGAAGAAGGAACTAATTGGACTCATGAGTTGAGAGTTGAGTTAGAATTATGGACATCCTGTGATGTCCCATCCCCTGCTCTCCCTGAATGCCATGGCCCATTTGGTCCTATGGGTCCCCTGCTCTCCCTCAAGACCCCTCTCCCACTGGGCTGCTCCTGTTCCTGAGACCCTTATGAGGACTGTCTACCTAAGAGTTTGCATGGACCATCTAGATGGCCCCTGCTGTTTCATGCCATCATGTAGATCTCAGGGCACTTGCAGAGGCCTCTCCCTCTCCACTTCCGTCTGACTTTTTTCTTCATAGCCCTGTTCGCACCTGGCATGATAGATCTCTTTCCTACTGCTATCATTCTCCTTCGTGTCAACCTGTGTGCATTATGTAGGATCTTGACATCCATTTTGTGTGACACCAGGGCTCTGGATACATAATAGAGAAGTGGGCAGAGAGGAAGGGCAAAGCAAATGACTGTGGATAGGTCAAGTAAAGATCCCAGATCTCCTGAGCAGCCGTGACCGCGCCCTGACCTCAGATAAACCCTTCCCTAACAAGAGAGCAGGTGGTGTGCACAGTTGGTAGTCTCTAAAGTGTCAATGTGTCCCTAGTGAATGGAAAGGTGTGCCTGTGTGCTGAAGTAGGCAGAGGGATCCTGGGAAGCACTGACTAGGTCCCATCCTCTGTGTCAGCCCCCCGAGTCTCATGCTTACTTGGAGCAAATGTGACAGGCCCTGCTACCCATGCCCATCCTCCTCCCAGATGATGAGCACCTGAGTAACAGCAGCTCCAACTCTCCCAGGGACAGTGCCAAACCCTCCTAATAACTCAAGAGGAAGCCAACATGCTGAGTCTGCTTTGTCCTACACACAATGTCAACACCAGGCCTGAGAATGTCCCCAAGCTGTCAGGTCCCCAGCTAAGAAGACCCCATGGATATCATCCTTTATACTTACCCTGACATCCGGCCTGTCCAAACCAAACAGAGGCAAATGGGGTGGTGTGGCACACAGACTTTATTCTGACCGCCCCCACCTCCTGGGTCCAAGCCCATATCCTGACAACAGAATGGGCTCACTCAGCACTTAGAAAGACCCTCTTGTGTGCAGTGTTGGTGTAAGGATGCCAACGCCACTCCACATCTGCTGTGGCCTCCTGTTCCAGCGTGCCAAGGCGAATCATGTATACTGGTAGAGGGGAACAGAGACATTATCAACTATACAGCCAGCTTTTCCCCACCAACAGACCTGAGATAAAGTCCAAACTCACACTTGAGCTCAAAGCGAGGGCCAACCTCGGTCAGCTCCACATTGCGGTGGTTGGTCTTCCTGTACACATGGTGTCTGGGGCAAGGGAAGGCAGGGCAGGAGTGAGAGGAGGCAGGAGCAGCTATAGGTCAACAACCACTAGTATAGGGACACAAAGGTCAGGATACAATCCCAGAGCCCAGCCCATGGACACACCGGAAGGAGATGTAGTCATTCTGGTTTGCAAAGGTGATGACCCGATGGCTGTCTTCTTTGGGCACAGGGAACAGGTAACGAAGTATGTCAGAGACCTGGGGCAGAGGGAAGAAGATTGGGGAATGCCCAGCCTGGCATCGCCTGCCCCCAGCCCTAGTTCCATGATCCCAGACTCACCCGCTTGCCCAGACGGGAGGAGAAGCCATGAATGATGAGGTGAGGTTTGGCCTCTGACACGGTGCCCAGGTCAGGGATGTCATGCCGCATAAGCACATTGCATAGTGTGAAGTAAGCAGTGGGGCCAAAGGGCAGGTGACTGACAATGAACCCCACTGGTGGGGCCAGATAGGCTGTCAGAGACTGTCTGCTCTCAGATGGCCAACCCGGCAAACACCCTGCTCCCTCCCACCAACCTTACCAGGTGTGCCACGATGCTCATGGATAACTATCAGGTCGGTGACACCATTAGCTTTGCAGGCTCGCACCAGTGCCCCCACCTCATGTCGGCCACGGTTCATGCGCTGGGCACCAGGAAACACCAACTTCAGCTCCTGCACGTGTACACACACCAGTTAGGACTCAGGCCACTGGTACCTGAGCATCTTCCACTCCCTGATTCTTTTGATACCTTTGCAAACATCTTGAGGCGTGAACTGGGGTCTCGGGAAGTCGTGATCATGACCTTGGGATCCTCAACCCCTGCCCATCGATATTCATCATCCACATGACTGGTCACACCTGTCAGATGCATGAGGGGCAAGAACATGAGATTATCTTGGGAAGTGAAATACTAACTTGGGAGTGGCAGAATCCATTCAGAGCTGCACCATCTGACAATATCTTCAGTGATAGGATGCTCCACACCCACAATGGGCAATAGGGTGGCACCAAACCATATTGGCTACAAGCACAAGTTTAATGCAGAACTGAATTTTCTAATTTGATTTAATTTCACTCATTTAAGCTGTATTAATCACACAGGGCTAATGGCTATTGTGTTAGCATAAGTACAGATTCTAATAAGGCCAAAGGTAACAGACTCCTATTTCTCCTAACAAATATTTACATCATTTGTGATTCCTTTCAGATGTGTTGAATAACACAATGAGTAAAACATTTGGGTGCCAATGAAGTGCTGAGAGCTCGGGAAATGGCAGTGAACATAATGGACACTATCCTGTCCCAGCAAAATTCACATTCCAGTGAGGGAGACCAAAGCAAAACAGAGAGTAAGTTGGGTGGTATCACATGTGTCTCTAATTGGAATTGGGAGCACTCAGGACGAGCTCCTCTGAGTAGCCATCAGTGCAGAACCATGAAGACTCTGGGGCACAGTTCCAGGAACATGAGTCGCAGAGCCTTTCATCAAGGTGTGTGAGGAAAGATATGGAGGCCAGTGGGCCCCAGTGTTGGGGAAGGTCACCTTCACCACCAGCGTCGTCAAACTCCAGGGAACCATGTAAGGCCAAAGCCTCCCTACGTAACTCCGTGGGGATCAGGCGGTTCTCTGCAGGGGAAAGACAGAGGGATAAGTGAGATATACAGATGAAGGTCTCAGTTAATACAACACTATGGCTTACAAACCTGATGGGAAAAATACCTTTCTTACTCCTTTCTGAGCAGAGATGATACTGGGGGGTGAGAGGTTGGGGACTATTTCTATCTACATGCTAACCTGTTAACAATAGTTATAGGAAACAATTTGCTACAGTTCCTGAGTCTCATGGCTTGAAGGTTTTTAGACTGCTCTTTCTGTATAAAGGTGGACCAGAAATCCTGAAACCCTCTGACAACAAATCTGCTAATCATGATGCTCTAGGTCAGAAGTTTCCTCTGTGAACTAAAGCTTGACCTGGCATAGGGGCTGGGCTGTGGGAACATCCACCTTGGGAGTATAGAGCTATACATGACTGTGCCCCTGGAACCAGCACTTGTTAGTGTGCCCTGGTGGAATTCTTGCACATGGAAGATACTCACCTGAAGGAAATCTCCACTATACTCAACGGATTTTAGAAACAATGCTGAACAAAAACATAAAACTGCCAAAGAATACATATAACCTAATACTACCTTTAAAACTAAAAATCAACCAATATGATTTAGGGATACAAATAAGTACCATATAAGCACACACACAAAAACCAAGGAAACAGTTTATTTTTAAACAATATTCAATACTGTGGTTACCTAAGTTGTGGAAAATATTCCTGAATTTCAATACAGGGGTGGACAAAACTAGGTTTATAGTTGCATTGTAACATTCTTTGAGTTAATAAAGCTATTGTAATAATAACCTGAATGTCTTTCCATACAAACAAATGTAAACCTACTTTTGCCAACCCATGTATACTGACCACTTTCCATTTCTTAAGATGGGCGGATAGATTACAGTTGTTTAACATTATGCTTAACATAAACATACACACACATAACCACACACACTGTGTATATATATATATATATACATACATCTAACAACTAGGAACATCTAAGTAATTTAAAATAATCAGATACTGAGTTGATGTACCTTCAGATAAGAAACAAAGCTTCACCAACACAAGAACACAACTGGGTGAATAAATATGTCATTTTTAATCAGACATGTGTGACAAACTCTTCATTAGTATGGCAAATGTAAAGTGGGGAAAACACTGCAAAATTAGACCCTAATTTACAACGCAACTAAAATTAAATTATATACGGATTAACAGTTTAAAAATGCAAGGGACTCATAATACCACTAAAAGACAGCAAGATATGCTTTAATACCTGGTACTAAAGAAGATAACGAGATGAAAAACTACGGGGAGTGGAGGTGGGGAACGTCTACAAGGACCATAGGGATCATTTTAAATTTGAGAAGAACTAGACACACTGTAAGCAAAATTAATAGACAAGCTGTAAAATCTCGATACTGTAGCATAAATGACAAGTAATTCATACCATCATCTGGAGGAGCACTTGCAAGCAACAGAAAGACCCAGCAGGCAAAGAAAATGACCAGTAAATACTTGAAAAGATGCCCAACTATACTACCAAAGAAATGCTAATTAAGTCACTTGGTTTTTCCATTGGGTTTTAAAATGCAAACCCGCAGTCTCTCGAGGGGTGGGTGACGCCGCCGGGCAGCGGGGACCATACCTTCGAGCGCGCGCCGCACCTTCTCCTTCCTCTCGTAGGCGGCGCGCTGCGCCTCCTCGCGGGCCTTGCGGTAGAGGTACTCGCGGCGAAGGCGCGCCTCACGGCGCAACTAGGGAACAGCGTGTCGGGTGAGCGCCTCTTTCTCCATGCACGCTCGGCCCCGGGGGACCACCCATCCCGAGCCCACAGACCTCATCCCCAGCCCTCCGCGAACCCCCAACCTTCAAAACAGAAGCTCAAACATCCCTACCATCCTGGGCGCCGCTTCCACGTGGGTTTCGGAGAATCTGCGAGAGCTGCCAGCACTACGCAGTCCTCGCTTCCGCCCTCAACCAAGAAAGTGGTAGGTTCACTAAACGCTGCTGATGGGAGTCACAAGGCGATTGGCCAGCCCAGAAGCGCATGCTCACTGGAGCTACCAATAGGCAGAGGAAATGTCAAGATGTTGTTAGGCGGCCTGGGGCTGCCATTAATAAAGATGTCTTCCTTGGCTTCACCATTTGTCGCGGCTGTGCAGAATGCCCAAATTGAAGATGATGTACCGCTAGTTATTATGCCATTGGCGGCTTGAAATAGTGCAGCAGCTGTAAAGCCAGCACAACGGTAGGCCGCAGGATCGCTTAACAGCTCCTTTTGGAATTAAATCTAAAGCCGTTTCTCCCTTAAAATGGTTGCTACGCCTCCTTCCTTCGCCACAGCGATAGCCCTACTTTTAAAATGCAGCCGCTTCCAGAAGCGACTCGGAACCCCACAGCTCTCGCCAACTTTCCGGTTGGCTGATTCGCTTCGGATGCTAAGCGCAGAAAGCGACTACTCGGTTGCAATGCTGCTGCTCTGAGGACGCTTGCCATTAGAAGCCGAGACTCCCACGGCTTTCAACCCCACGGCTTCCACTACGTGATCGCTGGGCCCACAGCGACGGCGGATCTCGAACGTCCATTGGCTACACTACCGGCACGGTGAGCGGTGATTGGGCGACCTGGAAGGAGACTGGCTCCAGATTAGAGTGCGGTGGGCCATGGCCGCAGCCGATTTACGGGCGGAGCTGGACTCGCTGCTGCTGCAGCTGCTCTGGGACCTGGAAGAGCTGGAGTCAAAGCGGGTGGCGCTGAACGCCCGGGTGGAGGAGGTGGGAGCCTGGGACGGGCGGGCGGAGGGTCACGCCGAGGTAAACCGAGTTTTACTGATCCTCTCTCTTTCCGAAGGGCTGGCTTTCGCTCTCCAAAGCTCGCTATGCCATGGGTGCCAAGTCGGTAGGGCCCCTGCAATATGCCTCCCGCATGGAGCCCCAGGTCTGCGTCTGCACCAAGTGAGGAGCCTTGCCTGCTGAATCGGGTAGGTGGGGAATGCGCAGGGTGGGGCTGTCAAAGATCCATCCTCCCTTCTCTTTCTTCAGCGAGGCGCAAAATGGACTCCAGAAGTTTCGTGTGGTAAGAGCCGGCGCCCAGAGTCCAGAGGAGGTGGGGCCCCGTGAGGCAGGTGAGCCCCCCTTCCCGTCAGGGACCCCTCCCGATGTCAAAGACAAAATACAATTAAGGAGATGATTTTATTCAAGTTGCTTTGATAGAGCGCCCTAGATTTGAAGATCAAAATGTCTCAGCAGAGTGGTTTTGGCCTTAGACTTTTATAGGGAGAAATAGGTGAAGTCTTTTACAGTTGGGATTGTTTTGTAGTTACAGGAAGTCTCAGTCAGTTGGAAAGAAAATGTTTATCTCTTTCAGAAGGACAAACTTTCAATCTCAGCTAGTCATTCATAAAGAACAGGGAGTTGGAGAGTCTGTCTGACCTTTCAGCATGTTCAGGCAAAATGGGAAAGGTCAGTTGTGAAAGCCGCAACCTGCACGGCTAGGGTTCAGGATCTGGAGAAGGGCCACGCACAAATGAGGAGACTAGACAAGAAATACGAATTTGGAAATCATGGGGGTCAGGCGGAGAACCGCTCTCTAGTGGAAAGGCTTCACTGGGGCCCAGGCCCTGTTAGATTTTATTTAATTTTAGAACACACATCTTGCCCTTAGTCAGGCAGGCAATCTGGTAGCAGACAGACTATCTTAAAGGTCAGTAAATAGTAAAGATTTACTTTGAGACTATTACATCAGGAAATTGCTTGAGCCAGCATTGTCTCAACAGAACAATTGGTGCATAGCTTTTAGCCCTTGCCAAAGCTCAAGATCCATCAGCCTTCTGGGTTCCCTGTTTGCACTTTCATGATAGTGTAGACCAGCGGTTCTCAACCTGTGGGTCGCGACCCCTTTGGGGGTCGAACGCCCTTTCACAAGGGTCGCCTAAGACCATCGGAAAACATATATAATTACATATTGTTTTTGTGATTAATCACTATGCTTTTATTATGTTCAATTTGTAACAATGACATTGGGGGTCACCACAACATGAGGAACTGTATTAAAGGGTCGCGGCATTAGGAAGGTTGAGAACCACTGGTGTAGACAATGGATAGCTTCCAGCAGTCAGTGTATGACTTTGTCTAAACAAGGGTTGGTTTTATGAGAGTCTTGAGAATGTATGGACAGTCTCACATTTGAATCACAAGTGGGGAACGGTGGTTTTTTTGTGGTAAGCTGTTTTTTGGATCTTAAAAGGTTGCAGAGATTTTGCAACCATCAGTATTTCCCAGGATCATGAGCTCAGAGTTCAACATTGTCACCCAGAAGTTAAGGGCCAGGTAATAAGATTCCAACTTCTACCCTTTCTTTCTCCAGCTCTGCGAAGGCGCAAGGGCCTTACCAGGATTCCAGAGCCCGAGGCCTTCTCAGCCTCCCCAAACCCTCTGAACTGGTTTGGAATCCTGGTTCCACATAGCCTACGGCAAGCCCAAGCCAGCTTCCAGGAGGGTGAGTGGACTCTGCCAGTTGACCGTGTGGCTCTAAGCCAAAATTGGACCCTCTAATGCCAGGGCTGGGATTAGTCTACAAAGGGTTTTGCAGGTTTTTTCCATTGCATACTTTTGTTGCATGCCTGCTGTTTTTTCTGAAAGCATTTACAGCATCTTGGCAGTGTTCTAGGCTCATGATCAGTGCTGGGATACAGCAGGAAATGAAAGGGACAAATATCCTCATAGAATGTTATACTATTGAGGGGAGAAAGACAACCTGCAAATAAGTAAGTAATGAGAATTGTTATGCAAAAATAAGATAGGGTGTTGTAGATGAAGTGGGACAGGAATGGTCTGGGGGAACTGTTTTATGAAGGTGATCTGGGGGAACAGTGTTCTAAGCAGAGGGGCCAACTGGGGTGAAAAGGCAAGATTGTGTGGGCCATTGCAGAGAAGAGGCCAGTGGACTAGAGTTGGTGTAGCAGAGAGAGCCAGGAGCTGTGGTTAGAGGGCTCTAGGCCCCGATAATTTGAGGGCTGAATAGGCCCTGTTGAGGACTTTGGGAGTAATGGGGTAGACTTGCAGCCTGACAGGAATCCAGTGGATTCTGCGTGGGAACAGATGAGCAGAGGTATTAAGTAGCCACCAGGGAGCAGCCAGGCTTAAGATGCAGGTAGAGGTTGGTACATACTAGATCTCAAGGTCTCTTTTTACTTTTTTATGGCTTTCCCAGAATTTATGAGAATCATCTGGCAATTTTATCTTGACAAGTCCCGAGACTACTGACTTTCTCTGTCTTTTGAGAAAAACTCCCCCTACTCTCCTCCTCCAAATGACTGACTTCTTTGTTTGGTGGGCTAGATAAACTCCCCCTTCTCTCCCCTTCCCTTCCCCCTCCTTTTCTGCATTCTTTGGTTAGGAAGGAGAGGTATTAACCATCTGTTCTCAAGTGTCCTTGGCTGGGAAAGATAAGATCTTGCTGCAGACTAGCTGCAAGTTGCCCAAGCTGTTTGGCCTTGTTTAATTTTCTTGTCTCAGTTTCCTCCTGCACTGGAATCTTCTTAGCTTCTTAATATCCTTCTATAGAACCCCCCAGGATTTGCTGACAAATCAATTTGGGAATAAGGGAAGGATATGAGTGAAGGATGAGCCCACTGGCTAGCCAGGAATCCTGGGAGAATGGAGCTGCCCTCACCAGGTGTGGGAGGAATGCAAAGCAGCAGCTGAAAGGGTATGGTTGTGTTCCTAGTGGTGGAGATTCTGTGGGCAGTTGCACACATGCATCTGGAGTTTGGAAGAGGCTTCAGCTGGAGAGAGATTCCAGAGCCCACCACATAACTCTGGCATTTAAATTCCTAAGTTTCTGACACATGTAGCATTGAAGCTAAGATGGAGTAAAATCAGCAGGTGGACAGGAAGTGAAGGAGAGGAAGGGGGGAACCATTAGAGGAGACTGAGAAGCAGTAGTGAAGCAGGAGTAACACCTAGAGGGTGAGGTGTCCCAGAAGCCAAAAGGAGAATGTGTTTCCTGGATGGAGTTGATCAGATGTGTGGCCAGCTCTGCTGCTGGATAGGTAGGCTGAAGACAGGACTGGCCAGTGCATTGGTTGGCATGGAGGCCCAGAGGATTTGGCAGCAGCTATTCCAGCAGAGGCATCAAGCAGAAGCCACCTAAAGGTTGATCCAGAGTGTGGAATACTGTTGGAGGCAGAGAAAACAGATGGAAGGAGTGAGGGTGAAAGCCGCGAGGGACTGTGGTAATGGAGAAAAGTAGGAAGAAAATAAGAGCATGAGACAGTGTGTGTAATGATCTGTGGATTATTAGTTCCTGGTGGGTGATAGAAGGGGGTCAAGAAAGTCTTTTGAGGAGGTGACATTTTAGCAAAGACCTGAAGAAGGTGAGGGTGTGGGTCCAGTGAGGTTTGGAGCAGCCATTGCAGGGTGTACCTGGAATGTTTTAGGAATAATAGAGGCCTAGCGCCTTTCCAATCCCTGGGAATGTCCAGATTCCCTTAAGTCATGTGTCACACTACAGATACCATGGTGACAATTTCTCCCCTTCCTCTAGGCCTGCTGCTGGCTGTAGATATGGCCAGTCTCCAGATCCACATCAACTGGGGTCGAAGCCAGCTTCGAGGGCTCCAGGAGAAACTCAAGCAGCTTGAGCTTGGGGCTGCCTAACCTGTGGCCACAGAAGAAGACCATGAGTTCAGTTGTTCTTTGATGTGGTTGCTTTATTTCAGGCCTTTTTCCTTCACAGCTTGCTCGGCCCCTACCACTACCACCCCATCCCAGACAGCTAATCACCCCCACCTTAAAATTTTTCCAGTCTGCTGTTTCCAACTTTGTTATATGTGAAAGTTTAAAGAGGCAAACTGAGTAATGTTCAAAGTCACTACTATGAAACCACTTCCAGTCTTTGTTCTAGGACACACTCATATGGGGAGGGTCAAAGCTGTTAGGTTAGTTTATATTAGGGAGCAACAGAGCAATCTCATGCATAAATCACTGCAGGAGAAGTAGTGCATAGCTAGTGGCAGAAAGGACAAGAAGTAGGTGCTTCAGTTTCACTAGATCCTCAAAACTGATTTTGATGGAAAGAAAAAAAGATACATGGCTAGCAGATCAGGAGAGTGGTTTCACGTCGATAACAAACACAATTACCTGCATACATGGGCAGCCCTTGGCAGGTTTTAAGCCAAAAAGTAAAAAAGATCTAACCTAGATTTTCAAATGAACTATAGGAAGAGACCTTTCAGGTTTTGAAACACCTGCCTTCTATCTTTTCAGTAGTGAGGCTGAACCTTTTGTAATTTGTTAAAAGGCCAATTGTATTTGCTATTCTGGGAACTCTGTCCTTATTTCATTTTCCTACTGGGTTGTGGATATTTTTCGCAGTTTTTAAAGAGCTAATTTTTATGCTTGGGGAAAATTGGTTCTTTGTTCACAATATGAGTGATTTTTTAGTTTGTTTTTTAACTTTATGGTGGTTTTTTTTTAATGGTTTAAAAAAAATAACTTTATTGTAAAATAAAACATATTACATTATAGAACCACACAGAATAATTGAAAAGCTTAATGAATAATTAAGGTGAAAGCTATAGTAACCATCACCCAACTTGTGTTTCTTAGCCTGTTTTGTTTTACATTTTATTTTTTCATCACCATTTATCCCCATATACCCTCTTCCAACCTCTTCCTCCCCGCTGCAATCACCACACTGTTGACCCTGTCCATAAGTTCTCCTTTTTTTTTTTTTTTTCCTCAATCCCTTCATCCCCCACTTCAACCAGAGCTTCAATTTCACTAGTAGTGATCTAATCACATTCCCTGGTTCTTCCTGATTTAGTTTTGGAAGATTATATGTTTCTAGAAATCTATCCATTTCTTCCAGATTCCCAATTTGTTGGTATATTTCTTAGAATTCTTTGTATTTCTGTGGTGTCAGTTGTTACTTTCATTTCTGATTTTATTTGAATCCTCTCTATTTTTTTCTTGATGAGTCTTGTTAAGGGTTTGTCAATCTTGTTTCTTTTCAAAGAACCAGCTCTTGCTTTCATTGATCTTACTGCTATTTCATTTCTACTCTGATCTTTATTATTTTCTTCCTTCTACTCTGGGCTTTCTTTTTTTTTCAGATTCCTTTAAGTATAAAGTTAAATTGTTTATTTGCGCTTTTTGTTGTTTCTTGAGGTCGGCCTGTAATGCTATGAATTTCTCTTTTAGGACTGTTTTCCCTGTGACCCACAGATTTTGGGTTGTTGTGTTCTCATTTCATTTGTTTCAAGGTATCTTTTGATTTCTTCCTTGATCTATTGTTAAGCCATTCATTGTTTAGTAATATGTAATTTAGTCTCCATATCTTTGTGGGTTTTTCAGTTTTCTTCTTGTGATTGATTTCAAGTTTCATGGCATTATGGTCAGAGAAGATTCTTGATATGATTTCAGTCATAATTTATTGAGACTTGTTTTATATCCTAACATATGGTCTATTCTAGAAAATGTACCATGGGCACTTAAAGGGAATGTATATACTGCTGTTTTGGAGTGAAATGCTCTGATGATATTGATTAAATCCATTTGGTGTGGTGTGTCACTTAAGACCACCGTCTCCTTGTTGATTTTTCTGTTTGGATGATCTTTCTATTGATGTCAATGGGGTGATAAAATCCCCTACTATAACTGTATTACTGTCTTTCCTTTTATGTCCATCAAGCTTTGCTTTACATATTTAGGTGCTCTTACTGTTCGTTACATAAATGTTTACAAGGATTATATCCTGTAGGTGGATTGCTCCCTTTATTATTATGTAGTGTCCTTCTTTGTCTATTACTATAGCCTTGGTTTTAAAGTCTATTTTCTTACATAGTATTGCTACCCAAGCTTTTTTTTCTTTTCCATTTGCATGAAATATCTATTTCCATCCCTTTACTTTTTGTCTGTATCTTTTGTTCTGAGGTGGACCTCATGAAGGCAACATATACACGAGTCTTATTTTCTTATCCATTCAGCTATCTTATGTCTTTTGATTGGAGCATTTAAGCCTTTACACTTAAAGTGATTATTGATAGGTATGTATTTATTGCCATTTTATTTTTTAAATTATGTTCCTGGTTTTGTTTTTTTTTTTGTTTTTTCTTGTTTTTCGCTTCTCTTTTTAAAAAAAAAATATATTTTTATTGATTTCAAAGAGGAAGGGAGAAGGAGAGAGAGATAGAAATATCAGTGATGAGAGAGAATCACTGATTGGCTGCCTCCTATATGCCCTGACTGGGAATTGAACTGTGACCTGGTCCATAGGTCGACACTCAACCGCTGAGCCACGCTGGCTGGGTTTTTCCTTGCTTAGTCTTCTTCTCCTTCCTCTTCTCCTTGTCTTTCTCCTTCTCTTTGTCCTTCTCCTCTTCCTCCTCTTTCTTCTTGTTCTTCAAGTCCTTTAACATTTTTTTAAAATACTGTTTTGTTAGTAAGAAAGTACTTTAGCTTAAGCCCTTTATTTCTCCTTTAATTTTAAATGATAACCTTGCTGGGTAAAGTAGTCTTGGTTCTAGGTCCTTGTTTTTTATCACTTTGAATATTTCACACCAATCCCTTCTGGCCTGAAATGTTTCTGTTGAGAAATCAGCTGACAGTTTTATGAGAGCTCCCTTGTAGATTCCTTTCTCGTGGCTTTTAAGATTCTCTGTCTTTAACTTTTGCCATTTTATTTATGATGTAACTTGGTGTGGGCCTCTTTGGGTTCATCTGGTTTGGAACTCTGTGTTTCCTTGTATGTCTTTTTCCTTCACCAGGTTAGGAAAGTTTTCAGTCATTATTTCTTCAAATAGGTTCTCAATCCCTTGCTTTCTCTCTTTTCCTTCTGGTATCCCTATGACATGGATTTTGTTGCACTTCACGTTGTCACAAGGTCCCTTAAACTATACTCATTTTTAAAAATTATTTTTTCTTTTTGATGCTTTGAGTGGGTGTTTTTTGTTTACCAAATCGCTGATTTGATCCTCTACTTCATTGAGCACTCTGTTTATTCCTTCAGTGTATTCTTGATTTCAGATTTGACGTTCTTTATTTTTGACTGGTCTTTTTTATGCTGTTCTTCATTTTTGACTGGTCCTTTGTCATGCTGTTGAGCATCCTTATAATGATTACTCTGAACTCTATTATTTGATAAATTGCTTACCTCCATTTCATTTAGCACTTCTTGTGGAGAATCCTCTTGTTCCTTCATTTGGGGCCTGTTTCTTTGTCTCTGCATTTTAGCTGCCTCTTTGTGTTTATTTCTATGTTTTAAGTAGATCTGCTATGGCTCCCTGTTTTGGTAGGGTGGCTTTATGTCGTCAGTGACCTGTGGGACCCAGTGGTGTAGTCTCCTTGATCACATTAGCTGGGTACTCTAAGAATGTCCCTTGTGCATGTTATGTGGGTCCTCCTGTTATAATTCAGTCTTGATTGCTGTTGGTCCATTTGTATGTGGGATCAACACTCAGGCTGGCTGGTAGTGAAGCTCAACCCCCAATACAGCATGAAAATTACTATGCAGGTGCTGATCATACGAAGTGGAATTTGCCTCAGGATGGTTTTGTGCCTGCTGAAATCTCCCTATGGATATACTGTTTGTGAAGCTTATTGGATCCTGCTCTGTTGTCTAGAACTGGTCACTGGGTGTAATAGTTCTGGGCCTCTTTGGTGGGGCCCTGGTGCAGGCCAATGTCAAATGCTGTCTGTGACTGCCTCTGGGCAACCTGTTTGGAGCTATCAGCGATCCACAGCTTGTGGCTCCCTCTACTGGGCCTGGGTGTGTATAGGAAGAACCAAGCTGTGCACCAAAGTCTGCTTCGTACATATATATACAGTAGGTCCTGGGGTTACATCGGAGATCCGTTTCTACGGTGCGACGTAACGCGATTTTTGCCGTAAGTCGGAACCCACCTACATAAGCACCTACGTCACAGACATGGAGCACATACACAGCAGTAATGACGTGAAAGAGTAAAAAAAATTTAAAAGATAACAATTCCTGACCTTTACTTATGGTAAATAAATAATAAATCATGCAAGACTGAAGATACAATTATTGTCTTTAGAAAAGTCAGCCACTGGGTGTTTAAACAATGTTTTATTATTAAAGTTGTAAAGAAACCTGGGTTAAGCTTGGCAGGCAGCCTGGTGTAATAGTCTCTAAGAATAGTGGTACATAAAACCCTGAGTGTCCTTTTTAGTTGTCTCAATTGAAATGAACAAAGAAATGAGCAGCAGCAGTCAGTCTTGAGCAGATGTAAGGGTAACTGGAGGCATATGCAGAGGCACCGAGCCTGGCTATAGTGGGACTTTTATGAGGGGCTGCTAACTTGATCTTCCCGCTATGGCCTCCTGAATCTTGACCACAGTTCTCAGAAGAGACCTGTTACAAAATTTGGGTTTATATTAAAAATAATAGGAAGTCATTGAGACATTTCAAGTAGGGAGGTGACGTGATTTATTTTATATTTTACATGACCAGCCTGTCTGTGGTGTGAGAGTGGATTAGAATGAATGGAGACAAATGAACATAGGAAGCTACTGTTAGCACCTAAGCCATAAAGGATGGAGGCCTGAACTAATAGGAAGTGGAGAATGTACATAAGGGACATCTGGTGGCTGATTAAATGTAGGAAGTGAGCCCTGACTGGTTTGGCTCAGTGGATAGAGCGTAGGCCTGCGGGCTGGAGGGTCCCAGGTTCGATTCTGGTCAAGGGCATTAAAAAATAAATGTAGGAAGTGAGGGACAAGGTGACATTGAGAAAAGAGAACCCTAGGTTATTAAAGAGCTAGTTTATTAAAGAGCTCATTTAAGCATAATGAGAAATGTAGCAAAATACTGGTAATAGACAGTAGGGGTGTGGTATTGCCTTTCAGTTCTTCTTCACCAAGGATCTGGGGATGTTTTTTGTCTTGGTCTGTTCAGAGCATTTTTTATCAGCTGGATTCTCTGTAACCTGCTTGACCTCTGCTGTGGCCCACATCAAAAGAGCTATCATTTTCAGAGGATAATCTATGTCCTGAAATCTTCTATGGACTGAATTGTGCCACTACCCCAAATTTATCTGATGAAGTTCTAACCACCAATGAGACTATATTTAGAGATGCAGCCCATAAGAAGGTAATAAAGGTTCAAATAGGTCATAAGGGTGGGTCTTAACCTGATAGAACTGGTGTCCTTACAAGAAGAGGAAGAAATATGAGTGCTTGTCCTCTCCAGACACCCACGTATATGAGAGGCCACGTGAGCACACAGTGAGAAGGCAGCCATCTATAAGCCAGGAAGAGAATTCTCACCAGAAACCAAACCTGCCAACAGCTTTGTCTTGAACTTCTGGCCTCCAGGACTATAAGGAAATGAGTTTCTGTTTTTTAGACTACCTAGTGGCATTTGTTAAGGCATCTGTGGTATTTTGTAACAGCAGCCCAGCAGACTAACAGTGTTAACAGGTAAGTATTGTCATTTTCATTTATAGATGATGATGAGGCTTGGCGTTTGACTTGACTAAGATCCCACAGGCAGTAGCAGCTCACCCTCTGCACTCCAATGGATCCTTCCTTATATATCAGCCCTTTGTTTCCTCAGAGAATCATCTGGGCTTACCTGGGAAGTACCAAGTCTTCACCAATTCTATTTCTAAGATCCTAGCTGCTAGTCTTCCTTTCAGCCTGCTGTGCAGACCCATAAAATTGTAGCAGGATAGTAGGAAGCTAGGAAAATCCCTGGGGAAGTAGAACAAGGAAACTGAGACAAAATTAAACAAGGCCAAACAGTTTGGGCAACTTATAGCCAGCTTGTGAATCACATGACCTTATCTTCTCCAACCAAGGACACTTGAGAGCAAATGGTTTATACCCTCCTCCATAATCAGAAAATGCATAGCTTAAATCACCCTGGCCTGGGAAACTAGAGAACAAAGACCCAATTAAGGCCATTTGTGCCAGCTAAACCCAAGGACAGAGGACAGAGGGAAACAAATAATAAAAATCCAGTTAAAGCCAGACAAACCTAAGATACAACAGACCAAAGAAAGATAAAACAGACCAAAGAATAATTTAAAAAATTCCCAATACACTCATTTGAGGTATCAGCATATTAAAAATGCACCTGGCAAGCTGATGAATATTCTACCAAAACCCTCCCCTAAGAGTCTCATCTGCAAGAAAATGAGAGAGAGAGAGAGAGAGAGAGAGAGAGAGAGAGAGAGAAAAGAAGAAGAAGAAGGAGGAGGAGGAGGAGGAGGAGGAGGAGGAAGAGAAGAAGAAGAAGAAGAAGAAGAAGAAGAAGAAGAAGAAGAAGAAGAAGAAGAAGGAGGAGGAGGAGGAGGAGGAGGAGGA
>NW_005357271.1:299431-301435 GCF_000412655.1 Myotis brandtii | reverse complement strand
AGGAGGAGGAGGAGGAGGAGGAGAAGAAGAGAAGAAGAAGAAGAAGAAGAAGAAGAAGAAGAAGAAGAAGAAGAAGAAGAAAGAAGGAGGAGGAGGAGGAGGAGGAGGAGGAGGAGGAGAAGAAGACCCTCAGTTCAAAGATTCAATGCTCACTCTAAAGCAGGCCCATGCCCCATCCTAGGCGTGAACTTTTTATTTCTTCCTAAATTCTAAGGATGTCCAGGAGACTTGCAGCTAGGATAGCATTGGGCAGTGCAGCTTGACCTGAGATCACCCCCTGATCCTGTTTCTAAGGCCCCCTTTTCTCTCACTTCCCAGTGACTTAAAGCAGCCCAGCCTTGGCTCACTTCTTTCCTAGAAAGCCAAAGCAGAGCACCACCTGGGCTCCCCCTGTTATTTCTTCTACCCTAATTTCTTCCTTTGTTTCTCTGTCCCCAGGGCTGATAAACATACTCAAACCCACCTGGACTTGTATTAAGAAATCTTTCCTACATAAAGTTAAGAACCCACACACTATAGGCTGGCCTGAGGCAGACCTGCTGTGGGCCAGCCCATGTCCTGTAACAGAATGGTGGAACCTCAAGGCCTACTCTGAAAAACTACTCAGACAGTCTTCCCAGTCTCAGAGGTCCTGAGCTCTGCTGCACCATTGTCCTCTCACAATAACAAGGGGATTGTAAATCATCTATAAACTTCTCTGCAGTATACTGCTTGGTTGTATGTAATTTCACAGGAGACTCCAGCACCTCACCATGTTATGGAATTGCAATGTTGCTAGTTTTTTTTAAAGATATGTTTTGTTGATATTAAAGAGTGAGGAAGGGAGATAGAGAGAAACATCAATGTGAGAGAGAGAAATCGATCAGCTGCCTCCTGCATGTGCCCCGACTATGGATTGAATATGAAACTTGGTTATATGTCCTGACCAGGAATCGAACCCACCACCTTCTGGCATTGGAACATTGCTCCAACCACAGAACCACACTGGACAGGGCACAATGTTGCTAGATTTAAAGAGGAGCTTTTTCTAATTTAATTGTTTATTGTTACCTTTGTGTAAGATACCTAAGCTTGTAATACCCTTGTTTTAAGTATAGTTGCACAAGGTCCCTACTGAAGCAACTTCTTATGTTTTAGTGTGAACCAGATGAAATGACTGTTTTGGAGGTCAAAAAATGATCCAATATCAGCAATTTCATAAATGCAGTTGCCCCTCATCCCTCCCTCCTCTATCCCCCTTGGTAACTCATGCACCCCTCTGATGGCTCCAGGTCCCTAACTGTGAAAAGGGTTAAGTAATTAGTTTAATACTGGAAGGGATAAGGTCTAGAGAGGATAGAAGCATCATGGCCTGAAGAATTAAAACAACCGTAAACCAAGGACAGAGGTATTTCTGGCCTGAGCAGCTAGGAGAGTTATAGGGGTAATAAAACATCTCTGGGAAAAAAAAAAAAAAAAGAGGCTATTTTACTTTTTTGAGCAGAGGAGAGAAAGCAGACAGCAGTTTCAGTCTATAGGCTTGGCAGGATAAGATTGCTAGGTACCATAAGATAAATAAATAATAACTCCAACTTAAACAAATAAGTTGGATATGTGAAGGACAAAAAAAAGTCACAGGATATTGGGGAAAAGGAAACATTTTCACAGAGAATAGAGGAATGTTACAAAATAAAGAAAAAGAAAGAAGGGAGAACCATGTGGCTTTGACTTTAGCAGAGTGACCAATGGGGAAAGCACGGAGGTCCTAAGTTGGGAAAGGGTCCAATTGAAAAGGGTCATAAAAAAAAAAAGCTACAGCTTTTATAAATGCCTTAAGACAAATAAAGCAGTGGCCACCCTCTTTAAGGGACCCCCCCACCCCACCCTGTCTCTCCATGCCAGGAGAGACAGTCTTAGAATTAGAACTAGGGTTTTAGAAATAGCATCTGTTTGCAATAAAATTTCTTCTGCTTGCAATAAAATTTCTGTACTCGCTACCACCTTTTGTCCATGGCTTCATTCTTC
>NW_005357271.1:294504-299092 GCF_000412655.1 Myotis brandtii | reverse complement strand
TTAAACAAATAAGTTGGATATGTGAAGGACAAAAAAAAGTCACAGGATATTGGGGAAAAGGAAACATTTTCACAGAGAATAGAGGAATGTTACAAAATAAAGAAAAAGAAAGAAGGGAGAACCATGTGGCTTTGACTTTAGCAGAGTGACCAATGGGGAAAGCACGGAGGTCCTAAGTTGGGAAAGGGTCCAATTGAAAAGGGTCATAAAAAAAAAAAGCTACAGCTTTTATAAATGCCTTAAGACAAATAAAGCAGTGGCCACCCTCTTTAAGGGACCCCCCCACCCCACCCTGTCTCTCCATGCCAGGAGAGACAGTCTTAGAATTAGAACTAGGGTTTTAGAAATAGCATCTGTTTGCAATAAAATTTCTTCTGCTTGCAATAAAATTTCTGTACTCGCTACCACCTTTTGTCCATGGCTTCATTCTTTGAATTCATCTGGACAAGAACCCAGGAAAGAAATCACCCTTGTAACCCTGCTCAATAAAAACCCCGAATTAGTTGGTGCATTGGCTGGGAACTTAGAAGCTGACCTCTTTACATCAAACAGTGAGCATATGAAGGACCCACAGATTCTATCCCTTCCTCTGCTATCCCTTTATAATTTTGCAGACATTATTAGGCATCTGCCAGCCACCTAAACCTGGCTGCCATCTTATGCAGGTATTTCTCCTTTATTCTCCCTCCCATACTCACGCTCCACCTCTAGGGCCAAATTAAAGAGGGCATTGGTCAGTCAAATTAAGAGCCACAAGGGTGACTACCACATAAAAAGTCTCCCATGGGAGGTTAAACTGGTGATAGGTCAGGTTAGAGTATTTGGCTTCCCACCAGTTGCAAGACAAAGCCTGGCCATTGATTAAATGAGTGCTTGGATCCAGCACTGAAAAACAAATGCAGCAAGTCCTCCCTCTTGAATGTCCTTATGTAAGGGCAAAGTGGGGGTGCCTGGTCAATCCCTAAGACCAGCAGAGGCCTCATAGGAATACAACTGTAATTAAACTTTGCCCCACCGGGGAGTGCACATAAGAGTTGGTCACTCACTTGCCCTAGCTGATTTTGCTCAGTGGATAGAGTGTCGGCCTGCGGACTAAAGGGTCCCAGGTTCAATTCTGGCCAAGGGCACATGCCCGGGTTGTGGGCTTGATCCCCCCAGTAGGGTATGTGCAGGAGGTAGCCAATCAATGATTCTCTCTCATCATTAATGTTTCTATCTCTCTAACCCTCTCCCTTCCTCTCTGAAATCAATAAAAGTATTAAAAAAAAAAAAAGATTTTGTCACTCAGCACTCTGGGCCCTCACAGTTGTCCTAGACAGCTGGGGAGAGAAACCAAGACACATATGTGAAATCAGCACAGTTGGACCCACAACACAAGTCCACTCTCCGACCCAGATCCCACTCAGCCTTTTCTTCTGCTTTCTATCTCAGTGGTATTAGGTCAGATGGCATCCAGCCAGGATCCCTTTGTTCATAACCAGTTCGGCCCCCAGTATGACCACTGTCTCCTCGGTCCAGACCCAACTAAGCCTAAATTCTCAGTCTCCATTTGTACAAGCCTCTTTGATATAGAGGGAGTCAGAGTCCTACGAAACCTCCTAGGCGAGGTAAATATTCCCCAAGACATCAGTTGGGGGGCAGCCATCTTCTTCCCACTCCTAGCATGTGATCCTGGCCCTGAATCTTCTCGGCAGACATACCAGGAATTAATTACAGGTCTCTGTCATTTCTGCCACTACCCCTGTGAAGGTTTTAGTCTTTTAAGTATTTACTCTCAGTCCAAGCGGGTTTTTCCCAGGCAGTTTTACTGTGTACAGAATTAGAGGTTTTATTGCACCTGAGGGGCCAATTCCTCAGGTGGAAGAGGATACTTGATTCATTAGGCATGATAAAGGCACAATCCTGCAGGAGGTTAATGATCAATGCCTCCTGATGGGAGCATCCCGGTGGGGGTTAGTTTAAGTTCAGAAGGGCTCTCCAGAGCCCTTGGAATTCTAGGTTGGAACTCAAAGTAATCTGCATGCAGCAGATATTAATATCAGCCTTACAAGAGGGCCTGAGGGTGTTAGAGAAATATTCCTATCATTGGGCACACAGCAGAAAGCAAACTTGGATATGCACCACTTCCCTCAGGACAGGGAGAGTAGAAAGGATGGCTCGGCATGGGCGCGGGTCCCCGAGTTCAGAGAGTAAGTATGGATAAGTCTGCCAGACCCTCATCTGCGACCCTACATGGTGAGGCAATCTTTTACTCCTTGCCAGTGAGAACTCCCAGTACCCTTAGCCAGGAAGGGGGCATCCCCCTCAGGGCAAAGGGAGAGTCACAAAGGATGCTGAATGTCCTTTTGTGTGTTCCCTTATAGATGGGAAGTGTGTTGTCCACACTGCATAAAGACAGACCCTTAGGGTGTATTCTTAAGAATTGGGATGATTTCTACTCACAAACGTTAAAGAAGAGATGTTCTGCACTCAGGCCTGGCCCCAGTATCATCTTTCAGATGGGGAGTGTTGGCCCCCAGAGGGAAGCCTTAAGTATAACACCATCCTGTAGTTAGATCTTTTCTGTAGGAGGGGAGGGAAATGGTCAGAAGTCCCATATGTCCAGGCTTTCTTTGCTCTAAGGGACAAGCCAAATCTATACAAGAACTATAAACTTGATCACTCCCTCCTGGCAATAGTAACCCAAAACCCACCAGAGGTAAAAAAGAAGAATGAAAAGGCTCCAGTACCACCAGAGCCCTTTTGCCCTCCATCTGAATCCCCATGTGAATTATTTTGTCTCCCTTATCTTGGACTTCCAGAAAAAGTGCCTCCACCGGCATAAAAGCTAACACCCAAGACTGTCCCTACACAGAATCACCCAGGAGGCCTCTACACCCTTATAGAACAAGTGGGTGAATTTGGGTGTATCAGAGTACAGGCCCCTTTCAGCCTTAAGGACCTGAGCTAAATAAAGAAAAACCTGGGTAAATTCTCACATAATCCTGATAGTTAAATTGAGGTCTTTCAGAGCCTAAATCAAATATTTGACCTATATTACCAGGACTTAATATTCCTTCTAGAGCAAAGCTTGTCCCACGAAGAGAAGGAGATTTTGGCAGAGGCTCCAAACTTTGGCAATAATTATTATGTTTCTTGTGTACAAGACATCACAAATCCTGAAGAGAAAGAGAAATACTTGACAGGGTCTCAGGCAGTTTCCCTTGCAGACCCAGAGTGGGATCCTGATGTTAACATGTGGAAAATAAGACACTGTCAGGCTTCTATAATAATAAAAGGTAATATGCTAATTAGACCAGACAGCCAAACGACCTTCCAGACAAAGCCATGGCTGCGAGGGCCGAGCCCCTTGCACGAATTTCATGCATCGGGCCTCTAGTACATAATAAAAGGCATCAGGAGAAGCAAGTCTAAGCCTATTAATTACTCCAGACAAACAACCATCATCCAGGAGATTAATGAAAACCCCAGCACATTTTTAGAAAAACTCAGGGAGGCATTGATTAAGCATACCAATATAACCCCAGATTCATTAGAGAGGCAGTTAATTTTAAAAGATAAATTTAGCCCTCGCCGGTTTGGCTCAGTGGATAGAGCGTTGGCCTGCTGAAAGGTCCCAGGTTCGATCCCGGTCAAGGGCATGTACCTTGGTTGCAGGCACATCCCCAGTAGGAGGTGTGCAGGAGGCAGCTGATAGATGTTCTCTCTAATCGATGTTTCTAACTCTCTATCCCACTCCATTCCTCTCTGTAAAAAATCAATAAAATATATTTTTAAAAATGTTTTAAAAAAAAGATAAATTTATCATTCAATCAGATCCAGACATCAGGAGAAAACTACAAAAATTGGTTATTGGTCCAAGAGCACCTTAGACAATCTCCTGAAAGTCGCCACCTCTGTGTTCTATAATAGAGACCAGGAGGAAGAGGACAAAAAGGACAGGAGAAACCAGACCAGAACTAAAGTCCTTTGTGCCATGCTTTGGGAGAACAAGGGCCCCCAGTCAGAGCCAAGAGGCAGGTGGTCAGTCCCAGGCACCTCTTACAACTATGGCCAGGTTGGACATAGGGCTGGGTTGCCCCAAGGGGCATGGTGAACCCCCTAATTTATGTTCTGTCTGTCAAGGAAACCACTGGAAGTTGGACTGCCCTTGGAGATGAAGGTCCCTTGGGGCAGGGCAGCAACCTAGCTGGCCCAACAGGACTAATGGGGCCTGGGGTCTCCCCACCTGGCTCTTCATAGGACTGTCATTTTCACCCAGGAGCCCCGGTAAGCCTGACAGTTGAGGGAAAGAAAATTAATTTCCTCCTCGACATAGGAACCACTTTCTCCATACTCTCTAACCCTAGTCAATTATCTTCAGAGGCAATAACCATTATAGATGTATCTTAAAGGCCAATAAAGAAATATTTATCGCCCTAACCGGTTTGGCTCAGTGGATAGAGCGTCAGCCTGTGGACTGAAAGGTCCCAGGTTCGATTCCGGTCAAGGGCATGTACCTTGGTTGCGGGCACATCCCCAGTAGGGGGTGTGCAGGAGGCAGCTGGTCAATGTTTCTCTCTCATCGATGTTTCTAACTCTCTATCCC
>NW_005357271.1:283927-292104 GCF_000412655.1 Myotis brandtii | reverse complement strand
ATGTTTCTCTCTCATCGATGTTTCTAACTCTCTATCCCTCTCCCTTCCTCTCTCTGTAAAAATCAATAAAATATATTTTTTAAAAAAAGAAAAGAAATATTTATCTCAACCTTTAGGGTATAACTGGGTTGAGCTGTTCTCCCATGCCTTCCTAATAATGTCAGAAAACAAATTCTGGTGCACACAGAGTGGTTTACAGTACTAGATCTCAAGAATGCCTTTTTCTGTGTACCCCTGCATCCTGATCCACAATTTCTATTTGCCTTTGAAAATCCCAATAATCAGGACAGTCAACTAACATGGACAGTGCTGCCCCAGGGTTTTCGGGATAGCCCTCATTTATTTGGGCAGGTCTTATCAAAAGGCAGTTTAATTTCCCCAGCACTAAGGTCCCCCAGTATGTAGATGACCTTTTACTATGTGCCCCATTGGAGGAAATCTCTGAGGAAGGGACTAAGGCTTTACTAAATTTCCAGGTGGAAAAAGGCTATAAGGTTTCCAAAGCCAAGGCCCAGTTGTGTTCCTGTTCAGTTAAATTCCTAGGCCTTAATCTATCAAAGAGAACACGAGCTTTAGGAGAGAACCAGATAGGCCCTATTCTCAGCTTCCCTCAGCCCTGGACCCTAAAGCAATTGAGAGGCTTCTTGGGCATCACTGAATATTGAAGACTATGCATCCCTGGCTATGGAAAATGAACACGTCCACTTTACCAACTAATTGAAGAGGCACAGAAGGACAGCCTCTCTATTTTAGTCTGGGAACCTGAGGCCAAACAGTGCTTTAAACAACTAAAAAAAAAAAAAAAGCCCTTTTACAGACACCAGCTTTAAGTCTCCCAACAGGCCAGTAATTCAACCTATATATAACAAAAAGGGGGGTAGCCTTGGGAGTCCTGACTCAACTTAGAGGACAGACCCAACAGCCATAGGATATCTAAGTAAGGAAATTAATATTATGGCTAAGGATTGGCCCTCCTACTTATGGGCAGTGGCAGCCATCGCTCTCCTGATCCCTGAGACAGTTAAACTAACTTTGGGATGGGACCTAATAATATCCATCTGTTTTGAATAAAGCCCTGGATGCCAGCACAGGAGGAGGATGGAGCTGTATTGCCATCATCTGAATCATGGGACTCCTACTTGTGTGAGCCTTTGAAGGACCTGAAACTTCTCTTTTGAAAGAATCCCAGAGAGTCGACAAGTGTCAGATAAATAACATGCTCTGGTATTTCTGGATAATCATTATTTTCATCTTCCTAATAGTTCTTATTTTGTCTTTTTATGAGTGTCACTGAAACCCTAGGCTGGTACCTGGAGGAGACCTTTTCTACCCTTGCTAGGACACAGAAACACCATAAAATACTCCTACTTATATCCCCCTTTCTTGGCCCTCTGTATATACTATTCTTATTACTCATCTTTAGCCCTTGCCTACTTAACCTTTTGGTATATTTCATATCCTACTACTTAGAAACCCTGAAGCTGCAAATGGTCCTGAAAATGAAACCACAGATGGAGGCCACCGATTCCTTCTTCCTTGGACTCCTAGTCACCCACCTCTGATGGGACCCTGACTGCTGTCCCAATCATCACCCCTGTCCAGTAAGAAGTAGCCAGAACAATTGATGCCCCCTGTCCCCAATGGCAGTTGGGGGTTTCCTAATCTACTTGCAATAAAGTTTCTTTTGCTTGCAATAAAGTTACTATACTTCTCACATATCACCTTTTGTCCGTGGCTTCATTCTTTGAATCCATCTGGACAAGACCTGGGAAAGAAATCACCCTTATACCTTGCTCAATAAAAAAAATAAAAGTAAAAAAAGAACAAACAAACAAACGAAAGCAACTGCTTTCTACCACCCAGCCAGACAGTTTCCCAGGTCTGCATAGATACTGGGCCTGGGAGAAAAATGCACAAAAGAAGAGTGACAAATGTCCAGAGAGATAGAAGAAGGCTATAGAAACCAGGAGGCAGAGGATTTAAGAGGATATGACCTAGTGTGTTCCTCCCTCCCTAAGGCTACCACAACCATGGAATTTCTGGAGTGCCTCTATCAGGAGCAAGGAAGGCACTGGGAGCCCAAACGCCCTCTCCACTGCTATCCTGGCCTTGTGAATGGTCTTTTACAACCTGGGTACTGCATTGACAATATAATGAAGAGAAAATAACTTTGTCATAATTCTCAACAAAGCCAGCCCAGCCTTTGGGCTAGCAGGTCCCAATTGGAAGATGTTGGCAGGATTTTGTAAGAAAGACCTTGTGGTTCAAGACAGGAACAAGGAAAGTTCTAGGTGAGCAAAAGCCTGTAACATCCTGTCACAGAGATGGTCTGATAAGGCCCTCAGAGGTGGGCCCAGTGGGAGTGTCCCAATGTGGGCTGGACTAGACCCAGAAGTTTAGATGAGCTGAGGTTTAAAGAAGAGGGAGGGGCTGTGCAGGAAGCCGCCCATTGTCTTCGCTAGCAGAGAAGTGCAAACGAGGATCCTGGAATGCTGGTGAACCTTGAACCCATGGCAAGGGCCAGAGTTATGCACCATTGTCTAGTCCAGACAATGGAGGCTCAAGTTATTTCCTGATCAAATAGTCTCAGAGTAAATCCTTCTAATATTTACTGACCTTTAAGATAGTCTGTCTGCTACTGCAGTTACCTGCCTGACTAAGAGCTAGATATGTTTCAATATTGAATAAAAGGCTGGCGAGGCCTGGGCACCAGTGGAAGTTCTTCCCCTTGAGTTGGGCTTGCCTGTCTGGCCCCCAATATTTCCAAATTATTTCTTGTCTCGTCTCTTTCATTTGCGTGTGGCCCCTCTTCTAGATCCTGAACCCTGAACCACATGGGATGTGGGGGAACATTCGCAGGGCTGCCTTTCCTAGAGTGCAGCTTGCTGATTTGGAGCAGACTGGTAGGTGCTGGGCTCTCATCAGGTGTGCTCTTTGCATTTTGGGAGGAGCTTTCTATGAATTGGTCAATTGGTTAGCATCCCCAACTTGGGAGAACTAAATGCTAACAGCACTCTCAGGGCATCAGGACAACCTACAACAGTGGTTCTCAACCTTGGCTGCACAACCTTGGGGTGGGGCCACAACATTAGTAACAAAGAAACAGAATTTCCGGAGGATGAGGCCCAGAAACCAGGATTTTAAAAAGATTCCCAGGTGATTCTAATGTGCAGCCAAGGTTGAGAACCACTGCCCTAAGAGAAAGGTCCCACCCTACAATTGTTCTTTGCTATGTACCTGGTGCATTCCGCCCTGGTGACCTTCTGTACCTGGTCTATTGTCCTTACTCTGATCATGTCTTACTGTCTACCACAATTTCAAGACCAACCTTTGATGAGAGTAGGTGTTTTAGAGGACACTTCTTCACTCCTTCACTCCGGAGTGTGGAGGAAAGGGGCCGCATGCTGACCTGACGAGCTCAGGAGAGGCCTGCATAGCAGTTTTGCAAACTCAGAGACCTAAGGTAACCACAAAGGATGGTCTGAAATTAAACTTTGACTAGAAGCAGTTATGGTGGGCGGTTACGTCCTAAGCGGATATCTTCACTGATAAGGTCAACCTTTGCCGTAACTGAGCCTATCTGTCTTTTTGCATCTAGGATAACATATCCTTGGGATGTCTGGGTAACTTGTGATTTCCCTGAATCTGGAGCCCCTGGGGCACAACCAGGAGTGCTGGGTCCCGGGACAGATACCACAAATTCCTTTATCATCATGTTAATTGTTCCTGCACCCACCTAAGTATGTGTCCATCATTTTACTTTTTATCCTATCACAGAGGTTTCCCCGCTTCGCTTAATCCCACCTCCTTAAATCTGTCACCAATGAATTTCATGTATAAATAGGGATGTGACCCTGCCATTCTCCGGAGCACTATCTCAATTCGTTGAGGTTCTGCTTCCCGGCATATGTCGACAGGAGGTATGCACATAAGCCTGAGCACAGAGAGGGGCAACTCCCTCAGAAGCAGACCAGCCAAAAAGCAGCAGAGGTGGATATTCTGGGTAGCTGGGGGAGGTGGTACTAGTTTATAGTGTCAGAGTTGGGGCCTACACTGTGTGGTGAGGAAGACATCCTGGAAACCCTCAAGTTGCCCTACCCAGGTGGTTAACACTCATGAATACACCTTGAAGAGACACAAAAGAGCAGGGAGTTTGTAACACTAGTTCACTTTAGGACTATTTTGTTCTCTGTATTACCAGGGCCTAGAGGAGCTGAATGAGTAAGTAAATGATGCCCTATCTTGGTTGCTAAGTTGGTTGGAGCATTATCCCATACACCAAAAGGTTGCAAGTTCACTTCCCAGTCAGGGCACATACTTAGGTTGCCAGTTCAATCCCTGATTGGGGCACATATGGGAAGCAACCAACTGATGTTTTTCTCTCACATTGTTGTTTCTCTCTCTCTCTCTCTCTCTCTCTCTCTCTCTCTCTCCTCTCTCTCTCTTTCTCCCTTTGTCTCTCTCTAAAAAAATATCAGTGAAAATATATCCTCTGGTAAGGATTTAAAACAAAAAGAGTAAGTAAGGATATACCCTGACAAATGGAGGCCCCAGACATTAAGTTGGTATTTTCTGAAGCATCAGCCAAGAGAAAAATTATAACTCAAAGTTCCAGGGCCATCACAGTGGGGATAATAAAGATCTGGGATCTAGAAGACTCAGAGGTGGATCATCAAGGGGAATTCCTTGTGGTGTAGGAGCTAATCAATACCCCAAGTTAGAGAACCAGTTGATACTCACTACTAAGGACAACTCCTTGAGCAACTGAAATATCCAGGTGGATCATCTCACCTGGACAACTGATGATTTATAAAGAATCAGGACATTGAATGTATGTCACCATGTTGCTGTGGACATAAAATCATGATCCAACATTAAAGAATAAAGCAGTGACAGTGCCAAGACACACCTTGGATGTTGTTCTACCCTCATAATGCACCCACAAGGCCGGGACACAAATGGGCCTTCATCTGACTAATGATAATGTATAGGTCTCATAGCTATATGGTAGGTGTGAGCAACAATATATCATAACTTCATGATATATGCAAACAATAGGCCATAACTGAGAGAGACCATTTTCATGTCATGGCATCACTGTCTTGTTTAAATAGATACTGCTGCCCCAACTTTTGTGGTCCTTACCAATGACCATGGGTTAGCATGTGGGAAACCACAACTATTACTCTGATGGAAGAACTCAGGTCACCATTCTTTTTTTTTTAAATACATTTTTATTTATTTCAAAGAGGAAGGGAGAGAGAGAGAGAGAGAGAGAGAGAGAGAGAGAGAGAGAAATCAATGAGAGAGAATCATCAATAGGCTGCCTCCTGCATGCCCCACAGTGGGGATAGAGCCAGCAACCCAGGCATGTGCCTGACCAGGAATTGAACCCGGGACTCTTCAGTCTGCAGGGGGACACTCTATCCACTGAGCCACACTGGCCAGGGCTCATGTCACCATTCTTGATGTGTAGGACTGGCCCTCCCTCAGGACACAACCTGGACTTTCTACATATCATACCATCTATAGGAGGCAGCAGAAGTAAATAAAAGATGGAATAAACTTCCAGAGAAGCAAATATACACAACCACCCCCACTCTAAGTCAGAGGACATGCTGTCTACCAAAGCAAGAAGAGCATATAGGAGCTATCAATAGGAAAAGAGGAGTATCCTCAATTCAACCTTTCCTTAATGCAGCTCAACATGGAGGGGTAGACATGGGGTAGATGTGGACATTATTCCATTGAGTACTTCTGTTTTCATTTCAGCAGCACTGACTATGGGATCTATGAAGCTGGGGTCCAGCATCCTGTCGGAAGGAATGTGGACTCTGGACAGACCATAGTATCCCATTACCTCAAAGTTTCCTTTCCCCAGAACTCTTTCCATTTGCAACAGCATAGATGGACATGGAGAGCATTATGCTAAGTGAAATAAGCCAGTTGGAGAAAGATAAATATCACATAATCTCACTCATTTGTAGAATATAATGAACAACATAAACTGATGAACAAAAATAGAGCCAAAGGAAAAAAATATTTTAGAATATCATAGAAGTAATCCTGTTATTTGCAGATTTTAAATATTTCCTACAACTTTTGTGATATTATACTATGTTAGTACAGTTTTGGTAATATTATTATATTTAAAATATTTTTTGAAATATTAATATTTATTGCATGTAATCTAATATAATAATAGAGGAATATGAAAATTAGCCAGTATGCTGTAATGTCATGACCAATCTATAAGCTGCAAAGAGCTACAGGAGGGCAGGGCAGCGGGCAAAGAGCTACAGGAGGGCAAGGCAGCAAGCTACCAGCTGTGGGAGCTACTCATGCACAGATTCGTGTGCAGGGCTACTAGTATTATTATATTTTAAATAATTTTTCTTGAAATATTAATGTTTATTGCATGTAAATGGCTAATTATTTTGTATATAAACTCTGGTAATAGATTTATTTTGTATATTGTAAAAAAAATGATTAAAAAAAAGAGAGACGGGAAAAAAAAGTTTCCTTTCCCCTAGAATGGTTTGGGCAAATCTTGAACTCCAGCCCCACAAGGGATGATAGTGGGAGGAGACATATGCAGACCATAGGAAATAAGTGGGAGTATTTTTTCACAACCAGCCCCCAAAACATGACTTATGGAAATAGAACTTCTGAAAGCTCTGTGGCAGGCACTGCTTTACTGCCCTTTTTCAATAGGACTAGAATTATTAGCTGGGCGTATAGATGATCTGAATAGACCACATTTCCCAGCCTCTCTTGTAGCTTGAAACTTTCCTGTCATGGGGATGTGAGTAGAAGTTAGGTGTGCACCTTCTTGGTCATACCCTCAAATGGAAATGGCTCTCCCTCCCCACTTCTTTCTCCCCTTTCCACTGGTGGAAATGCCATACCCAGACACAGAGGAGGATCTCCCCACAGGGATGGTGGAATAAAAAGATAGAAGAAGCCTGGCCTGCTGATGGCTTTATAAAACAGAGCCTCCATATCAATTTGAACTTTTACATGCAAAAGAAATACAATGTTTAAGTCAACATTCTTCTGGATGTCTTTTGTCCTCAGCCAAACCAATATCCAACTAATAAGTGACTCTAAAAAAGGGGAACTAAGTGGAGTCTGGTAATTTCAGAGAATTGAGAGAACATAGGATAGGTGGCTGAGAAAGATCAAGGACGATGTGAGTTGAAATCTAATGGTAAAATTGCTGCAAGGCAATTGGATCAGCCGCCACCATCAAATATTGCCCCAGAGAACCAAATGCCAGGGAGGGGGGAGAAGGACCTCCCTGGGTGTCTGGTCCCATACTACTCCTGGTGATAATCTTGCTACAATAGTGTCCTGAAATAGGCATTAACCCCCCACAGGTAGTGGGGGAGCCATAAGGGTGTGACTTGGTGAGCCCCATTCTATGAGGGTTGACTAGGGATACTCAAAGAACTATGTGGAAACAGACAACATTATGCTAAGGCACACTTCAAGGAAACTATCAGGCAAACATAAGCCAGGTCCTTACCTGGTAAACAGAGGCTCTTGAGAGAAACACACATACACATTCCAACCTTCTGGAGTGCTAAGGGTGAACTATACCAGCTTAGGAATGGCTTGGCCACCACAACCTTGACTGACAGGTAGATCCACTAGAGATTTGTATAAAAGAGAAGGTTCTGAGTTCCTGGTATCTGTTAACCTAACAACAGTATAAAAAGCAGTATATCTATGCCTATGGGTACCTCTGGTCTGGAAGATTTCTCACTCTATGTACATAGCTGGGAATAATGAATCTCAGGTATCCTATCTAATAAGAGTAATATGCAAATTAACAGTCATTCCCTCACTCCGTCACTCCCTCACTACGTCACAAAGATGGCGGCGGCCACGGAGCTGGAGTGAACAGGGAGCTTGGATTGCCCCGGTGATGGAGGAAGCCAAGCTTCCCTCCTGCCCTGGCCAGGCCTGAACTCTGCTCAAGGCTATAAAGTTTCAATTATAGAAGATAAATAAATGCCAGATACCTGCTTCCAGCCCAGAGTGTGGCCAGCCTGAAAATGGCCATCAGCCCCTCACCCAGGCTGGCCAGGCACTCCAGTAGGGACCCCCACCCTGAAGGGGCAGTGGGCAGCCTGAAAATGGCCCTCAGCCCCTCACCCAGGCTGGCCAGGCAC
>NW_005357271.1:276161-283791 GCF_000412655.1 Myotis brandtii | reverse complement strand
AGGGCCCTCAGCCCCCCCCCCAGGCTAGCCACACCCCCATGGGGTGAGGGTCCCCACTGGGGGGTTTGACCAGCCTGCAAACAGCCCTCAGCCCCTCACCCAGGCTGGCCAGGCACCCCAGCTGGACCCCCCCCCCACACCCTGAAGGGGCTGTGGCCAGCATGAAAATGGCCCTAAGCCCCTCACCCAGGCTGGCCACACCCCCATGGGGTGAGGGTCCCCACTGGGAGGGCTTGCCAGTCTTCTTCCGAGTCTTAAACAGCCCAATCTGAGAGGTGGCCACTGATTTGCATGCGCTATCATTTAAAAAATAAAAAAGGGGGAATTTGCTGGAAGCCGGTCCATCCTTGCTGCTTGACACAGTCGCTGCAGGAAAGAAACATCTGCACAGCATATGTTTCAAGGGACCTGGCATATATAGCATATTGTTCTTAATATGTTTGCTCTCCTTAGTGCCATGTGTTTTAACCAAGGTCACCTCTCCGAGAAAGGTTGTTTCCCCAGGTGGGGATTTTTCCCCGAGGTTAGGGAGGGGATACAACCCCTTAATTAAGTGCCAGGCGGGTAGTTAAGCTACATAATCTTTACTCCCTGGAATGGAGATAAGAAACGCCCTAACCTTTGTAATAGAAATTGACAGGATTAAAATCGGCTGGTATAAATATAGATGTAACAAGACAATAAACATCAGATCCTGATCAGTTCCTAACCAGAACTCCGACCAGAACTTTGGCTGGAGATCCTGGCTAGAGGTCCTGACTAGGCTGCTGATCAACTGAAGGCTGTCTCCGTGTCATTCCTTCTTCGCAGACTCCGTCCACACCTTTGGGGACCCCTGGACCTGCTGGGGTTGGACCCCAGCATACCCTGATCCAGGACACCCTTTAGGGCAAACCCGCTGGCTCCCACCTGTGCACCAGGCCTCTATCCTATATAATAAAAGGGTACTATGCAAATTGACCCTAACAGCAGAATGACTGGGGATGACTGGTCGCTATGACACACACTGACCACCAGGGGGCAGACGCTCAATGCAGGAGCTACCCCCTGGTGGTCAGTGTGCTCCCACAGAGGGAGCTCTGCTCAGCCACAAGCCAGGCTGATGGCTGCCAGCACAGCGGTGGTGGCGGGAGCCTCTCCCGCCTCCCCAGCAGGGCTAAGGATGTCTGACTGCAGCTTAGGTCTGCTCCCTGCTGGCAAGTGGACATCCCCCGAGGGCTCCCGGGCTGCCAGAGGGATGTCTGACTGCCAACTTAGGCTCGACCCCCCGGGGAGCAGGCCTAAGCCAGCAGGTGGACATCTCCCGAGAGGTCCCAGACTGCGAGAGGGCACAGGCCAGGCTGAGGGACCCCCGCCCCCCCCAGAGCACAAATTTTTGTGCATCGGGCCTCTAGTACCTCCATAAGGAACAAGGATTCATCGGGTAGCCAGGTCTAATTGCATTGACTATAACCCTGATCTCACATATCCCTTGTCCAGATCTTGTTTGCTAGTTCCATACTAAAAAAAGAAGTCAGGAAGAGAGGGAGGGAGGGAGGGAGAGAGGGAGGAAGGAAGGAAGGAAGGAAGGAAGGAAGGAAGGAAGGAAGGAAGGAAGGAAGGAAGGAAGGAAGGAAGGAAGGAAGGAAGGAAGGAAGGAAGGAAGGAAGGAAGAAACCTCAGCTGGGACCTGGCATTCAGGTGTTATGCTATGTGCTGCACAATGTCAGGAAGCACCGTTCACATAGATTCCAGTACTGATGGCATTTCCTGGAACTGTGCATTGTTTATGTACTGACCTCAGGTGAATCCAAGTAATCAGGACCAGAGTCCAGAACCCTATCAGTAGAGATGGCCTGCCTGGCTCAATGTTGATGAGGGTCCACGTGACCAACCTTGAATTCAGGCTGTGTAGAGAAGGAAGAGAGGCCACTGTGGGCTGTGAGACTAGGAGAAATAAAGAAGGGTTCCAGGGACTGAAGACCCCTAGGAGGACCAAGAATAGGGACTGAGGGTGTGGGGGAACAGGAAAAACCTTGCCATCTTCCTCAAAACTGATATTTAGACTTAAGTCTCATGTACAAAAAACCCCTGCTGTGTAACGTTGGGTACATTACTTAATCTCTGCAGACTTGTTTGCTCTTCTATAAAATACCCAACTCACAGGGTGATTGTGAGGATTAAACAAGGTAACCTGAGCAAAGCCCATGCTGGGGCCTGGCATGGGGTTGATGCTCAGCAAACACTGGTTTCCTCTTATTCCCTCATCAGGTCTTCAGATTTCCTGAGATTGTCTGCAAAACTGTTCTGAACAAACAAAGAACCACAGTGTTAGAGGCTAGAAGAGATGAGCAGTGGGGCAGAGAACAAGACACAGGTATATGGAAGGGAGAGGAAAGGCGTGCTGGATGCCCACTTGCTTTCCCATGATTTTTAAGACCTCACAAATTAAGTCTGTCTTGTGGGAGCTCCACTTCCCCAGCACCCACTTTCTCCAAGGGATTTAACTTTGATCCACAGCACTCCACTGGGGCTGCACTTAAATGCTCAGTCCTACTATCTTTCTGAGTCTAGTGCCCCATGCAGGGTTAGGCTCATTGAGCTCAATAAATCTTTGTGAAATTAAAATGTCTGTCTTCTCTTGTGGTCATCACTGTAACCAGGTGATCAAACTTAGCTCTGATAATAGTGGGATAGATTGTGGTAGCATAGTTAACCCTGTGACCTCTAAGCAACATAGAACTGTACACTTTATTTATTTATTTATTTATTTAGTTAAGGTTATTTTTATTTACAAGTTTTGAAAAATATAGATTTTTTACATGGGTTACTTGTGCAAAGTTAAATTTAGAAGAATGATAAATGCACTCCCCTCCTCCCAGTTCCCGCCCCACCCTCCGCCCTCACTCCCCACCCACTGTCCTCATCCATAGGTGCACGATTTTTGTCCAGTCTCTTCCCGCATCTCCCACTCCCCTTCCCCCCCCAGAATAGTCAGTCCATTCCCTTTCTATGTCCCTGATTCATTATAATCACCAGTTCATTCTGTACATCAGATTATTTATTCACTTGATTCTTAGATTCACTTGTTGATAGATGCATGTTTGTTGTTCATAATTTGTATCTTTACCTTTTTCTTCTTCCTCCTCTTAAAGGATACCTTTCAGCATTTCGTATAATACTGGTTTAGTGGTGATGAACTCCTTTAGCTTTTCCTTATCTGTGAAGCTCTTTATCTGACCTTCAATTCTGAATGATAGCTTTGCTGGATAAAGTAATCTTGGTTGTAGGTTCTTGGTATTCATCACTTTGAATATTTCTTGCCATTCCCTTCTGGCCTGCAAAGTTTCTGTTGAGAAATCAGCTGACAGTCGTATGGGTATTCCCTTGTAGGTAATTGAGTCTCTTTCTCTTGCTGCTTTTAAGATTCTCTCTTTGTCTTTTGCTCTTGGAATTTTAATTATGATGTGTCTTGGTGTGGTCCTCTTTGGATTCCTTTTGTTTGGGGTTCTCTGCGCTTCTTGGACCTGTATGTCCATTTCTTTCACCAGGTGGGGGAAGTTTTCTGTCATTATTTCTTCAAATAGGTTTTCAATATCTTGCTCTCTCTCATCTTCTGGTACCCCTATAATTCTGATGTTGGTGCGTTTGAAACTTTCCCAGAGGCTCCTTACACTATCTTCATATTTTCGGATTCTTTTTTCATTTTGCTTTTCCAGTTGGGGGTTTTTTGCTTCTTCGTATTTCAAATCTTTGACTTGATTCTTGCGCTCCTCTGGTCTGCTATTGGGTGTCTGTATAATATTCTTTATTTCGGTCAGTGTATGCTTAATTTCTAGTTGGTTCTTTATCACAACATCGAGGGTCTCATTAGATTTCGTGAGGCTCTCATCAAGTTTATTGGCAGCTTCTAGCACATTATTGAAAGCCCTCAAAAGTGCGTTTTTTTGCTCTATATCCTCCATTTCTGTCATGTTTTTTTGTCTCCGCATTTTTTATGCTTTCTTGGTGCACCCCCTTGTGGGCTTTGTGCGCAGTCTTGTTCTAGTTAAGCCTTGATTATTGTAGTTAATACTAGAGGGATTTGACCACCAGGCCGACTGGCTGTGAGAATCAGCTGTATCTGCAGTGGGAAAACTTGTGTCCTCTGGAGAGGTGCTAATCTAGTCTTTGCCTGAGGCTATCCGGCAAGTGGCTCTGCGCAGGGCTTGGGCGGGGCGGGATCAACAGGGCGGGGGGAGGGAGCAGTTATGGCTGCTCTCAGTCCCGTTCCCAGAGGCTCTGCTTCTCAGAACCCCAGCAACCGCTGCAAACCTCGGAGAGAAAGCTGCCCTCACGTTCCAACTGATGCCAGACAATCCCACTTCTCCCGTTTGAGTCTGGGTCCCTAGAGACTCGCCCGGATTTGGAGCTCAGAGTCTGAGACTCCCTCCTGATTGAAAATGACAACCGTGCCCTCAGCCACCAGCCGGCTCCACGCGCACCTCCGTACCTTTGTATTTTCCCACTGCGCCTCCTCTGAGCCTCGGTATGCTGTTCTCTTTCCTTCTAGTTGAAGAGTCTCTCCTCAGCCAGCCTTCCTGTGGTTCTGGGTGATGTCCGTTCCGTCTTTTAGTTGTATTTTTGAAGTGGTTGTTTGCGGCAGCAATCTCCGGTGTTTACCTATGCTGCCATCTTGGTTTCTCCCGACAATGGAACTTTCAGACAAAACACTTATAAGCCTTGTCCCACACTGCTACTTAAAAGGTACTATTTAAAAATATAAATATCCAAAGAAAGATTGCAAACTTTTACTTTAAGGTTCTTATATTGAAAGGAAAGAAGAAACTAAAGCATGCAGCATTAATTCAGGATTTGTGTGGAAAATAGTTTGCCACTGATATGCTCCTTTCATTAGGTTAAAACTCTATAAAATGAGGGGAGATTTTAAATTTGTTCATTTAAGGTAGCACTGCTCCTTTTAAAAGATTAAAGGATCACCTACCTTCCCCACCTTAAAAATATGTTTCCATTCCACAGCTCTTTAAAAAGTAAAACCCAGACAACTTCCAGTACAGTAGTCCTAATTAGCCATCAAAAGAGATACAACCATCTGAAGCTTAACTACCTAGTACACATCAGCAACAACAAAACGTACCCCCCGTGCCCCCCCCCCCCTGAAAATTTTCAATCTGGTGTTGGTTGAATCCATGGATGTGGTACCTGTGGATATAGAAGGCTGACTTCTGAAAGTTAGCATGGGTGAATATCTTGCAAGGAGAGAATGTGTCAGTTACTACAATGATTGTACTCCTTTGGCTGAGTCTTTTAACATTCTCCTTCCTACTAAAAAAACCACTTTGTAATGCACATTGTTAGATCTTAGAAACATAGCACTTTTAACTTTCATCTCTTTCAAAATGGATGTTTATATGGATTTGTTTCCCTGTTTTCTATAGGCCATATTCCAAATGTTCACTTTTAAGTCCAACACAAGTGTCTCAGCTAGGATGAAACACTTGAATCATTCTGTTAAAAATAACATCCTGGGGGGGAAAAATGGCAACTGGCAGGATGGCAGTGAGGAAGAGAGTGTGAGACAGTGAGGGAATGAAAGGGAAGTGTGTGGACATGTGGTGTGTGTGTGTGTGTGATTGTGTGTGTGTGTGTGTGTGTGTGTGTGAAAGTGAGGAACAAATAGATCCTACAGGACTTTTGAGGGCTGGAGAACTGGGCTGTCTTGGATGGCAAGACCCCACTGCTGCTGCAGGCACTCCCTGGTGGCCGGCACTGGTACAAAAGCCATGCCATCTTGAAGGGCAGAGCTGCTGTGACTGGGAGCCCAGCCTCACCACCAGCCAGACTGACCTCAGGCGCAAACCAGGACCCTACAGCCTCTCTGGACAGACCTATTACTACAGCTGCAGACCCTCAGACACAGAGACACCAGCCATCCCAGCCACAGGCTCCAGTGAATCCTGGAACACGTTCCTCTCCTGCTGACCCACTGCAGTGGAATATGTCCTGCACATCCCATGGCCTCCTGCCAACAGGAGGTGTGCAGCAGCTGTGCCACCAACTCCACTTGGGCCCCAAGTGCCCGTGACTCTGATACTTGAAGCACACAAACGGGACTGCGGCCAACCCGCCCCCAAGTGCACCCATGAATCTGCCTCTTGGTGCACACACAGGGCTGCTGCTGCCAACTCACAGCATCTGCACCACCTGCCTCCGAGCACCCGTGATTCTGCCTCTTGGCATCTGTGCACGGGGCTGCTGCCGAAGCATGGTGGCCACAACATCTGCCACCAAGCACACCCATGACTCTGCCTCTAGGCGTGGGTGCATGAGGTTGCTGTTAACATGCTGCAGCCTCATCACATGGCCCCGAGCACCCGTGAGTCTGCCTCTCAGGCACACATGGGGTTCCTGCTGACCCACCACGGCCAGGTATCTCAGTGCCTGAGCTCTCCCATGATTCTCAGGGTGTGTGACGCCCCCACCAAGCCCACCGCCACAGCTCAGGCACCTGCAAATTGGCGCTTGGACACTTCAGTGATAGCAAAATGGGGAGACAATGAAACAATGACCAAAGGAAAGAAAAGGAGGAATCGCCCCCGCCCCTGCAAAAGAACTAAATGAAATGGAGGCATGTAATATGTCAGAAAAATAATTCAGAGTAATGGTCATACAGTTCATAAACTGGATGGATGAGAAAATCAACAACCTATGTAAGAATCAGAAATAAATCAAAGTGATATAGCTACAATAAAAAAACACGATGGAAGGTTTCAACAGTAGACTGGAAGAAGCAGAGGACCGACTTAGTGAGTGAGAAGATAAGGAAGAGAAACAAGCCCAATCTAAACAGCAATTGGAGAAAAAAATATTAGAAAACAGGAGGAGAGCCTAAGGGAGATTTGGGACAACATGTAATGAAGTAACATACATATAATAGGGGTTCCAGAAGGACAAGAAGAGTAGCAAGGACTAGAGAACCTATTTGAAAAAATAATGACAAAAAACTTCCCGATATGAGAAAGAAAAGTCACACAAGCACAGAGAGTTCCAAACAAGACAAACCCCAAAAGACCCACATCAAGTCATGTTGTAATTACATTGGCAAATGTTAAAAACAAAGAGAAAATCTTAAGGTCTGCAAGGGAGAGACAGAGAGTTACCTACAAAGGATCTCCCATCAGATTATCAAATGATTTCTAAATAGAAATCATCAAGTCAGAAGGGGATGGAATGAAATATAAAAAGTGATGCATAGCAAGGGACTGAATCCAAGAATACGCTATCCACCAAAGCTATGAATCAACATTGCAGGTGAAATCAGGAGCTTCACAAACAAACAAACAAAAAATGCCAAGGGAGTTTATCACTACCAAGCCAGCAATGCAAGAAATGCTAAAGGTACTGTTGTAAAAAGAAGAAATAGAAAGGGAAGAAGAAATACAGGCATAAAGAATAAAAATGGCGCCCTAACCGGTTTGGATCAATGGATAGAGCGTCGGCCTGCGGACTCAAGGGTCCCAGGTTCGATTCCGGTCAAGGGCATATACCTTGGTTGCGGGCACTTACCCAGTCGGGAGTGTGCAGGAGGCAGCTGATAGATGTTTCTCTCTCATTGATGTTTCTAACTCTCTATCCCTCTCCCTTCCTCTCT
>NW_005357271.1:273223-276043 GCF_000412655.1 Myotis brandtii | reverse complement strand
AAAAAGAATAAAAATGGCTTCAAACAAGTAATTATCAATAATAACATTAAATGTAAATGGACTGAATGCTCTCATCAAAAAACATAGAGTAGCTAAATGAATAAGAAAACATGACCCATATATATTCTGTCTAGGAGAAACCCACCTCAGAACAAGGAACTCACACAGACTGAAAGTGAAGGGATGGAAAAATATTTTTCAGACAAATGTAAATGAAAAAAAGCAGGGGTAGCAACACATATACCTGACAAAATAGACCTCAAAGTGAAGGCCATAACAAAATACAAGGAAGGCCACTTCATAATTCTGAACGGATCAATACAAAAAGAGGATATAACTCTGGTAAACATATATGCACCCAATGCAGGAACACCCAAATACATAAAAAAACTTCTGGAAGATATCAGGGGAGAGAGTGAAAGAAATACAATCATAGTAGGGGACTTTAATACCCCATTGACATCACTGGATAAATCCTCTAGACAAAATATCAGAAAAGAAACAGCAATCCTAAACGATTCACTAGGTCAGAAGGACTTAATCAACAACTTCAGAACATTCCACCACAAAGCTACAGAATATACATTCTTCTCAAGTGCACATGGGACATTTTCAAAGATGGACCACATATTGGGACACAGGCAAAGTATCTCCAAATTTAAGAAGATTGAAATTAGGGCTCGACCAAGATGGCGGCATAGGTAAACACCGGAGACTGCTGCCGCAAACAACCACTTCAAAAATACAACTAAAAGACGGAACGGACATCACCCAGAACCACAGGAAGGCTGGCTGAGGAGAGACTCTTCAACTAGAAGGAAAAATAACAGCACACCGAGGCTCAGAGGAGGCGCAGTGTGGAAAAAACTCAGGTGCGGAGGTGCGCGCGCAAAGCGGGCTGGTGGCTGAGAGCGCGGTTGTCGTTTTCGGTCAGGGGGGAGTCTCAGACTCTGAGCTCCAGATACGGGCGAATCGCTGGGGACTCGGACCCAAACGGGAGAAGCGGGAGTGTCTGGCATCAGTTGGAAGGCAGCTTTCCCTCCGAGGTTTGCAGCGGTTCCGGGGGTTCTGAGAAGCAGAGCCTCTGGGAACAGGACTGAGGGCACCATAACGGCTCCCTCCGCCCGCCCTGTTGAGCCCGCCCCGCCCAAGCCCTGCGCAGAGCCATTTGCCGGATCGCCTCAGGCAAAGGCTAGATTAGCACCTCCCCAGAGGACAGAAGTTTTCCGCGGCAGACACAGCTGATTCACACAGCCAGTCGGCCTGGTGGTCAAATCCCTCTAGTATTAACTACAACAATCAAGGCTCAACTAGAACAAGACTGCGCACAAAGACCACTAGGGGGTGCACCAAGAAAGCATAAAAAATGCGGAGACAAAAAAACATGACAGAAATGGAGGATATAGAGCTAAAAATCGCAATTTTGAGGGCTTGCAAAAATGTGCTAGAAGCTGTCAATAAACTTGAGGAGAGAGTCACGAAAACTAATGAGACCCTCGATGCTATGATAAAGAACCAACTAGAAATTAAGCATACACGGACTGAAATAAAGAATATTATACAGACACCCAATAGCAGACCAGAGGAGCGCAAGAATCAAGTCAAAGATTTGAAATGCGAAGAAGCAAAAAACACCCAACCGGAAAAGCAAAATGAAAAAAGAATCCGAAAATACGAAGATAGTGTAAGGAGCCTCTGGGACAGCTTCAAGCGTACCAACATCAGAATAATAGGGGTGCCAGAAGATGAGAGACAGCAAGATATTGAAAACCTATTTGAAGAAATAATGGCAGAAAACTTCCCCCACCTGGTGAAAGAAATGGACTTACAGGTCCAAGAAGCGCAGAGAACCCCAAACAAAAGGAATCCAAAGAGGACCACACCAAGACACATCATAATTAAAATGCCAAGAGCAAAAGACAAAGAGAGAATCTTAAAAGCAGCAAGAGAAAGAGACTCAATTACCTACAAGGGAATACCCATACGACTGTCAGCTGATTTCTCAACAGAAACTTGGCAGGCCAGAAGGGAATGGCAAGAAATATTCAAAGTGATGAATACCAAGAACCTACAACCAAGATTACTTTATCCAGCAAAGCTATCATTCAGAATTGAAGGTCAGATAAAGAGCTTCACAGATAAGGAAAAGCTAAAGGAGTTCATCACCACTAAACCAGTATTATACGAAATGCTGAAAGGTATCCTTTAAGAAGAGGAAGAAGAAAAAGGTAAAGATACAAATTGTGAACAACAAACATGCATCTATCAACAAGTGAATCTAAGAACCAAGTGAATAAATAATCTGATGTACAGAATGAACTGGTGATTATAATGAATCAGGGACATAGAAAGGGAATGGACTGACTATTCTTGGGGGGGAAAGGGGAATGGGAGATGCGGGAAGAAACTGGACAAAAATCGTGCACCTATGGATGAGGACAGTGGGTGGGGAGTGAGGGCGGAGGGTGGGGTGGGAACTGGGAGGAGGGGAGTTATGGGGGGGAAAAAAAGAGGAACAAATGTAACCTGAACAATAAAGATTTAATTAAAAAAAAAAAGAAGATTGAAATTATATCAAGCATCTTCTCAGATCACAATGGCAGAATATTAGAAATAAACTACAATAAAAACAACAACAAATACTCAAACATTTGGAGGCTAAGTAGCATGTTATTAAACAATGATCTCATTGCCAAAGAGATCAAAGAAGAAATAAAAAATTTACAAAGGAGGCAAGAGCATACAATGGAATCAAGACAGTCTCTTCAATAAATGGTGGCTGGGAAAATTGGTCAGATACGAGAAAAAAAAAATAAACAA
>NW_005357271.1:270067-273085 GCF_000412655.1 Myotis brandtii | reverse complement strand
AAATAAACAAATGGGACTACATCAAAATAAAAAGCTTCTGCACAGCAAAAGAAACCATCAACAAAACAACAAGAAAGCCCACTGCATGGGAGAACATATTTGCCAATGTTATCACCGATAAGGGTTTAATCTCCAACACTTACAGGGAACTCATACAACTTAACCAAAGGAAAATAAACAATCTAATCAAAAAATGGGCAACAGACCCAAATAGATACCTTTTGAAAGAGGACATAAGGAAGGCCAAGAAACAAATGAAAACACGCTCAAAGTCACTAATCATCTGATAGATGCAAATCAGAACAACAATGTGGTACCATCTTACACCTATCAGAATGGCTATCATCAACAAATCAACAAACGACAAGTGCTGGCAAGGATGTGGAGAAAAAGGAACCCTTGTACACTGCTGGTGGGAATGCAGACTGGTGCAGCCACTGTGGAAAACAGTATGGAGTTCCTCAAAAAATTAAAAATGGAACCTCCATTTGACCCAGTGATCCCACTTCTAGGACTATATCCCTAGAAACATCAATCAGAAAGGATATATGCACCCTTATGTTCATAGCAGCACAATTTACCATAGCTAAGATTTGGAAACAGCCTAAGTGCCCATCAGAAGATGAGTGGTTTACAAAACTGTGGTACATCTACACAATGGAATACTACACTGCAGTAAAAAAGAAGGAATTCTTACCATTTGCAACAGCATGGATAGAACTGGAGAGCATTATGCTAAGTGAAATAAGCCAGTCGGAGAAAGATAAATATCACATGATCTCACTCATTTATGGAATATAATAAAAACATAAACTGATGAACAAAAGCAGATCCAGAGAAGCATCAATCAGACCGTCAAACCTCAGAGGGAAGGTAGGGGAGGGTGGGAGTAAAGGGGAGAGATCAACCAAAGAACTTGTATACATACATATAAGCCTATCCAATGGACACAGACATTAGGGGGGTGAGGGCATGAGTGGGGGGTGTGGGTTGGGGGGACAATGGGGAGATAAGGACACATATGTAATACCTTAATCAATAAAGAAAAAAAATTAAGAAGAATCCATAGGCAGCAAAATATCAGACATATTTTGTAGCAATATCTTTATCGATACAGCTCCTAGGGCAATGGAAACTAAGGAGAAAATAAACAAATCAGACTACATCAAAATAAAAAGCTTCTGCACGGCAAAAGAAACCATCAACAAAACAACAGGAAAGCCCACTGCTCGGGAGAACATATTTGCTAACGTTATCCTATATAAGAAAAAGCTAATATGCAAATAGACCGAAAGGCAGAACTGAACAACTGAACAACCAGTCGCTATGATGTGCACTGACCACCAGGGGGCAGACGTGGAACATGGTGGGTGTTGGCAGCAGGCGGCAGAGCATGGCATTGGCCACAGCAGGATGGTGGAGCAGGTTAGCAGGAGTGCCAGACCAAGGCGGGGCACCAGTAACTGTCATCGGGGCTAGCCTCTGGTGGTTACTGAAAATTCTTTGCTTCGCACACTACAGTTGCCAGGCGCCTTCACCTGCTGTCTACACCAGCCCCACTCACACTAGCTGTCAGCACTGGAGCCACAGCTCACATCCACCTCCGGTGCCTGGTGCCAGTCCTTATCACTTGGCGCCATCAGTGGGTGCAAGCGGCGCTGCTGTCCCTGATAGCTCCTGAGGGCTTCTGAACCTCCCCCTGCTCCTGAGGGTCGAGCAGGACCTGAGCCCTCAGCACCTTGCAGTAGCTGCGGTGGTGGCGGGAGCGCAGCTGCCAACAGACAAAGGACTGGGGGCAATGATGGGAGGGGCCCAGTGGGGATGCAGAGGATGGGCTGAGACCCGCCCCTGTGCCCACCACAGCCTTGCAAGGCTCCCAGTTCCTTTCAAGGTGCATGAATTCATGCACTGGGCCCCTAGTATCCTATAAGGGCCTAATCTCCAAAATTTATAGGGAACTCATACATCTTAACAAAAAAAAGATAAACAATCAAATATAAAAAATGTGCAGGATCCAATATGGCTGCCGACAAGACGGCAAGCTGCAAGATAGTGTGTGAGTGAAGGAATGAAAAGAGTGTGTGTAGATGTGCGGGGAGTGTCTGTATTTGTGAGTGAGGGGCAGTTATATTCCAAGGAATTGTTGGGACTGCTGGACCAGGTTCCCCTGGCCGGGTAGCCTCTACTGCTGCTGAAATCTCTCCCAGAGCAGCCGGCTCTGCCGCAGAAACTGTGCCATCTTGAAGGGGAGAGTGGCGGTAATCTGAAGCCCAGCCTTACCTTCAACCAGGGACCTCAGATACCTCCTGGGACCCTACAACCACAACCCCCAGGGACGAGCTGCCTCAGCTGTGAACCCAGGAACACCAAGACTCCAGCCTCTCCGACCGCGGGTGCCTAGAAAGTCTGTCCAGAAGGAAACAAAGTGGTGCGAATATGTGGACCAGCCCTGTGCCTTCTCACAGAGCAGAGAGAAGAAACAGCTGAATCGATTAATATCCACCCAGAATTGGCGAATTAAGTAGAGGTTAGATATCGCCTAGGGAAATGTGAGATCTAGGATCCAGGCTGGAGGGAGAAATGCGTGCAAAATGCCAAAGACTCAAAAAAACAAAACAAAAAACTACTAGACCTAATAAATGAATTTGGCAATGTAGCAGGATACAAAATTAACACCAAGAAATCTATGGCCTTTTTATACACTAATAATGAACTCACAGAAAAAGAAATGAAAAAAAACCAAACAATCCCATTTACCATTGGAACAAAAAAACTAGGATACCTAGGAATAAACTTAACCAAGGACGTAAAAGACCTGTACTTGGAAAACTTCAGGACATTGAAAAAAGAGATAGAGGAAGACATAAACAAATGGAAGAACATACCATGTTCATGGATTGGTAGAATCAACATCATTAAAATGTCCATACTACCCAAAGCAATCTACAGATTCAATACAATTCCCATTAAAATACCAACAGCATATTTCAAAGATCTAGAACAAACTCTCCAAAAATT
>NW_005357271.1:257158-269501 GCF_000412655.1 Myotis brandtii | reverse complement strand
TTAATCTCCAAAATTTACAGAGAACTCATACAACTTAACAAAAGCAAGATAAACAATCCAATCAACAAATGTTCAAAGGATGCAAATAGACACTTTTCGAAAGAGGACATACAGAAGACCGAAAGACATATGAAAAAATGCTCAAAGTCACTACTCATCTGAGAGATGCAAATCAAAACAACAATGAGATACCATCTCACACCTGTAAGAATTGCTATCATCAACAAATCAACAAATGACAAGTGCTGGCGAGGATGTGGAGAAAAAGAAACCCTCCTGCACTGGCGGTGGGAATACAGACTGGTGCATCCACTGTGGAAGACAGTATGGAGTTTCCTCAAAAAGTTAAAAATGGAACTCCCATTTGACCCAGTAATCCCACTCCTAGGACTATATACCAAGAAACCAGAAACACCAATCAGAAAGGATATATGCACCCCTATGTTCATAGCAGCACAATTTACAATAGCTAAGATTTGGAAACATCCTAAGTGCCCATCAGAAGATGAGTGGTTTACAAAACTGTGGTACATCTACACAATGGAATACGATGCCGCTATAAAAAAGAAGGAACTTTTAACATTTGTAACAACATGGATGGAACTGGAGAACATTATGTTAAGCAAAATAAGCCATTTGGAGAAAGATAAATATCACATGATCTCACTCATATGTGGAATATAATGATCAACATAATTTGATGAACAAGAATAGATGCTCCTACCAGTAGGTTAGCTTGCTGCTGGGTTCTGGCTGTTCGGAACTGGGCCAGATGGGCCGGACACGCCCTGGAGCCCTCCCACAGTCCCTCCCCGGCCCCGTTCCTGCACCAGTGGGGTCCCTTGGCCTGGCCTGTGCCCTCTGGCACTCCAAGACCCCTTGGGGGATGTCAGAGAGTGGGTTTTGGCCTGATCACTACAGGCCAGGCTGAGGGACCCCACTGGTGCATAAATCCGTGCACCAGGCCTCTGGTAAAATAATAAAAGTAGGAACAACTTGACCGTATAGATCTTCTGATATGATGTTTTGTGAAATATACAGCATCACCTGGGAGGTATTACTGCCCAAAATGTTTAACTTGAATAAAATCAAGCCTCTTGACCTTACTTCAGTTTACAGGAAGTACAGGGAATAGAAAAAATAATGCTAAGAGCCTGGATGGATGGCTCAGTGCTTGAACATCGACCCATGAATCAGGAAGTCAGGGTTTGATTCCCACATGCCTGGTTTTGGGCTTGATGATGAGTAGGGGGCATGCAGGAGGCAGTCAATTAATGATTCTCTCTCATCATTGTTGCTTCTCTCCCTCTCCCTCTCTCTGAAATTTTATTTATATATATGATGCTAAGATACACTTAAAGGAAATTGTGAGACAAACCAAAAAAGTAGAATACTCAATGTCATTTAAAAAAAAAGAAAGGGAATTATTCTAGAGTTAGAGACATAACAATCGCATGCAATATGTGAAACTTGAATGAACTTTGGTTTAAGAAAAGCAACGGTAAAAACATTTAGGTGTACAATTGGGGAAATTTGAATATGCATTGAATATGAGGGGTTATTGTCCATTTTCTAGGTGCAATGAAGGCACTACATTATGTAGTAAGCTGTCCTTACTCTTAGGAGATAATTGTGGAAATATTTTTGGGGCAAATGTCATGATGTCTACAACTTTCAAATGTTTCTGAAACATACAAACACACACACACACACACACACACACACACACACACACACACACACACACACACACACACACACACAGATAGGTAAAGCAAACATGACCAAGTGTTAATTATTGAATTGAAGTGGTGGGTATGTAGGTTTTGTTGTACTATCCTTTCAACTTTTCTTCATGTTTGAAATATTTAATAGGAAGATGAAATGAATAAGTTCCTTCATTTTTTTTCCTTTCCATGTTCACTGCCACCACCCTAAACAGCACATTACTCTCTGAGAGATATAACCAGATACTCACCCTTCTCTAGGGCACTTTGCCTCATCTCTCCAAACAGTGAGTTCTCCAAGCCTATATTAAGTGCCCACAGCAGCCTATGCCACACTGCTTATTGTCTACTTACTGTCTGTCTTTCCTACATGTCAGTGAGCTTCGAGAGGGCAGGGACCATATCCCATCATCTGTGTATCCCCCAGCACAAAGCCTGACACAGTGCAAGTGATCCATAATGAAAGATTGTATGGGTGGATGGACAGATAAACAGAAAAGTGGACAAAGTACTGAACTGGTCTGCTAGCATCTAGGCCCCACTGCTCCAATCCAGCTCACCACTGGGCAAGTCTGTTGAGGCAGAGTTATCCTAGTACCATCCCCCTACTCAGCACACCTCAGTGGCTTCTCACAGCCCAGCCTCACTCTCCCACTATAACTCCTGTATGACCCAGTCACTTTTTTTTCAAGAAAACAAAAAAATTCTTTATTCCATTAAAAAAAAATGTTTTCATTGATTTGAGAAAGAGAGAAACGGAGAGGGAGAGAGACAAACATCGATGAAAGAGAACCAACATTGATTGGCTGCCTCCTGCACAACCCCAGCTGGGGATCAAGTCGGCAACCTGGGCATGTGCCCTGACCAGAAATCCAGCCTGTGACCTCTTGATGCCTGGGTAGAAACTCAACCACCGAGCCACACTGGCCAGGCTGACCCAGTCACAGTCCCTCCCACAGTCCCTTGCAATAATTGGAAAAACTCTATTCATTTTCCTTCAATGTTTCCTTTGCCCCAAATGCTCTTTTCTCCTGTCCATCCTCTCATTTCTCAGGGCCCTGCTAAAAAGCCATTTCATTAAGAAAACATTTCAGGAATTCCCGAACATGGCGGCCGAGTGGGAGAGTGTGAGAGAGTAAAGGAATGAGAGGGGCATGTGTGGACATGTGTAGTGTGTAAGTGGGTGAGTGAGTGACAGTTAGATGTCACAGGAGTCCCGGGGACTGGCAGATTGGACTCTCCTAGATGGGGAGCCCCTGCTACTACTGCAGGCACTCCCAGGCAGGCATGGCTTTGGAGCCCACACCATCTTGTGGAGGGGAGCAATGGAGGCCAGGTGTACAGCCACACCAATACCCTGACTGAGCTTGGACATGACTTCTGGACCTGTGCAAGGAACCACTTATTAGCCATAACCTGCATGGAACCACCATCACGCCCTGGCAGTGAGATGCACAGTTCCTCGTAGTGGGCTTCCAGATGTCTGCCATAAGCGCATACCAGAGAGACCTCCCAGCTGCGCTTCAGGACACCTACTGTAAGTGCAAGCCAGGTGTACCCTACACCCAGCCCCAGGGCAGAGCAGCCACCTTGCACGAGGTCCATTGCAGGTCACAGGACAGAGCTGCCAGCAATGCAAGAAATATCAAAGGGACTGTTGTAAAAAGAAGAAATAGAAAGGGAACAAAGAACACAGGCATAAAGAATAAAAATGGCAACAAACAAGTACCTATCTATATATATAAAAGGCTAAGCCAACATCCAACCATCTGACCAGTAGCTATGGTGTGCACTGACCACCAGGCGGCAGACGCTCAACGCAGAAGCTGGTGAGCTGTGGTGATTTGGCAGTGGCGGTTTTCGGGTGATGCAACCCAGAACCAGAGAGGAGGGAGCCCGATTCTGGGATGCATCACCCGAGAACTGCCCTCTCACAATCTGGGACCACTTGGGGGATGTCAGAGAGCTGGTTTCAGCCCGATCCCCGCAGGCCAGGCCAAGGGACCCCACCTGCTGGAGGGACCCAGCTCACTCCAGGTGCAGCAGGCCAGGAAGAGACCATGGAAGGTTGGCTCCAGGGCATGTCTGGCCCATCTCACCCAGTCCCACTTGCTGGCCACCTTCTAATTAATTTCTTTTCCATGTGCACGAATCCATGCACCAGGGCACTAGTCAATAATAACCTTAAATGTAAATGGATTAAATGCTCCAATAAAAGACATAGGGTGGCTGGATGGATAAGAAAACATGACCCATATATATGCTGTCTTTAAGAAACCCACCTCAGAACAAAGGACTAACACAGACTGAAAGTCAAGGGACAGAAAAAACATTTTCAGGAAAATGAAAAAAGAGCTGGGGTAGCAATACTTATACCTGACAAAGTAGACCTCAAAGTGAAGGCCATAACAAAAAATATGGAAGGCCACTTCATAATTGTGGAGAGCAGCTACAGCGTTCGGACAGGATCAAGCCTTGGACTGACTTGTGACAAAACCACATACAAGTCCCAGCTTGGAGGGCAAAGCCCTCCCAGCACAATTATAGCCAAAAGGCTATGGTTGTAAGCTTGACCTTATAGTCTGACCCTGCAGTCTTAGGTAGGCTGCAGGAGGTGCAGAAAGTGCTGCCAAAACAAAGCTTGATAGATTTCAGAGAATGGTAACAACAGGAAAGAAGCAGATTTGAAAACATCTTGCCCTTGCTTTGTTTTGTGTGATTTGACTATAAAATAAAGCTTCAGCTTACAGGCTGGGTACTGTTTCTTCATCCAGGCACAGTGATCCACCTGGCCCCAACTGTATTCTCTTGTCTGTTTTCCTTAATCCTTCACCATCCCTCCTCAGGTTCACCCTGGCTGCGCTGGATGCAGTTCATGTGGCACCCAACATGGGTCCTGAGTACGGGGGAATTATAATTGTAAGGTGAAAAGATGCTCCAGTGAAGCACAGACAGAAAGCGAAAGTAAGGTAGGGAGCACAGTTTAGTAGCAGCTGGATGTAAAACATGGGAAACTCTGGTCAGCAGAATACTTAAAGCTAAGCCAGGGCATTTTGTTAAGGAATGAAAAGCAAAAAATGGAAGTTGGAAGGCCACGGGGAGTGGAAACAAGCAGCCTGGACTATATCCTAGATGCAGGAGAGGAAAGCATTGGGCAAATGAATGCCACTCTAAAACTGATGTTGATGATAACCCATTGCCCCCTAGGCAGGGAAACTTCAAGCGGGGCCAGCCCCAGTCCCACCAAACAGTAGGGGCCTTATTCTTGACCCCATTGCAGCCTTTCCAGTTGGCTCAGTCCCAAAACCAACAATCTGAGCAGCCTGATCCTCAGAATCTGGAGGGAGCAGCTCAGCTGATTTGGGTGCCAGAGATGATAGTGATGTGGAAGAAAAAGATAATGAAGGCTATGCAAGGGTCTAAGATGCCAACATGGGGTCAGCTGAAGAAGTTAATGACTGAGGGCCAGCAGATGGTAGAAAAGCAGGAGTGGAAGCTACTCCCTCAGCCATGTTTCTGGCTATGCTAGCATTGGTGAGCTGCCAGTTTTCTGTAAAGTCTTGCACAGCCAAATCTGAGGACTCCAAGTAGATAGACACCAGCAGCAAAAGAAACTTTCAATTTGTGGAAATAGTCCTGAAAATGTTAACATATCTGTGGTTTAGTTTCTCTCATGTTGCTGTATTACATTAACATGATTTTGTTGTTATTAGACAGAGTTTTGTTCTTGATGTTTTTGGTGATGCTGCATAATTTGCCCAAAGCTTTTGATAACAAGTAAACGGGAGCACGTTTTTACTTTTATGGTTATTGTAGTAGCTTAAAGTTTTAGATAATTCTTAACTTTGGAATAATCCTTATAAGTCCAAGTGATTGTGATGAATAATGTAAATAGAAGTGATTAAAAACAAAAAAGGGGGAGATGTGGAGAGTGGCTACAGTGTTTGGACAGGATCAAGCCTCGGACTGACTTGTGGCAAAGACACATACAAAGGCTTTGCCCTCCAAGCATGATTATAGCCAAAAGGCTATGGTTGTAAGCTTATCACATAAACAAATTGGAGACAAAAATCACAAGATCATATCAATTAATGCAGAAAAAGCATTTGACAAAATCCAACACCCTTTCTTGATAAAAACTCTCAGCAAAGTGGGAATAGAGGGATCATACCTCAACATAATAAAAACCTTATATGACAAACCTATAGCCAACATCATACTCAATGGGCAAATACTAAAACCATTTCCCCTACGAACAAGACCAAGACAGGGATGCCCACTTTCATCATTCCTTGTCAATACAGTCCTGGAAGTGCTAGCCATAGTGATCAGACAAGAAGAAGAAATAAAAGGCATTCAAATTGGAAAAGAAGAAGTAAAACTCTCATTATTCACTGATGACATGATATTGTACATAGAAAACCCTAAAGACTCCATCAAAAAACTACTTGATTTAGTAAATGAGTTCTGCAATGTAGCAGGATACAAAATTAACACCCAGACATTGATGGCTTTTTTATACACCAATAATGATCTCACAAAAAGAGAAACATAAAAGCCAATCCCATTTACCATTGCAAAAACAAAAAAATTAAGATACCTAGGAATAAACTTAACTAAGGAGGTAAAAGACCTGTAACTCGGAAAACTCCAGGACATTTGAAAAAAGAGATAGAGGAAGATATAAACAAGTTGAAGAATATACTGTGTTCATGGATTTGTAAAATTAACATCATTAAAATGTCCATACTACCCAAAGTTATAGATTCAATGCAATCTCCATTAAAATACCAACAGCATATTTCACAGACCTAGAACTAACTCTCTAAAAATTCATATGGAATAAAATATAGCCACAGCAATCCTGAGCAAAAAGAATATAGTTGGAGGGATCACAATACCAGACATCAAGTTATATTACAAAGCCACTGTCCTCAAAACAGCATGGTACTGTCACAAGAACAGATATATAGACCAATGGAACAGAACAGAAAACTCAGAAATAGACCCAAACCATTATGATCAATTAATATTTAACAAAGGAGGCAAAAGCATACAATGGAATCAAGACAGTCTCTTCAATAAATGGTGTTGGGAAAATTGGACAGATACGTGCAAAAAAATGAAACTTGACCACCAACTCACACCATTCACAAAAATAAACTCATAATGGATAAAAAACTTAAATATAAGACAGAAAACCATAAAAATCTTAGAAGAATCCATAGGCAGCAACATATCAGATATAGCTCCGAAGCAATAGGTTTACTGATATATCTTCTAGGACAATGGAAACTAAGGAGAAAATAAACAAATGGGACTACATCAAAATAAAAAGCTTCTGCCTCCCTGCAACCCCAGGATGTGGTGAGCCCCGTGGCACCTTCTGCTGCTGCTGGCTCCTGCCTGAGAACCTCTTTTTTTAAAAATATATTTTATTGATTTTTTACAGAGAGGAAGGGAGAGGGATAGAGAGTTAGAAACATCAATGAGAGAGAAACACCGATCAGCTGCCTCCTGCACACCCCCTACTGGGGATGTGCCCGCAACCAAGGTACATGCCCTTGACTGGAATCGAACCTGGGACCCTTCAGTCCGCAGGCCGACGCTCTATCCACTGAGCCAAACCGGTTAGGGCAACCTCTTAAGATATATGAAATCTGGGGGGCAAGACTTGCAGTAATTTCCCATAAGCAATAAAAACATTTAAAAAAAAGAGAGAGACTGCTGCTGAAATCTCTCCTGGAGTGACCGGCTCTGCCACGGAGACTGTGCCATCTTGAAGGGGCGAGTGGCTGTGATCAGAGGCCTAGTCTTGCCTTCAACCAGGAGGGATCGGATACCTCCTGGGATCCTACAACCACAACACCCAGGGACCAGCAGTGAACCGAAGAACACTGGGGCTCAAGCAATGCAAAGACGCGGACTTGAACGAGCTCTGCACCTTCTCATGGAAAGGTCAGACTTCTCCTAGAGAAAGGTGAGGTCTGCGATTCAGGCTAGAGGGAGAAATGCACGCAGCGGGATCTAGAGGTTCAGTGGAAGTCTGCGCCCCACAGAATCCAAGGCTGTTGGGGCCAGCATGGTCCATGAATGTGGAAGTGGATCCACAGGGTGGCTGGCAGAAGGGAACTCTAGAAATCAACCCATAGCTGGACTGGGCGCAAAACGGCAGCCTGAAGTTTTACCAGTATATCGGCTGCTTAGTGCCAGTGGAAAAAAGACATGTGCAGAGACGTTCACAGAGTTGCACACAGTGCCGGAAGGTAAAAGTCACGAGTTCGCATGCTTACTCTGGCTCTTTTTTCTCTTTAAATCCTTGCTTTTGATTGCTAAGCCCAGTACATAGGACCACCCAATTAAAAACACTCTCAGATACTACAGGGGAAAGTTGTTTTTGTGGAACCTGGGGATCAGAGAGGGGAGAAACGATCAGAAAACAGCTCTGTGGCAGCCCATTCCCCCAAATCAGTATTAAGTGCAGCAGGGAAAACAAAATCTAAATACTGGCTAGAGAGGACTTATAGCCCCAGATGTCAATCCAGAAACACTGCCACCCAGGTGTTGAATCACTAACTGACTCTTGTATAAATACAACTAAAGGCAGTCTGGGAAACAAAGAAATACGGCCTGCTTGAAAATCAGGACTGTGGCTTACAACACAGAGGAGTGGTGGAACACAGGGGACTTCAATAATGTCCTGAATACCTGAGAGGAAACAAGCATGCCAAACAGAACAGTAGAGGAAGTGAATGACCTTCACTACTGAACATTTTTATTTTTAATCTTTTACTTAAGAAACGAATTTTTTTTCTCACTTGATTTTACCTTTTTAATTATTATATTTTTATTTTTAATCAGTATTATTACTACTCTTATTTTACCTTTTTTTAAAGTGTCATTTTATTTTCTCTTTATTTTATTTTATTTTGGGATTAGTGTTCTACATTCTATTTTCATTTTTCCTTTAGCATCATTTTACTCTATCTCAACTTTACCTTTATGCCAACACTCTCTTCCTCACTTTTCCCCTTTTGTTCTGTTTTTCTAACCCTATTCCTGCTATAGATTTTCCCTATTGCTTCTTTTTTACTCCCTGTTAAAAATTCATCCTACTTATATATCTAATTTCCAATCCCCTGCTTCAAGTCCATACACACTTGTCTCTTCTCTTTCTTCACTATCCAAATGTTTTTTCTCTCTTCAATTTTTTGGTTTGTTGTTTTTTTTGTTTCTTTGTTTATGTTTTTTGTTTTATTTTGTTTTGTTTTGTCCTTCTTTCTCTCTGTCCTATTGTTGTTTGATTGTTGATTAGATTGGTTTTTTTGATTGTCTGTTAGTGTGATTTTTTTCTCCGTTTTTTTTTTTTTTTTTTTTTGCTTCTGTTTTTCCTCTCCTAGCTGGTTATTAGTTGTTGTTCGTAGTTTGCATTCATCTCTGGGTGTTTGTTGTTTGCATTTTTTGAATTAGTTGTTCTATTGGAGTTTTATCCCCATATAAATAGTTTTTTCCCTCATCTTTTTTATTCTCTTTCTTTTCTCTCTTACTTTTTTCTCTTTTCTCAATATCATTTTTGCACTCCTTTTTTCCCCCTTATCCCCTGATTCTCTTTTCTCTGGTGGTCACCTTTATTTGGTGTTATTAGTATCGTGAATACATTTGTGTTCAGTGCCTTGTGCGTTGTGCCTTGTTGTGTTGTACTGTGTGCCTTTAAGTCAATGCAGGAGAGAGAGAGCTACATAACCAGACACCCGGAGAGGAGAGATCATGGGGAGACAAAGAGTTCAGTGCCTTGTGCGTTGTGCCTTGTTGTGTTGTACTGTGTGCCTTTAAGTCAATGCAGGAGAGAGAGAGCTACATAACCAGACACCCGGAGAGGAGAGATCATGGGGAGACAAAGAAACAGCACGCATATGAAAGAAAAGGAGGCATCACCAGAAAAGGAAGTAAATGAAATGGATGCAAGCAATATGTCAGAGAAAGAATTCAGAGAAATGGTCATAAGCTCGCTGAAAAGATTGGAAGACAAATATAACAAAATGTGTAAGAACCAAGAGGAAATGAAGAAGAACCAAGAAGAAATGAAAAATGACATTGCTGCAATAAAGAACTAAATAGAAAGCATCAACAGTAGACTAGAAGAAGCAGAGGACTGCATAAGTGAGCTAGAAGACAAGGTAGGGAAAAATACCCAAGCAGAGTACAACTAGAAGAAAATAACTTAAAAAAAGGAGGAAAACCTAAGGGAAATATGGGACAACACAAAACAAAACAACATCCGCATAATGGGGATGCCAGAAGGAGAGGATACTGAGCAAGGAATGGAAAACCTGTTTGAAGAAATAATGACAGAAAACTTCCCTGATATAGGGAAGAAAAACTCACACAAGTCCAAGAAGCTCACAGAGTCCCAAACAAAATGAACCCCAAAAGACTGACACCAAGGCACATTATAATTAAATTGGCAAACACCAACGACCAAGTAAGAATCTTAAAAGCGGCCAGAGAGAGGCAGAAAGTTACCTACAAAGGATCCCCCATCAGACTAGCAACTGATTTCTCAACAGAAACACATCAGGCCAGAAGGGAATGGAATGAAATATACAAAGTCATGCAAAGCAAGGGTCTGAATCCAAGAATACTGTACCCAGCAAGGCTATCAATCAAAATTGAGGGTGAAATCAGGAGCTTCACAGACAAAAAAGGACTAAGGGAGTTGATTACCACCAAACCAGCATGCAAGAAATGATCAAGGGTCTGCTATAAAAAGAAGAAATAGGAAGCAAAGAAGGAACTCAGGCCTAAAGAATAAAAATGGCAACAAACAAGTACTTACCAATAATAACTTTAAATGTAAATGGATTAAATGCCTCAATCAAAGGCCATAGGGTAGCTGAGTGGATAAGAAAACATGACCCATATATTTGCTGTCTAAGAAAACCCACTTCAGAAAAAAGGACTCACAAAGACTGATGGTGAAGGGATGGAAAAAGGTTTTTCAGGCAAATGGAAATGAAAAAAAAAAGCTCAGGTAGCAATATTTATATCTGACAATTAGATCTCAAAGTAAAGGACATAGCAAGAGATAAGGAAGGCCACTTCATAATACTAAAGGGAGCAATCCAACAGGAAGATATAACTCTGGTAAACATATACGCACCCAATACAGGAGCACCTAAATACATAATAAAACTTCTGGAGGATATCAAGGGAGAGATTGACAGCAATACAGCCATAGCAGGGGACTTTAATATCCCACTAACACCACTGGACAAATCCTCTAAACAAAAAATCAGCAAAGAAACATCAATCCTAAATGACTCACTAGATCAGATGGAATTAATTGACATCTTCAGAACATTTCACCCCAAAGCCACAGAATATAAATTCTTCTCAAGTGCACATGGGTCATTTTCAAAGATAGACCATATATTGGGTCACAGGCAAAGTCTCTTCAAATTCAAGAAGATAGAAATCATATCACGCATCTTCTCAGATAACAATGGCATAAAACTGGAAATCAACTATGATAAAAACAATAAAAAAACAAACACCTGGAGGCTAAATAGCATGCTATTAAACAATTACTGGGTTACCAGAGAGATCAAAGAAGAAATAAAAAGCATCATGGCAACAAACGACAATGAAACACAACAATCCAAAATCTATGGGACACAGTGAAAGCAGTCTTGAGAGGGAAGTTCATAGCTCTACAGGCCTACATCAAAAAACAATGGTAATAAATTATCTAACCCTACAACTCAAGGTCTCAAAGTGTTAGAAAGAGAGCAATAAGAAAAGCTCAGCATAAGCAGAAGGAAGGAAATAATAAAGTTCAGAGCAGAGATAGAGAGGAAAAAAACAACAACCACAATACAAAAGTTCAACAAAACCAAGAGCTGGTTCTTTAAAAGGATAAACAAGATTGATAAACCTCTAGCCAGGTTCACCAATAAGGAAAGAGAGAGGACCCAAATAAACAAAATCAGAAATGAAAGAGGAGAGGAACAACCGATCCCACAGAAATACAAATGATTATGAAAAAATACTATAAACAACTCTATTCCAACAAAATGGACAACCTAGATGAAATGGACTGATTCTTTGAAAAATACAAGCTCCGAAAACTCAACCAAGAAGAATCAAAAAACCTGAATAGTCCGATAACTACCGAAGAAATTGAAACAGCAATCAAAAAGCTTCCAGCAAACAAAAGCCCTGGTCCAGATGGCTTTACAGAGGAGTTCTACCAAGCATTCAAAGAAGAACTATTGGTCAGATACATGCAAAAAAATGAAACTAGATCACCAACTTACACCATACACAAAAACAAATTCAAAATGGCTAAGGGACTTGAATGTAAGACGGGAAACCATAAAAATCCTAGAAGACTCCAAAGGCAGAAAAATTGCAGACATATATCATAGCAGTATCTTTACAGACATAGATCCTAGGGCAAGAGAGACTAAGGAGAAAATAAACAAATGGGACTACATCAAAATAAAAAGCTTCTGCACAGCAAAAGAAACCATCAACAAAACAACAAGAAAGCCCACTGCATGGGAGAACATATTTGCCAATGTTATCACCGATAAGGGTTTAATCTCCAACATTTA
>NW_005357271.1:255030-256002 GCF_000412655.1 Myotis brandtii | reverse complement strand
AAACAAATGGGACTACATCAAAATAAAAAGCTTCTGCACAGCAAAAGAAACCATCAACAAAACAACAAGAAAGCCCACTCCATGGGAGAACATATTTGCCAATGTTATCTCCAATAAGGGTTTAATCTCCAACATTTATAGGGAACTCATACAACTTAACAAAAGAAAGATAAACAATACAATAAAAAAATGGGCAAAGGACTTAAATAGACACTTTTCAAAAGAGGACATTCAGAAAGCCAAGAGAAATATGAAAACATGCTCAAAGTCACTAATCATCCAAGAGATGCAAATCAACACAACAATGCGGTACCACCTCACACCTGTCAGCATGGCTATCATCAACAAATCAACAAACGACAAGTGCTGGCGAGGATGTGGAGAAAAAGAAACCCTCCTGCACTGCTCTTGGGAATGCAGACTGGTGCAGCCGCTGTGGAAAGCAGTATGGCGTTTCCTCAAGAATTTAAAAATGGAACTGCCATTTGACCCAGTGATACCACTTCTAGGAATATATCCCAAGAAAACAGAAAAACCAATCAGAAAGGATATATGCACCCCTATTTTCATAGCAGCACAATTTACAATAGCTAAGATTAAGAAACAGCCTAAATGCCCATCAGCAGATGAGTGGATTATAAAATTGTGGTACATCTACACAATGGTATACTATGCTGCTATAAAAAAGAAGGAATTCTTACCATTTGCAACAGCATGGATGGAACTGGAGAGCATTATGCTAAGTGAAATAAGCCAGTCAATGAAAGAAAAATACCACATGATCTCACTCATTTATGGATAAAAAAGACCATTATAAACTGATGAACAAAAATAGATACAGAGGCAGAGCAGCATCGAACAGACTGTCAAACTACAGCAGGAAGGCCAGTGAAGGTTGCGGGGGAGGGGGTAAGAGATCAACCAAAGAACTTGTATGCATGCATATAAGCATAACCAATGGACACAAGACAC
>NW_005357271.1:218791-254120 GCF_000412655.1 Myotis brandtii | reverse complement strand
ATCCCCAGTAGGGGGTGTGCAGGAGGCAGCAGATCAATGATTCTCTCTCATCATTGATGTTTCTATCTCTCTCTCCCCCTCTCCCTTCCTATCTGAAATCAATAAAAATATATTTAAAAAAACATATTATAGAAGCTGAATAAATAACTCAATGAAAGAGACATTATATTATGTGGTTTTACTTCTGTCATTATTATCTTCTGATAAAAAGCTTGTGCTTTGCATATAATCCAACTATGTTGTAACTTCCTGGCCTTTTAATGATACAGAGGCAGAGAAGCATCAAACAGACAGTCAAACTATAGCGGAAATGCTGGAGGGTTGCGGGGGAGGTAAGAGATCAACCAAAGGACTTGTATGCATACATATAAGCATAACGAATGGACGCAAGACACTGGGGGGTAGGGGTGGCTGGGGGAAGGTCAATGGGAAAAAAGGAGACATATGTACTACTATTTGTAATACTTTACACAATAAATTAAAATTTAAAGAAAAAAATAAAAATAAAAAAAAATAAAAAGCTTCTGCACACAAAAGAAACCATCAACAAAATAAGAGAGCCCACTGCATCAGAAAACAAATTTTCCAATATGACATTTGATAAGGGCTTAATCTCCCAAATTTATAGGGAACTCATACAACTTAACAAAAGGAAGATAAATATTCAAAAAGTGGACAAAGGACCTAAATAGACACTTCTCGAAAGCCGACATACAGAAGGCCAAGAGGGATATGAAAAAATGCTCAAAATCACTAATCATCTGAGAGATACAAATCAAAACAACAATGTACCAGCTCACACCAGTCATAATGGCTATCATCAACACATCAACAAATTACAACTGCTGGTGAGGATGTGGAGAAAAGGGAACCCTCGTACTCTGCTGGTGTGAATGGAGACTGGTGCAGCCACTGTGGAAAACATTATGGAGTTTCCTCAAAAAATGAAAAATGGAACTCCTATTTGACCCAGTAATCCCACTTCTAGTCTAGGAATATATCCCAAAATATCAGAAACACCAGTCCAAAAGAACATATGCATCTCTATGTTCATAGCAGCACAATTTACAGCTAAGATTTGGAAACAGCCTAAGTGCCCATCAGCAGATGAGTGGATTAGAAAACTGTGGTACATCTACACAATGGTATACTATGCTCCTTTAAAAAGAAAGCATTCTTACCGTTTGCAATAGCATCGATGGACCTGGAGAGCATTATGCTAAGCGAAATAAGCCAGTCAGAGAAAGATAAGTATCACATGATCTCACTCATTTGTGGAATATAATGAACAGCATAAACTGATGAACAAAAATAGACCCATCCCTAGCTGGTTTGATTCAGTGGATAGAGCGTCGGCTTGTAGACTGAAGGGTCCTGGGTTTAATTCCAGTCAAGGGCACATGCCAGGGTACAGGCTCGATCCCCAGTGGTGGGTATGCAGGAAGCAGCCAATCAATGATTCTCTCTCATCATTGATGTTTCTATCTCTCTCTCCCTCTCCCTTCCTCTCTGAAATCAATAAAGACATATTTAAAAAAAATAGATCCAGAGACACAGAATCATCAAACAGACCATCAAACTTCAGAGGGAGGGTGAGAGGGGCAAGGGTTAAGAGATCAACCAAAGAACTTGTATGCATATAAGCATAACCAAGGGACACAGGCAATGGGAGGAGGGGGGTTAGTGAAGGCCGGGGCTTTGGGACAGGGGCAGGCTGGGAGAGGACTACAGGGGCAAAAGGAAACATATGTAATACTTTCAACAATAAAGGATTAAAAAATAAATAAAGGTAATAACACCCACAAACAAACAAAAAAAACTTTCAGATTTCAACAAAAGGACCTTCCCTCATCCCCCACTCCCCAAACCACTTTGATTATAAAATGGTATATATTTTAAAATTTTATCTTAGCTGCTAATGACAGAATTCTTTAAAAGGTATTTAACATCAATGTTTTAGAAAAATATGGTAATAAGTTTGGTTACTTAGGTTTCCTGGCATTTCAAACTATAGCCATAAAAATAATGTACTTACTTTCTCAAGGTCTTCAAGCTCCTAATAAAACAGACATACATTTCTTTCAACAAAATCATTCTAAGCACTTAAATTTCTTTCCTACACTTTGTCTTAATTTAAAGATTCCATAAATCAAATTATCTTAAAAATCTAAACACTGATTACAAAAGTAATCAGATTTTTAGACACATTTCAAATTATCCAAATCTATTATCATTCAATTCTATACATATTTCCAAATAAATTACAAAACTTATATCAAATCCTCTTGTGTTAACATCACAAGTATAATATGTCAGATTCTCTAATGTAACATTCTTCTAAATATTTCATATGCCTTAGAAGCAATACATACAAATTACCATAATGATTTAAAATGTTATTTCTAACCCTAACATAAAGTGGATTCACTGTACTTTTTTGTTAACTCCATGCTTATTTCTAAATCTTCAGAGCAGTGTATTTATACTCACTAACAAGTAGATGAGAATTACCATCTCTTTTTGGCTGGGACTAGCAAGTTCCAAATTTGGGACTAAAATGAGTTACAGATTCCAGTGATAGAGATTTTGAATTATAACTGAACAGTTGGGTCTACTTCCAGGGCAATCTTTCCTGAGCCCCATAAAAATAAGGTCAGGCTTTTCTTGGAGTCTTATAGTAATGGAACAGTTTAAGTTCATGCCTTTTCCTTGCAAATCAGTACCTTCTATTTTAAAGGTAACCTCTTAGACAACTTTCAGCTGCCTGATTGAACTTTTCCTGTTTTAGTAAGAAAAATTTCAAACACAGAAAAACTGTACAGTGAGCACCCATATACCCACCATCTAGATTCCACAAACTAACATCTATCTATATAAAACCCTAATATGCAAACTGACCGAACAGCAGAACGACCTGCAAAACAACTGGTCAGCAGGGGGCGGGGCCAGCGAGCAGGCGGCACCAGGCCACCAGCCAAGGCAGATGCCGGGGGGTGGGGGGGAGGGCAATTGCCCTGCCAGTCGCCCCGCAGATCAGCCCTGATCGCCGGCCATGCTTAGGGACCCTACCCATGCACAAATTTTGTGCACCAGGCCTCTAGTTTTATGATATTTGCTTTATTGAATATCCATTCCTTTATCCATTCCTCTATCCATCAATCCATCTCATTTTTATGCATTTAAAGTAAGTGCCAGACATCGATACACTTAGAACTTTGGCATGCATAATATTTACTAGAGTTCAATATTTGTTCATGTTATTTTTAAATAACATCCACAATTAAATACAGACATTTTAAATGTACTATTCAGTACTATTCAATAAATGTACTATTGGATGAGTTTTGACAAACATGCATACATGTGTAACCCCAACTCCTATAAGATATAAACATTACCATCACTCATTCCTAGGGTGGCCAGATTTACAAAGAAAAATAATAGGATGCCCAGTTAAATTTAAATTTCAAATAAAGAATGGATACTTTTTAGTATAAGTGTGGGAAATACTTAAGCAAGAGTTGCACAAATTACTGTTTAACAAGTAAGTATTGGCGAAACTGTGGAGAAAAGGAAACCCTTGTGTACTGTTGATAGAAATGCAAATTGGTGCAGCCACTATGGAAAACAGTTTGGAGGTTTCTTAAAAATTAAAAATGGAACTGCCTTATGACCCAGAGACTCAACTTCAGGGTATATGTTTGAAGAAACCCAAAACATGATTTTGGAAGAATATACACACCCCTATGTTCATTGCAGCATTTATAATAGCCAAGATATGAAAGCAACTCAAGTGCCTGTCAATAGACAATTGAATAAGAAGATGTGGTATATACAATGGAATATTACTTGGCTGTAAAAAAGAAGAAATCTTACCACTTGCAACAACATGGATGAACCTCGAAGATATTATGCTCAGAAAAATAAGTCAGACAGAGAAAGAAAAATACCATATGATTTCACTCAATGTGGAATCTAAAGAACAAAATAAACAAACAGCCCTAACCGGTTTGGCTCAGCGGATAGAGCGTCGGCCTGCGGACTCAAAGGTCCCAGGTTCGATTCTGGTCAAGGGCATGTACCTTGGTTGCGGGCACGTCCCCAGTGGGGAGTGTGCAGGAGGCAGCTGATCGGTGTTTCTCTCTCATCGATGTTTCTAACTCTCTATCCCTCTCCCTTCCTCTCTGTAAAAAATCAATAAAATATATTTAAAAAAATAAATAAGTAAACAAACATACCCATTAATACAGAGAACAAACTGAGGGTTGCCTGAAGGGAGAGGGGTTCAGTGAAAAAGGCAAAAGGGATTAAAAGTAAAAATTGGTAGTTACAAAATAGTCATGGAGATGTAAAATACAGATTAGGAAATATAGTCAATAATGTTGTATGGTGCTAGCTGGGTACTTGAGTTATGAGGGGAACACTTTGTAAATTATATAATAGTACTAGAGGCCCAGTGCACGAAATTCGTGCACGGGGTGGGAGGGTCCCTCTACCTGGCCTGCACCTTCTCCAATCTGGGATCCGTCTCGCAATCTGGAACCACTGGCTCCTAACCACTCACCTGCCTGCCTGCTTGATGCCTCTAACTGCTCTCCTGCCGGCCTGATGCTCCTAACTGTTCCCCTGCCGGCCTGATTCTTCTAACTGCTCTCCCCTCCTGGCCTGATCGCCCTAACTGCCTATCTGCTCTCCCTTCCTCTTTGCGCCCTTTGGACCCAGCCCAGGCATGCTGAGAGCTCTCCACGGAGGCCCCGCCTCCGTCCTGATTGGTCGTTCCATGATAGCATCCTGGCCAATTTGCATATTCCTCTATTATTAGTATAGATAACTACTACACTGTACACTTGAAACTAATATAAAATAATACTGAATGTCAACTGTAATTGAAAAATAAAATGTTTACAAATTTAACTGGGAATCCTGTATTTTGTCTGGCAATTCTATTCATACTCCTTCCAGTCAGTCCTAGATCCTTATCCTCTAGATGCAACCACTGGTTTGATTTGTTTTTTTCCACCATAAATTAGTTTTGCCTGCTATTTAACTGTCCACATTTATAAATTGGAATAATAAAGTAAGACTTTTTTCACCGACATATCATTTTTTAGATTTATTCATTCTATTGTATCTAACAATAGTTTGAACCATTTTATAACTATACCACATTTTATTCATTCTCCTATTGATATATACCTGAACTGCTTCTAATTTGGGGCTATTATAAATAAAGCTTCTATGAACATTTTTACATGCCTTTTTGTGTACATATTTTTTTATTTCTCTTGAGTAAACATATAAGATGGAATAGCTAAATTACAAGGTAGATAGATGTATGTTTTGCTTACATTTCCACCAACAATGTATGAAAGTTCTATTTGTCCAAATCCTTGGTGTTGTCAGAGTTCTTAATTTAGCGATTCTAGTAGACATGTGGTGGTTTTTCATTGTTTTAATTTGTATTTCCCTATTGAATAATAATGTTAAGTATTTCTTGTGTGCTTATTGCCTATTTATATATATTAATTTGTAAAGTAGCTGTTGAAATGTTTTGCCTATTTTTAAAACTTGAGTTGGCTTTTTACTATTGAATTAAGGAGATCTTTATATATCCTGAATATCAGTTCTTTGTCAGATATATGGCTGAGCTACCAGAAGTCAGGACCATTTTGTAGCCTAATCTTGTAAGTGGCAGCCTATTAGGGACAGAAAGAGAATAGTAGGGACTAGGTACAGTTATAAGAAATATTAATCATATTCTATTAACTGTGATTGTTCTGTTCTGATTAAAGAAAGCACATTCAATCTGTCTGAGAGTTGTATGCCCCAGGACATGGTAGTTAACCTCAGAATACGCTTCATTCTCCTTTCCAAGAACTTCCTATCATCATGGAAAGATTAACAATCTTGTTGCCAAAACAATCTTGTCCAGGAGGTGCCTGCCCTTTGCTACCCCTCAGCCTACATTGCCTGTCCTGTAACCATTATACCTTGACTACTTCCCCATGCCTGTAATTCCTACTTTCCTATATAATCTTTGTCCTTTTACCCAATATAAGCACCTGGCTTATGGTAGGGTGCAGAGCAGATTTTTGTGGATGACCTGCTCTCTCCCATACTGCTGACATTATTGGAATAAATGTTCATATATGATTCAACCCTGTCTCTGTCTCTGCTTAATTGGCTCATGTGGTGACAAGCAGCCATGACCTATTGGTTATCCGGTTTCAATCCATGTTGGGGGCCAGATGTAAGCACCTGAAGGGGCTAGCAAGGCTGGGACCCTTACCCACACAGTTTTCCCAGACTTGTTTGGATGGTGATTATCAGTAGAATGAGAGCAACATTTGTAGAATGAGAACAGCCTTTCATAGCTTACCAAGAAGTCTGTAACTATTTACTGAGATATGCTGTACTGAGAACTTGTCCTTCTGCTATGTCTCTCCCTTAGAAATTAAGAGGAACAAAGAATACATTCCTCTTGACAGACCTCCTATTCAGTGTGTTGTGTATAAATAAGATTGCGTGACTAATAAACTCGCTTCAGTTCATCAAGAGAACTGGAGTCCTCCCGATCCCGCTTTCCTGTCTTTCTTTCTTTTCTCAATTCCCACCTCCCTGCCTCAGCCCGGCTCAACCTTGTCAGGCTGGCCCTGACAGATCCATTGTTTTTGTCTTATTCTATTCATATTCTAATGTTGCAAACAAGTCATTAGGCCCAGCCCACACTCAAGGGGAGACACAAAAGGATGTGGCTATCAGGAGGTGAGACCATGGAGAGCCATTTTAGAAATTGTCCACTACAAATGTCAAATTTTAATAACAATTAACATCTATTTAAACTTAGGGTGAAAATTTTTGATGTCATCTTAAAGATGTATGAGTGGATGCAGTGTTTTCCAAAATTATTTTAGAAATAAACAAGTAAAGATGTTTGAAGACCTCAGAGCTTCAGGCCTAATGCAGCAGGGTCCTTTTGGGCGGGAGGGGGTGGAATGGTGTGCGAGGTGGAGGGTCTGGGGGACATACGGGACCCACAGAGATGGTTACCAGGAGTCTGCCAGCAGCGGAAACGGCAGTGGATGCTTTGGACAGTGAGAAAATCCATACCGCCCATTTCTGGGAGCTCCAATTCAGGTGGGTGGAAAGTACAGGAAGATGCAAAGTGCGTCTAGATTCCATGGGCATCAAAGGCAAGGAAATGCGGCTGGTTGTGGGTTTAGGATGCAGGGAGGAAGGGGATAAAAATGCAGTTTTCGAAACGCAAATGTGTCTGGAGTGTGTAGGATGAAAAGAGAGGGCAAGGCTGGAAGCCAGGATCCGGCAGGAGGGATGGTGGGAACCCAGGACAGGGGATCGCACCCAATTGCAGATGGAGAGGAGAGGATGCAGTTGGCACATGTTCGACAGGAGACTAATAGAAGAATAGGGCCAAAGATAGTCCTTCAGCAGACCAGGAGTAAGTCTCTTGACAAACACGGCACTCTGGGCGCTGTTGGGAACTAATAGTACGAGGCCAGGGATCTCATCTCCCCAAGTTCCCGTCACACTTGAGGGAAATGACTGCTCCGACTTCCTCTCGAGCGGAACAGGAATGAGCTGGAGCCCAAGCGATCCCTGCCTCCTAGAGAGAAAAAAAGGAAAGCCAGAGAATAGGAGGAGGAAGGGGGCGAGGGGGGAGAGGGGGAGGGAAGGAGGCTGGGCGTAAAGAGGGACCAGGACTAAAAAGAAAGCCTTCCTTTGAGTCTCGAGTAAGGAGGGACCTGGCGTCGAAGGGCCGAGAAAAAAAGAGAAGTCTGATTGGGGGCGACAGCAAAGAGGTAAAGGATGGAAACCGAACTTTAATCTAGCGTGACGATAAGAGCGGCATGAAATGTGGAGCAGCCCGAGGGTGGAAGGTGAGCTGATGGCCCGCCCGCCCGCGGGCGGGGTCTGCTGTGGGGAGCCGGCCGGGTGGGGATAGGGAGTCCGGTGTCCGGGCGAGCTGGGAAGGGGCCGGAAGTGGGGGAGCGCGCACCTCTCCCGAGCGGGCTGGGGAGGGACTAGCTTAGGGACGCACCCAGCCGGAAGCCCTCCCCTCGGAGCGGCCGGCCCTTTGTCTGTGTTGGAGGCCGGAAGCGAGCGAAGTCTGCCAACTGGGACTTGGGGAAGACCCGGGCGTTCCTTCCCTGCGCCCCCAACTCTGGACCACGCGCTCCACTACAGTGCTGGGGGCTATGGGTGCTCTGTGCCGCCGACCTCTTGTCCTTCTGGAGCCCCCTCTGGGGCTGGGGCTGCTGCTACTGCTCCTGTACCGTCTGGCTCCGTGTCGCGCTTCCCCGCGGCTCTTGGACCACCCGGCACCAGTTTGCTCCCAGCAGGTGAGACCCCGTCGCGCCCTGGAGGCGCGGGAGTCGTCAGGATGCTGCGGGCGGGAGCGCGGATGGACGGCTAGGCTGCCTAGCTCGAAGCTGGCGCGGGGCCGGCAGGAAGTATGTGTTGGGATCTCCGAGGGGGTTCGCGGCTTGGGCACAAGGAGTTGGCTCACCAGGGAGGACACTCGAAGCGTTGGGAGTTGAGGTTTGGACCCGGGAGAAGAGGGAGTTTGCAGGGAAAAGAGATCGCGTGGTGTATGTTGCACCACCTGACTGACATTGACCGTACCTTCGCTACACCTCCCATGGGCTAATCATCGTGATATGCAAATTAACCGCCAACAAAGATGGCGGTTAATTTGCATATACCGGCTGGGAGTGAAGACTGAAGACAACGTGGAAGTGAAGCGCTACAGAAGGGAGCAAAGTAGAGGCGGTGGAGACAGGAACAGGGGCGGGAGGCGGGAGGCGGGAGGCGGGAGGCGGGAGGGACACCTCTGCGGGGCTCCAAGGTTTGGGGAAAGAGATCGAGGCGTGCGGCCCGCCCGAGAGATAGAGTGGAGCTGGTTAGAAAGGGCAGGGGGAAGGGACTGCCCCCCCCTCCCCGCGCCGTGCACCCTGCAGACCCCCTGCTAGTCCCGAGTGGCCGCCGCATGTAGAGCCCTGGAAGATAATTTGACCCTAAGGCTACCTCTCCAGGGGAGCCCGGGGGGGGGGAGGGGGAACACTCTGGATGGACAACGCTGCGCACTAGCCTGGGCGGCCTCCGGGGCCCAGGGGTCAGAGCCTCCGGTGAGTCGCGGCCTGTAACCTTCAAGGAACAGCTGTGCAGAGAGCGTCTAAGGGCGGCCGACTGGACTCGGGCAACTTGGTGCCACCTCCCCAGCAGGGCTAAATCCTGAGAATATGCAGATGATTAAGACACCGCCTCTCCAGCGCCCTGCATCACAATCACCACCACCACTCGGGCCTGGGCCTGGGATCTCCGTTTTACAACTGTCGAATAGTAGCCACGTGTGCCCACAGGAGGTGACACACCTACCCTTGAGGTAGTGGCCCTGTTGTGGACGACAAACTTAAGGGGTTCGGGTGGGGGGTGGGGAAGAAACAGCAGCCTGGCGGGTGTTTGCTTAGTGGTTGAGCGGGGACCTATGAACCAGGAGGTCACCATTCCATCTGATCAGGGCACATGCCCGTGTTGGGGGCTGGGTCCCCAGTGTGGGGCGTGCAGGAGGCAGCAGATCAGTGATTCGCATAATTGATGTTTCTGTTTTACTCTCTGAAGTCGATTAAAAAATATATATTTTAAAAGGAAGAAACAGCAAAACACAGCGCCCGCCTCCACAGCTTCTTTGCTCAAAGTGTTCCCCCTCTTTCCTCCACTTTCTCTCTGGTTTCTTCAGCTCCCTTCCTGCTCAGTGTCTGAGTCAAAGTATGTGAAACAATTCTAAAGATATTTCTCCTTATCTAATTTTTGTAGAGAATTTACCAAAAGAGGATGGACTGTGAGTTAGTTTAGCAGAGGAAATATATGTCCTTGTGACTCCCACTATTGGGCAAAGCAGAAGATATATGCTCAGCAGATCCTTCCCATAGATTTGGTATAGAACTATTCTACCATGGAAGATTCCAAGTTCATATTTTGATGGCCATTTGTCAGGTGCCTGCAAAGTACAAGGTACTTTGGTGGGAACTGAAACTATAAAGAAATCCTAATGTCCAAGGGACTTGAATCATCCAAGAGGGAAAAGGCTTGAAGATGGTAATTATGATACAAGGTGGCCTGAAGCAAGTGCTCTTTGTACAACCAGTGCATGTACAAAATTCCAGGGAAAGGAAAAATTACTTCCAGCTGGGGTGTTCTTTCTGGCAGAGAAGACAGTGCAGTAGCCCTGAGGGGTAAGTAGAAGCCTCCTAGAGTTGTTGAGCATCCCATGTGGTGGAAAGGGGCTGAGCCACAGCCCTTGGTTGGGCAGGATAAAGTATGTGGTTGAAAGTGAGAAAAGAAGCTAAGGAGGGAGGGATTCTCTCTGGCTGGTATGAGAGCTGGACTAACTGACTTTGACATTAATTGCTAAGTGGGAAGCTACTGAGAGTAGGGAGCAGGGGCACAGAATGATTCCAGAGAGAGCTGGGAAGAGATGCTTATTGGCCAGGTTTGCCTGCTATCTCCATGCTCTTCCTCCTCCCACTTAACTCTGCATAGAACTGGCTCACCAACAGCGCACTTCTGTGACAAACAGCTCCCCTGCATCATTGACTGAGCCCTTTAAAAAGAAAGAAGCTAGCCCTGGCCTGGTGGCTCACTTGGTTGGAGAGTCATCCTGTACACCAGGCATGTCAAACTTGTGGCATGCTGCCTGCTGTCTACGAGTTTGACATGCTTGTTGTACACCAAAAGGTTGCAGGCTCAATTCCAGTCAGAGCACATGCCCAGGTTTGGGTTCAATTCCCCATGGGGGCACATTTGGTAGGTAACCGATTGTTTCTCTCTCTAAAAATAAATAAGAGGATTAGAAAAAAAAAAAAAAAGAAACTACACCCCTCAGATTTCTCTCTCTCTGCTGGTGTTGCGAGGAGAGTTAAAGCCACAAACTTGATCTCAGAGGACCCGGGTTTACACCCCTCTTCATCACTTACAGTTTCTGCAACCTTGGGCATTTTAGGCTGCCTGCACCTGGCTTTCCTCATTTCCACAATAGAAGGGCTGGTTAGGTGAGCCATCTTAAAGTGGGCTCATAACACTTTACAGAATATAACTGTCTATCCAAAGCCCAGTTTGGTTTAGCTCTCAGTGACTCTCTCATTGACAGAGAGGAGCCTATTCTGTTCCTAGCCCAGTGCTACAACACAGGATGTGGGAGCTTGATAAATATCTGGAATAAAAAACCACAGGGATAAGTGAATTATGAGTGAATGGTTAACTCTGCTTGAACAGCAGTGAAAAACTGGCTGCCTGGATTGGTACCTCAAAACCTGATGACATTGAGTTCCCACAGAAGTTGGTACTAGAGAAACCGTAAGTAATTGCAGTTCCCTGGGTAGGCTTTATCCAAGGTTTCCCTTGGCTACCAGCTCAGAAGAAAGCCCACAAAGATAGACCGTTAGCACACAATGTTTCAGACAGAATGTGTATGGCATTCTAAATTATTTCTTGGTGTGAGCACCTCTGGTTTTGACTTGTGGTACAAGAGCTGTTTAGTTTAACCCTTACTGATTTCCAAAAGCTGCTTTCAGCTGGGCCACTCTTCCAAAGTGTACAAAGGTATGTTCTGTGTATGCTCTTGTGCAGTGTAGGCATTTAGGCAGTCAGGGCTGCTGTCACTGCTGGCAGTAGACCCAGCAAAGTTAACAGGTTCCTTTGCCATTATGCTGGACTTCTCACTTCCCTTCTATGCTAGCCTAGAGACTAACTAACATCAAAGAGCTACAGAGGCGAAGTGAGAGGTGATGCAGTGCAGGGGAGAGGACATTTGGCTTAGAGTGAGACCTGGGCTCCCCTCACCAGCTCTACAGCCCTTGTCTGTTACTCCACTGCTGTGAGCATGTGTTTTCGTCTATAAAAGGAGGTGACCCTCACCTACAGGGTTATCAGGCAAGTGAGTAACTTGCTAGATACATGAAAGGGATAGACCACATGGGTTACGGTGTGGGAAGGTGCAAGGGGTACTGACATGTAGTCTAGCTTTGTTCAGGCACTATGCCAGGGGTGTTAGCATGTATAACTTCATTCAGAGCTCACAGTAACTTGCCAGGCCTACATCACATGTGTTAGAGAGGCTAGGTATTGGGCCCAGGATCACACTGCTGACCCTGGTGAGTGCAGAGCTGAGAACCAAACCTCTGCCTGGCCCTGGCCACCATGGCTCAGTATTTACAGCGTCAGTCTGCACACTGAAGGGTCTCGGGTTTGATTCCCATCAAGGGCAAGTACCTGGCGCACATGTGGGAGGCAACCAATCCATGTGTCTCTCTCACATCGATGTTTCTCTCTCCTCTCTTCCCCTTCCCCCTCTCCACTCTCTCTGAAAATCAAGGAAAAATATTCTCAGGTGAGGATTTTTAAAAAAAAGCTCGGCCCGGGACTTCAGAGTTTACTTCTCTTTACCTCGCACTTGGTAGTGGCCACTAATGCACAGGGTGAATACAGCCTTTTATTTCTTCCTTTTAATCTTCACCACTATGGGTAGATAATGTTGGCCCACAATTTTTTATTGAGAGGCAGTGTAGCAGTGATTAGGAGCATGGGTCTGGAGCAAAGTTGCTTGAGTGTTAGCCCTGTGGGACCTTGAGCCCTGTGGGACTTAGGTAACCTACCTGTGCTTCAGTTTTTTCACTAATAAAAATGAGATAATGGTACTTACCTCAGAGGGTTGTTGTAAAGATTAAATAAGATATGTGTATAAAGTGCTTAGCATGATGCCTGACACAGAAGAAGAGCTTGATAAATATTAGCTGCTACCATCATCATCATGAACATTCTCCTTCTTGGATTTCTGCAGGAGGCCTTAACATAATGTCATTAACAAACAGGTAGCTTGTAAATAATATTCTGATCCTACTATTTTTTAAAAATGGGCATTTGAAATAAAGAAATTAGGAATGATTTACTGCAGGGGAATAAAACAAGATCAAAGACACCAAATGTATTTTTTTAAATATGTTTTTATTGATTTCAGAGAGAGGAAGGGAAAGAGTCAGAAATATCAATGATGAGAGTGAATATTGATCGATTGCTTCCTGCAAACCCCCTACTGGGGATGGAGCCCTCTACCCAGGCATGTGTCCTGATTAGAAATTGAACTGTAACCTCCTGGTTTATGGGTCAACACTCAGCCCCTGAGCCACACTGGCTGGGCCTGAATGTATTTTTTACATTATTAAAATGTTTTGTTAATATAAATTCTATATAGAAATTAAATTATAAGGAAAAAATGTCTGCTATTCCTTCCCCTAACAGATTAATGTTTTCATTTGTTTATCTCACTTTTCAATCCTTTCATTTATTTGGAGTAACATCATAGATAAAATTCTATCTTTTAATTAATTTTTATCATGGTTGATCCTTTTAAAATGGTACAAAGATGTTTTAAACAAAAAAGAGTGAATCCTTATTTCACCCGTTACCCCTTTCTAAATGATGGATCCACTTATACTTATTTTAGTTAATTTTACATTTGTCTCTGTCTTTCTAAATGTACTTAGATTGTTACTAGAGGCCTGGTGCACGAATTCATGCATGGGTGGGGTCCCTCTGGGTGGCCTGCAGGGATCAGGCTGAAATCCGCAGTCCAATGCTGCCTGCAACTCCTACCTGCTGTTCCCGCTCATCCTGGCCCGGCCCCACAGTGCCTGCCAGGGGCTCGCACCCAATCACTACCTATCGGGAGAGGCTCACGTTGCCACAGCAGCGCTCGCCAGCCATGAGCCCTGTGTCTGCCCCCCCCCCCCCAAGGGGAGTGGCCTGCGGGATCAGGCTGAAACCTGCTCTCTGACATCCCCCGAGGGGTCCCGGATTGCAAGAGGGCACAGGCCAGGCTGAGGGACCCCACTGGTGCATGATCAGGTCGGGGAGGGACCGCAGGAGGACTCCAGGGCATGTCTGGCCCATCTTGCTCAGTCCCAATCATCCGGACCACAGCAGCAAGCTAACCTACTGGTCAGAGCATCTGCCCCCTGGTGGTCAGTGCACGTCATAGCGAGTGGTTGAGCAGCCTTAGCATATCATTAGCATATTATGCTTTGCTTGGTTGTTCGGTTGTTCTGCCGTTTGGTCTGTTTGCATATTACCCTTTTATTATATAGGATTCTTAATCTGTCAATTTTAGATATTATTTGCTGACTTATAATAGATGAATATCTAAATGTCTTATATTAACCTCCTTCCACTCCTTCTCCCCATCTTTCCATTGTAGTTATATCACAGTTTTAGTTAAATCAATGGTCAGTGTTTATTATGACAAGTAAATAATCTTCACTGATGAGGCAAGTATGTGTACTTTTGATTATATTTCTTTTTTGTTATAATTTCTTTTCCCATGGAGGTAATAATTGCTTTAATTCTTCATTTTCATAATTTTCATTGTAACTAGTCTTAGTTTTTTCTATCAGATTTGTCATATGGTTTTTTCCCACAAACATTAGATATCCCATCAGTTTCATTTCCCTGTCCCCAGAGAACTCCCTCCTGGTGCCCTCTGTCCTCAGCTCCAGTCTGGAGTGATTACTCTCTAGATCTGTAGCACAACTGCCATACTAGATATTTTGTCATGTTTACAGCTCCCAGGTCCTGGACCCTGTGTTGTCTTTCTCAAAGATTACCTCCCTCATTTTGCTAGAGCATATCCTCCTGCAATTTCTTAAGAAAAGTTATGAGGGTATGAGGGCTGGATACATAAAGAGGTAGAAAAAATAGTTGTGAGTACACAAAACACAGTTTATTCTTGTATTTATTAGCATTACAACTGTAAACCTACTTTTGCCATCCCCTGTATAAAATATATATATTAATTTATTTAAGTCTTTACATGTCTGAAAAAAAGTCTTTATTCTGCCCTCACTTTTAAAATATATTTGGCTGGCTATAAAAACCTTAGTTTAAAAAATATTTTCCTTCAGAATGTTGAAGACATTGGCATTTTTATAGGAATTGCATTGAATCGATAGATTGCTTTGGACAGTATGGACATTTTAATTATGTTAATTATTCCTATCCATAAGCACAGTATATGCTTCCATTTATTTGTATCTTCTTCAGTGTCTTTCTTTGGTGTTTTATAATTTTCCAAGTACCGGTCTTTTGCCTCCTTGGTTAGATTTATTCCTAGGCATTTTAATTTTTTTAATGCAATTGTAAATGGGATTATTTTCTTAGTTTCTGTCTCTGATAGTTTATTATTGGTGTATAAAAATGCAACAGATTTATGAATATTCATTTTGTATCCTGGTACTTTACTGAATTTTTCAGTTTTAGTAGGTTTTTTTGTAGAATCTTTAGGGTTCTCTCTATATAGTATCATGTTATCTGCCTTTTATTCTTCTTGTCTGATTACTGTGGCCAGGAATTCTAGTACTATCTTCTATATATATACAAGGCAAATATGCAAAGTGTCCCCTTGGTCGCTTGTTATGATGTGCGCTGACCGCCAGGGGGCAGCGCAGAACGAAGGGAGGTCCCAGCCAGCAGGTTCCAATCGGCCCTGATCGCTGTCCAGGCCTAAGGACCCTTCCTGTGCATGAATTTCATGCACCAGGCCTCTAGTGTTGAATAAGAGGACATCGCTGTCTTGTTCTTGATCATAAGAAACTTTTAATTTTTTCCCAGAATCTTCTTTTTATTTCTACTATACCAAAAGTTTCATGATATTGGGCCTTGGTCTAGGTCTCTTTTTAATCTGTGTGCAGACCATTACAGTGGACCTTTTAAATTTGAACATATGTGTTCCTTTGTTCTAGAATCTTTTATTTTTAATAATTTTTTCCACTCTATTTGCTCTGTAATCTTCTTCTAGCAATCCAGTTAATAATACCATATCCTTCCTGAATTGATTCTCTAATATTCACATTTTCTCTCTCCTATTTTTGTTTGTATTTGTTCTACTTTCAGACAAATTTCCTGAATTTTATAGCCCAACTCTTCTGTGAAATTTTTTATTTTCAAGGTTTATTTTTATTCTCTGCTTGCTCATTTCCCCACAGTATCTTGTCTTTGTCATATGGTTTCTGTGTCCTCTCTTAACTCTTTAAAATTATTGTAATTTTTAAAAATTCTATTCTGTTCCCAACATTTTCTTATTTCTTCCAAGAACGTTGTTTAAACTTTGTTTTGATCTATTTTTCACACCGGAAACCTCAAATATCTGGTACTCTTTGGCTGTCTGAGATTATTTTAAAGAATCTTAAAATAAAAGGTCTAAAAGGCTGATTGAATGCTCTGTATAGATAGGACTTATTGATCATTGGGTTACTTATAGGGACCAGGTAAACCTGTCCTACCTACTGGTTGACTCTCAGATGTCCAAATCTGGAGATCTTTTCTCTGGGCTTGGCACCAGCATTCTAAAGTCAGGGCAGGAAAAGAAAGGCTAAGGTTCCCCAAATCTCATTTGTAGACCTTCATATAACCCCACCCCCTGCCTGCTTTACACTACCTCCCAAGTACCTGATACCTTTAAGACCTGATTTTTGCCCTAGCCGGTTTGGCTCAGTGGGTAGAGCGCCAGCCTGTGGACTGAAGGGTCCTGGGTTCTATTCCAGTCAGGGCACATTCCAGGTTGTGGGCTCGATCCCCAGTAGGGGGCATGCGAGGGGCAGCTGATCGATGATTCTCTCTCATCATTGATGTTTATATCTCTCTTCCTCTCCCTTCCTCTCTGAAATCAATAAAAATATATTTTTAAAAAAGACCTGATTCTTAGAAGGGTTCTATGAGTCTTTGGCCTCTTTCTTGTCTGCATCTCCATTCTGCAGCGCTCAGATTGAAGTTCTTCCCCTGGGCTTGAGCCAGTCTTCATGTTATTTTTTGAAATTTGTTCACATCTCTTTGTCCTTGAGTGGCTATAAAAATTTTCTCTTTCCTATAACTTTCATATAGTTTAGGGATGGGGAGAAGATAATATGTATACATGTCAACATTCTGTGATCTCTAATGGAATTTTATAGAGATTCCATTAGAGATTCCATTTTATATTCCATTAGAGATCACAGGACAGAATCTACAAAGTTATGTTAATAAATGCTGGACAGGTATTTGGTAAGGTTCAGGAGCTGTTTTATATTTCACTTATATCATATTTTATTTTGATTACATCCTTTCCACCTTATTATCCCTCTCTTCATCTCTTCCATTCCTTCATTCCTCAGTAACCAGTGTGTCTGATATATATCTGTCCACATGTTTTTCTATGTTCATACAGTTATATTCATGGATTTTTTCATCACTTATTTCCATAGAAAACGATTCTACAATAAAAAGTTTTTGCAACTTATTTTTCTTACCCTTTAACACATTTAGTCATCACTCCAGCTCAATAGACATCTATGTATCTAATGCTCTTTAATATTTGCATAATCCAGAGTAGAAAGCCATCTATTTAACCATTTCTGTTTTGATGGACATTGAGATTTAAGTTAGATCTTACTTTATTCAGCCATACCCTATGATGGGTATTCAATACCACAGAAAAAGAGGGGGAAGGTATTTTTTAAAGCTAGCAAAACTAAATTCTAAAACTTGATAAGTCATATACAAAAAGAAAACTACAGACTGATCTCACTTATGAATTTAAATGCAAACAATTCTATTAGTAAATATTAGTAAATTTAATAGAATATCAAAATTAAAATATTAGTAAATTTAATAGTAAAATATCAAAAGAATAGTGTTCCATAATCAAGTAGGATTTATTCCAGGAATTCAAAATTGGTCCATTATCAGCAAATCTATCAACATAATTCATTATATCAATAAAGGACAAAATCTATGAAGTTATGTTAATAAATGCTGGAGAGGTATTTGATAAGGTTCAGGAGCTGGTTTATATATAAACTATAAAGAACATATTTATATACAACAATGGCTATCAAAAACCAAGACCAAAAATAGTATTAAATTTTTAAATTTTTAAAAAATATATATTTTTTAGTGTTGGTAGTATTACAGATGTCTCTGGTTTTGCCCCCTTTAGCCCCACTCCCAGCCCTTACTCCTGCCCCCCCTCCCCCACTTACTGAGCACTTATTATAAGAAGGGGAACCAGTAATTAAAGAGCAGCCATTATGTGCCAGACACTGGACAAATTTAGTCTCATTTAGCAGGCAGTGAGATGGGTATTGCAGCCAACAGAATTTCTCATAATGATTCCCCCAGGGCTTCTAGTAAGTTTCCTGCTTAACAGTGTGGGGGAATGTATTATTTCACTTTATTGCATAACTAGTACAAGAATTCATTCCCTTTGTTCAAAATTTTTCATAATACAGACAGATTAGAAGTGAAAAGCACCATACATCCACCACCATCACTAGCTCACTTCCTGCCCCAAGATCTTTATTTCTACTTGTCTCATTTAATTTTCAAAAACACTATGAAGTTGGTATTGTGGTTATTCTGATTTTACCGTTGAAGAAATCAAGGCTTGGCAATGTTATATTTCTTGAGGCAACTCAACTCCAGGGGTTTTATGAGGATTCATGAAACAATATAGTATATAACTCATGTAGTAAATGGTCTGGCACATCTTCCTTAGGGAATTTGTAGGGACTTAGTGAAATTTCTGTACCAGGGACTGGAGTTTTTCATCTCCCCTCTTTCAGCACTGTTTCCAGACTGAAGATTGGAAGCCTCAAGGGATTAGAGGCCTATCACCAGGGCACCCCAGAGGAACCCTCTCAGTGTTTTTAAAGTTGGAAGGTTTGTCCCGCTGGTGTGGCCCAGTGTTTGAGCATCAACCTATGAACCAGGAGGTCATGTTTCGATTCCCAGTTGGGGCATATACCCAGGTTGCAGGCTTGATCCTCAGTAGGGGGTATGCAGGAGGCAGATCAATGATTTCTTTTTCATCATTCATGTTTCTATTTCTCCCTCTCCCTTCCTCTCTGAAATCAATAAAAATATATGTTAAAAATAAATAAATGAAGTTGGAAGGTTCCCAGCTCATAAGAGTTAGGAAACAGCAGTTCTGTTTTGTTACCCACTATCCCCACTTCTCATCCTATTTCTCATCATGATGAGAAAGTGTGAGGATAATATCGTCCCCCTTCCCAGGCTGGCCCCCAAAAGTGAGAAAGCAGGGCCAGAATGAGCCAAAAAAAAAAAAGTGTTTGGAGCCCAGCTTGTGAATTAAAGTTCTTTTCCAGTTGTAATGACCTCCTTTTTTTCCCACAGGGGCTAAACTGCACAGTCAAGAATAGTAAGTCATCTTTTTTGTTGTTGTTGTTCTGTTGCTTTGATAAAGTGCTAACCTCATGCTGATCGCTAACAAAAGCGCTGCCCTTCCTCTTCCAGTCTGGGATGAGGGCTGCACCTTCCAGCAGGAGGTACCCTTGAGAGCCTTGAATGCGCACACCTACACTTCTTATCAAGAATATTCATCATCCATGCCCTGACTGGTGTGGCTCAGTTGGTTGGTCCACATCCAGCTCACTGAAGGGTTGCTGGTTTGATTCCTGTCAGGGCACACACCCAGGTTGTGGGCTTGATCCCCGGTGTGGTGCGTGGGTGCATACAGGAGGCTGCTGATTGATGTTTCACTCTCACATTTATGTTTCTCTCTGTCTCTCCCTCTCCCTTCCTCTCTCTAAAAATCAATAATAATGCTTTTTAAAAAATTAATATTCAACTCTAGCTGGTTTGGCTCTGTGGATAGACTGTTGGCCTGAGGACTGAAGGGTCCCAGGTTCGATTCCAGTCAAGGGCACATGCCCAGGTTGTGGGCTCAATCCCCATAGGGGGCATGCTGGAGGCAGCTGATCAATGATTCTCATCATTGATGTTTCTATCTCTCTCTTTCCCTCTCCCTTCCTCTCTGAAATCAATAAAAATATTAAAAAAAAACAACTAAAAAAAAGAATATTCATTATCCAAAGTCAGGAAGTGAGAAGCTAAACTGCCCTTTAGATTTTGAGATTATCCTTAAGGTGCTGCCGTGGTGTGTCAGTAATTCAGCTTGATTTGCCAGAACTTGTCACTGTAACATGAGAGACAACTATGGTTGATTTTGTTTTAATTCAAGAAGGCACATATTTTAAGTGTCTGTGCTAATTAGGGACCCTGGCATATAAAAATAAAACAACTCTTTTCATTACCCCATCCTTCCTTTGTCCCCATTTCCAACCACTATTTCATTTCAAAACCAACTTGTGTACTTTGTGTTCTCTCTTGATATACCTTTGAGATTTCAAAGCTTTACAGTGACCCGGGACAAGCACAAGAATAGAGGGGGCAGTATGGGAAAGCTGAGAACCCCACCCCTGATGTTTAAGGTCCAGCTCTCTGGATGTACTGCTGGGCATCTAGCTTGCATGCTTTAGTTTCTTGTAGTGTCTTGCAGAGCATGCAAGTCTCTGATTTCTGCTTTTCCTGGCTTCCAGGTACCTGCCTGGATGACAGCTGGATCCAGCCTCAAAAATTGACCCCCTCATCCCCAAAAGATGTCCAGGTCCAGCTGCATTTTGCCCACACCCAGCATGGAGATTCTGTCCCTGTGGTTCATATTGAATGGACACTGCAGACAGATGGTGAGTGGCCATGCCAGTGAGACCTGAGGGATTCTGCCCACCTCCAGGTGAACCCACAGACTAGACCATCTGACTCTCCCATCAGACTCAGAATTAGGTTTCCAGTCCTGTGCTCAGACATGAGGGACCAAATTAGTGCTGAAAGGATCCATCATTTCATACAGTGAATACTTTTTCAGTGTTTTAGATATTGGTCCACAATATAGTCTCATGCTACTATCCTTTATGAAAGACCTTCCTTCAGCCTAAAATCTTTATCACCCCAGAAAAAAAAGTCACATGGTTAATTCTGTGACCACAGTCCCAAATATTTAATGGTTAACACATTTGTCAGCCTGCTTTTCCCCTTACTTTAGAGGTTACCATTTCTTCAAATGACACCCCCCAAAAAACTCTTAGGGATAGAGAGTTGTGTTACAGAATTGAGAAAATTGAGGTTAATAAGAGCCAGCCCTAGATTTGTGAACAAGGCCTGGGGGAGTTCTTTTTGTAAGTCCCCAGCCACTGCTGCTGTTGCAGCATCTTCAAGGATGGTGGGTGGCCATATTAAACACCATGCCCTGTTGCCAACGCCTTAGCCACAAACTTGCAAAGCCTTTGCTTTTAGACCAGTATAAAGTGTTGCTTGTCCCTGTGTAGCTGGGAAGTAACTATCTGCAGGGCAGGAGGCTAACTTAGACCCAAGAATGAGCTGGGAGGAACAGGAAGTACAGGGTTGGGTAAGATGGGCAGATTTTCTTTCAAGAGTGAGCAAGCCTAACCAACAGGGAAGTGACACACCCAGTGGTTTGTCTTATTCATCTGAATCTGTGTCTCCTCTCCTCCCTTTGGTCTTCAGCCAGCATCCTCTACCTGGAGGGTGCAGAGCTATCTGTCCTGCAGCTGAACACCAATGAGCGGTTGTGTGTCAAGTTTGAGTTTCTCTCTAAACTGCGGCATCATCAGAAGCGGGTAAGAATCAAGCTCCTGGATGGATTATGTTCCTCTGATGATCACGAGGAGCAGAACATGTTTTTGAAAACTTCCCAGACATGCCAACCCCCTGCTTTTCCTTTCAACCTTCCCTAGCCAGTCATTGTAAAGTAAGTTGAATGAGGAGACGCCTTCCCCTGCCCTGCTTCCTGCCACCTTTATTTGTAACTGAGATTAATCTGGGCACTGCCTTTGGAAAAGAACAACTTTGCCAAGACCAGAAAACTGCAGTGGGCGGGGCACAAGCAAATGAGTTCTGTACAATTTCAGCTCACATTGCTGTTCATGGCCAGATGGTAAAATGTTGATTCTTATTTAGTTTGTTTAAAGCGGTTGTTTTCAAAATGTGGTTCCAGAACAGCACATCAGCATGACCTGGGCTTGTCAGAATTGCAGATTCTAGAGCCCTACCCTAGACCTGCTGAATCAGAAACTCAGGTGGCAATCCTTCAACAAGCCCACCAAGTGATTCTGATGCAAGCTTCAGTTTGAAAACTGCTTGTTTACATCTGCAAAAAGTGGCCATTTGCAGATTTCCCACAAACACATTTCCCTCTCCCATGTTTCATTAGCCCCCAAACTTGAGTGCATGATGAGGACCAGGTGCCTAGATACTTAAAGCAAAGGATCCCACCAGGGTAATTAGAATGGAGGTTGAAGTCAGTATCTGTTATCTGCACCCTCCAGAAAATCTCTCCACTCACATTCTGTCATCTCTGCAACAAAGGTGCCTGCAGGCCCAGGATGACTAGGGCTTTTTCTATCCCTCCCTCTGCACTTTCATGCTCTGGAACAATCTTAAGAGATTCCTGGCTTTCCCATTTAAGGAAGAAGAGTCACTTAACAAATAGTTTTTAGCTGCCTCTTGTGTGCCAGCTCTCTAATAGCCCTGAGCTGGCTTCCTAACACCATTGTTCTGCACTTTGGGAGGGCTGATGTAGGAGGAGGGCTTTCCCCAGATTCTCCTGTATATGACACTTTATTGATGAGGCCAGGTTTAGGTTTTTTGAAATAGGAAGAAAAGACCAGAGGAAACAAAGAGCAAAGATACAGAAACCTCTGATTTTGGATCTTGTTGTGATGGTTATTTCTTCTTATTTTTTGACTGATCTTTTGGGAGTGGGTAGGGTGGGGTTCTTTGGGCATAGCTGTGTGAGAGGTATGGTGTGTGACCTGTCCAACCTCCCCTTCCTCCCTTCTCTTCAGTGGCATTTTACCTTTAGCCACTTTGTGGTAGAACCTGGCCAGGAATATGAAGTGACCATTCACCACCTGCCCAAGCCCATCCCTGATGGGGACCCAAACCACCAATCCAGGAACTTTCTTGTGCCAGGTAAGAGTGCCATACCAAGCCCTTCCCTTCACCACATGGCTCTGCAGAAGAAACCAGACATCAGCCACCCTGCTCAGCTGGACAATGGCTGCCATTGTCAGCATGTGGTACCCACAGAACAAACAGATGCCAGGGATAGGGAGCCCTTCTGTATGTGGCCTCAACCTCTACTCCCTGAAGGCAGAGCCCGTTCTCTGTTGGCACAAACAGTGGATATTGGCCCAAGACCCCAGGAGTTTTATGAGAACTGGAGTTCCTTCCTATCTAGAGAAGCATGTTTCTACCCAGAAAGTATCAGGAGGACAAGCCACTTTTGGAAGAGTTGTAACCCTTGATCCCAGCCTCGTCCCAGCTTCCATCACCTTGTTCTTCACTTTTACCCCACATCCTGCCTGCATTTATCTAACACCACCCAATGTAGGATACCATCTCCCCCACTAATCCATCCTGCCTATGAATACTGCCAGGTTTATCTACTAAAGCAGCATTCAATGTGCACCTTCTATTTTTCTGCCCTCCCCAGAATCTCAGCCACTACTTACAAAAGTTTTTATTGTTCAAAACCAACTATATCCGGAACGCCAGCCTCTCTGAGGACAGGGTCTGGGTCTCATACTCGTTTGTGTAGTCACTAGAACAGGGGTGGGCAAACTTTTTGACTCGAGGGCCACAATGGGTTCTTAAACTGGACCGGAGGGCCAGAACAAAAGCATGGATGGAGTGTTTGTGTGAACTAATATAAATTCAAAGTAAACATCATTACATAAAAGGGTACGGTCTTTTTTTTTTTTAGTTTTATTCATTTCAAATGGGCCGGATCCGGCCCGCGGGCCGTAGTTTGCCCACGGCTGCACTAGAACCTCACAAATTGGCTTGCATTTAGTAGGTGATCAGGAAATGCTTGTTAGAATGATGATGACCTTCATCTGTGAGCGATTCCACACACACACACACACACACACACACACACACACTCACTATCCACATACCCTACTTTATTTTCCTTTTTCTTACTCATCACTCCCTGACATTTCATAATATATTTGTGACATTATTGTTTGTTTTTATTGGTCTCTTTTACTGGAATGTAATCTCTGGAGGACAGGGACTTTGTCTTATTTACCACTGTATCTCCAGTTTTTAAAATGGTGCCTGGCACATATTGAGAGCTCCATAAGTGTTTGTTGAATAAGTGAATGTCCCCCAGTCCCCTCCCCTGTCCTTAAAGTAAACTGACTCAGTCTCTGTCACTCCATGGTAATTCATACCTGTCACATGTCTTCTTAAACCGAAGTAAAGCCTGGCTGATGTGGCTCAGTGGTTGAGTCTTCACCTGTGAACCAGGAGGTCATGGTTTGATTCCAGGTCAGGGCACATGCCTGGGTTGTGGGCTCGATCCCCAATGTGGGGCATACAGGAGGCAGCCAATCAGTGATTCTCTCTCATTGATGTGTCCATCTCTCTCTTCCTCTCTGAAATCAATAAAAATATATTAAAAAGACAAAAAAAAGTAAAATTACAGTGAAGGAAATTGGTGAAGGAGATCAAGAAGATATCTATGGAGCAGTGGTCCTTAAGGTAGTCCCAGAACCAACAATGTCATTGAATGCAGATTCTCAGGACCCATTCCAGACCTGCTGAATCAGAAACTACTGATGATTGTGCACATGGAAGTTTAAGAAACACTTCCATGGAGGAACAAAGAACAAACTTCTCCCCTCGTAAAAAGGCAGAGGCAACTCTAGAGAGGAAGCTGCAGTGGGGAGAGATGGTTATCTAAAGCAAGCTCACATAAATAAATAAATAAATAAATAAATAAAGCAAGCTCAGGAGAAATACACTTGAAACTAGACAGTTCCCTGGTAAAGGAGGGATGAGACAACCAGGTCAGCCCCAGTGCTCTGGGGACTCTGGTCAGTGGCCACAGTCCAGTCTTAGAGCTTGCTTTGAAGGGGCCATCCTTGAATAGGCTCCTCAAAAGGAAAAGGATGTTATCTTTGGTATCAGCATTCTGGAAGAATAGCAAACTTTATAAGGCAGAGACTTAATGGTGTCATTTTTTTTCTGGGTCTGCAGACTGTGAGGACCCCAGGATGAAGATAACCAGGCCCTGTGTGAGTTCAGGTAACTTTGGCTGGCATACCAGGGGAGCTTTATTTGGGTACACATACATGCCCTCTCCTCACTCCCAGCCTATGTCTGTGTCCTGGGCAGGCAGCCTGTGGGATCCCAACATCACCGTGGAGACCCTGGAAGCCTACCGGCTGCGGGTGAGCTTCACTCTGTGGGATGAATCTACCCATTACCAGATCCTGCTGAACAGTTTCCCACGCACAGAGAATCAGAGATGTTTCAAACACATACTGGATATACCTGCGGTAAGTCTGCCACTCTTAACCCCTCAAACATAGCTCAGAGCCAGCTCTCCAAGCCTTCAGCGTCCCCTTATCGGTCCTGACAAAACTATTGCCAGAAGTCTAGTGCTCAGTGCTGTGCCCTTTGGTATGCAGTTGATACATACTAGTAGTTGATTCTGTGGTTGAGGTTTCCTTTTGCTCTTAATATCTGTAGTTAGCCCTGCTCACCATTCCATCCTTTTTGTCCTTCCCTCCCACATTCTCCACTGTTCTCTTTTTGTTCCACTTTGTTTATTCTACTTATTTCAAAAAGATTGGAAGATTTTTAAAATGTGGAAATGAAGACAAGGGGAAATAAAAATGAGGCAAGTAAGATGGAGCCAGGGTGAGATGAGTACAGAAAATGTATGCAACGCTGCTGGGGGTGAGCACAGATCTGTCTCCATGGTCCTTAGCAGCCAATACAAAGAGGGAAATACTGGTCACCAGCTGTGTTCATAAGTTAACAACAGGCCCGATGCACTAGGGAAACATCGTTTTCCTGGAGCAGAAACCTGAAGGCATTTCTCTTGTGGCCTTTGTGAGGCACACTGACAGTAGTAGGGAATGTTGTCATCAATTCCTGCAGCACTGTGGCCAGCTCTCATCCAGCTTGCCTCACCTATCCTCTCCCCTCTCTTCAGCCCACACGAGAGGACTCCCACCAGCGATCCAATGTCACGCTCACCTTACCAAACTTTAATTGGTGCTGCCACCACCGAGTGCAGGTGGGTGAGTGTGATATAACAGAGCATGCACAGGTGGGCATTCCTTCTAGAGGGATGAGGGAGGGGAGGAGGGCAGTTTGTGACTGGTGCTCTCTCTGAGGACCCAACGCCACTACCATCTGGGACTCCCTGCCTGGAAGCCCTTCTCTCCCAGCCTCACCTGAGCAGGGCTCCTCTTGATGATGGATGGATGATCACCTAACCGCCACATTGAGATACTGAAGCAGTCAGCCAGGGTCCATTACTCTTCTGTCAGGAAAGCATTGATGGGAGTCCTGTGTCTCCCAGTCCCTGTCTTCCCTGCCCTTCTCTGGTCTCACAGATCCAGCCCTTCTTTAGCAGCTGTCTGAATGACTGCCGTAGACACTCCGTGAATGTTTCCTGTCCAGAAATTCCAGGTAGGAAGCAGATGTCTATCTTGGAACACAATTGGGGTGAGAATTAATGAAGGTCAACAACTTGAGCTGAACCTTGACATGGTCCTAAGGGTGAGGGCAGAGTTTAACTTGGAGTTATTCAGGCCTGTGATGCAGGGCTTTAGAGAGACACTCCTGGGTTGGACTGCTGACTGCATTGTATTAGCTGTGTAGACTTGGGTAAAGTACAGTACTTAATCTTTCTGATCCTCAACTTTTGTGACTGAAAAAAATGGGGATTGTTACTGTCATAGAGTTACAGTTATATTCCATGTACAGAACAAAATCTTCATAAATTGTGAACCAAAGTACCAAGAAGTAGAAACTCCTGCCCCCAGGTTCATAGATGAAGAAACTGAGGCCCAGAGATGTGTAACTTGTCCAAGATCATACACCAAGGAAGTGGCAGAGGCTGTTCAGAAGCCTGACTTGTGGCTATAGTCAAAACTGAGCAGATGCCGAAACCGGTTTGGCTCAGTGGATAGAGCGTCGGCCTGCGGACTGAAGGGTCCCAGGTTCGATTCCGGTCAAGGGCATGTACCTTGGCTGCGGGCACATCCCCAGTAGGGAGTGTGCAGGAGGCAGCTGATCGATGTTTCTCTCTCATCGATGTTTCTGACTCTCTATCTCTCTCCCTTCCTCTCTGTAAAAAATCAATAAAATATAAAAAACAAACAAACAAAAAAAACTGAGCAGAAAGCAACAGGCATTGCACTGGTTTCGACATAAACCCCAGTCTGCCAAGTGAAGGGAGGGGCATTACTTGGTAGCCTAGAAACTCAGGTGTTTTGTTTAAATGGTTTCATCAAGTGTAACCTGTATCTAAAGTGGTTGAGCCCTAGCCGGTTTGGCTCAATGGGTAGAGTCCTGTGGACTGAAAAGTCCTGGGTTCAGTTCTGGTCAAGGGCATGTACCTTGGTTGCAGGCTTGATCCCTGGCCCTGGTCAGGGCTCGTGTGGAGGGCCACCAATCGATGTGTCTCTCTCACATCAATGTTTCTCTCTGTCTCTCCCCCTCGCTTCCACTCTCTCTAAGAATCAATGGAAAAATATTCTCGGGTGAGGATAAATAAATAAATAAATAAAGTGGTTGGTATAGGGCCATGGCTATTAGCAGATCCTCAGTGAATGTCAGTAATGGTTTTGTGATTACTGTTAATAATTGAAATACTATTTTCCTTTGTTCTCATAGCAGACCCGATTGCAGGTAAGGCCACTGATCCTTCCCATAGTGTGCTGCAGGAGACCCAAGGGGACATTCCTCAGGGGCCATATGAGAAGTTCCTGACTGAGCCTGGTGCCGGGCCAGGCTTTCAAAGTTGCCCAGGGGTGGGTGAGATCACCAGTATGTCATGGTGCAGGCCGGAGAGGCCAGCTTAGGGGCTGGAGGACCTCAGGGCTGGCATAACAGGCCTCCCTGCCACATCACTCATGCTGTTCTGCTCGCCACAGAGTACATACCCCTGTGGGTGTATGGTTTCATCATGGGCATCTCCATCCTGATGGTGGGCTGCATCATCCTGCTGATCCTCTGCATGACCTGGAGGCTATCTGGTAAGGGGCAGACACTGTGGTACGGGTCCTGGGGTTTTCCCTCTGCTCTTCTCTTTCTTCCCATCTCCCCCTTTCCACTCCAGTTTCTGTTATGCTGTGCTCAGAAGGCACCCTTCAATCTCAAATTTGTACAGATTACACCTCTGTTATCAATTAGAGCTTGCAGTAAGGTTGACCTGGCTGGGCTCAAATACCAGCTCCATCACTTACCACCTGGGAAAATTACTTTATTCTCTAAGCCTCAGGTTCCTTTTTTATCAAAATGGAAATTATAATGATACCCACATCATCAAACAATTATAAAGATTACATGAGATAATGCATATGGATTCTTAGCACAGAGTTTGGCACATATTTGCTCATTATATGTTAGCCACAATTATATTTATTGCCACTGAAATTAATATTAAAATCAACAGGTTGGGGCCGTGGCCAGGTAGCTCATTTGGATAGAGCATCATTCTGATATGCCAAGGTTGTGGGTTCAATCCCTGATCAAGACACATACAAGAATCAACCAGTGGGTGCATAAATGAGTGGAAGAACAAATCAATCTCTCTTTCTCTCTCTCCCCCACCTTCCTCTCTCTAAAATCAATTAAATCAACAGGTTGGAAGGAACTAGAGTGGAGTTTTCCTGCATGAGACATGATCAGCCAGGCAGGTGGAGCAACCTGAGCTACCCCATCCTGCAGCAGTCCCAGACTGTAGTCCTGAGGTCAGGGAGAGTAGGATGACAAAGGACAGCATGATATGATAGGGAAAGCTCTGGGGAAACAGAGCACAGGGCTGTGTACCCCAGTTCATTGATTTGCAGTCATAGGCAAGTTGCTTAATAAACCATAGATTTGGTTGTCTTTTTTGGAAAATAGAGTCATAATGCCTCCCTCTCACAGCTGTGGATGGGTTAAATGATACAGCAGGGAAGGTGCTTTTTGGTGGGTATTAATAAATATTGGTTCCCCCTCCACACTGCAGCCCTTTCTGGCCAGGTTCTAAATAGAGAACATGGATTTTCAGGTTAGGGGACTTGGCCTTTCCCTGCCCCTCCACAACCCTGGACTCCTTCATTGATCTGGGAGGCCATTTCCACACTTACAAGGCTCATCAGGATTAGGTTTAATCAGTATTAATTATTGTGTGGTGGAAAGAACACCAAACCAGACACCAAAAGACCTATGGAGAGGGTCCTCCCTAGGATTATTGGCAGTAAAATGAGTTAAATGTCTCTGCAAATGCTTTGTAAACCATAAAGCTCTCTATAGATGTCAGGGTGACTTCTTGTTTCATTACTGCTTTTGCACTTCTGACCTTTCCTGAAGTGCCACATGCAGGCTAAAGGAAAGGATAGGAAAGAAACCTCATCATCTGACTTGTCTTTTGATAGTTCTGAGAAGAGGCCCAAAGGGTGGGGATTAAAATGAAGGCTCTATGGTAAAGGTCTTCCTTGACCATCTGTGGGTTCTCTTTCTCCCATCAGTATCACCAAAGAGTTGACTTCTGCACTAAGTTTCCTTCATTGCATCTCTGAGGGGGGCAATTGCTCAAGTATGTTGGTTTCCTTTCCTCACTTCAAAAATACTAGGAGAAAATGTAAATGCACCTGTTGGAGGCTACTTTTGGATATATATTGTAAGATTTATGCTTCCTGCAAAGACACCTCTGGGGAAGGGCTTTTCCTCAAGTGAGGAGTCTCCTTGGGAGTGGCCAAACTGGGAAGAGTAGAACCAGGACTGTAATGAGGTACCTCAGTCACCATTCTAGGGGTTCTGGCTGGGTCCGTTCCACAGAATACTTGTGACTTCAGCTGACTGAGTATGTGTCGGGCACATAGCAATCTCATTTAATCACCCACCACAGACCCATTTTACAGAGGAAGAAACTGAGTTTCTCAGGTGTTAATAACTTTCCCATATCTCACAGCTTGTCATGGCTGACTGAGATTCACATCTGAGTAACTCCACACAGCACGATCTCCCTGCCTCTGGCTGCCTTCCCTTATAAGTTGCCCTTTGTTAGGGGTTGGGCAGCACTCCTCTGTCAGATGCCTCTGTGAGTTAGTCCCTAGTTTTTCAAAAGAACTTTCATGTTTTTCATTTCAGGGTCTCATCATGAAAAATATGGCAGTGACACCAGAGACACAGGTCAGTATTTCCTGGTGGGGGTACGCTGGGTTTAGCATATGTTTATTTTTATTTTTAAATATATTTTTATTGATTTCAGAGAGAGGGAGAGGAAGAGAGAGATAGAAGCATCAATGATGAGAGAGAATCATTGATCGGTTGCTTCCTGCATGCCCCTTACAACTATTGAGGCACACCAGCCAGGCTTACTTTTTTTTTTTAATATATTTTTTATTGATTTCAGAGAGGAAGGGAGAGGGAGAGAAAGATAGAAACATCAATGATGAGAGAGGTGTATGTTTATTTTTAAAGATGTGATGGAGGGTTCTCCTGAGATAATGGGTGGGTCACCTTCCGCAGTTTAACTCCTAAGTCCCTTCAGAAGACCTCATCCCCAAAGAGGCCACCTTAAATGGCAATCCTGGGGCAAAGTTTTTTAAATCACTTGGACAAGGAAAGGAGGTAAGGTACCAACCATATTTTGTGAAAAAAGGTCATCCCTGGCTCAGCTGTGGTGGCTCAGTGGATTGAGTGTCGTCCTATGGACCAAGAGGTGCTGGGTTCGATTCCTAGTCAGGGCACATGCCGGGGTTATGGTCTTGATCATAGGGGATGTGCAGGAGGCAGCCAATCAGTGAGTCTCATCATTGATGTTTCTATCTCTTTCTCCCTGTCCCTTCCTCTCTGAAATCAATAAAAATTTAATTTTTTAAAAAAGAGGTCATACCTGTTCCATAGTCAGGTCTTTGTTTCTATTTTTTTCTTTTTGATGAACTTTATTAGGCTGAAGGCCAGATAGAAATGTGAGAGATTCTTTTTTCCAGAAGGTACCAGACTGATTTTTTTCATGCAGCCAAAATAGGTAAAACAGCAACATCTTGGCTTACTCCTAGGCCTCGGTTGCATTTTTTAATCTAGGGAGCCAAGCTCTGCCTGGTCTGGTTCCCTCCCCTTGGCCTGTGGTGTAGGGTCAGCACAGACACACATCTGAACCTGTGAGCTTGGCTTGCCTTGTTTCCCCCAGATGTCCTGCCCACCACTGGCCTGATGCCCCCTCCCCTGAAGCCCAGGAAGGTTTGGATTGTCTACTCCGCCGACCACCCTCTCTTTGTGGATGTGGTCCTAAAGTTCGCCCAGTTCCTGCTCACTGTCTGTGGCACTGAAGTGACCCTCGACCTGCTGGAGGAGCAGATCATCTCAGAGATGGGAGTCATGACCTGGGTGGGCCGGCAGAAGCAGGAGATGGTAGAGAGCAATTCCAAGATCATCATCCTGTGTTCCCGAGGTACCCGAGCCAAGTGGCAGGCCATACTTGGCTGGGAAGAGCCTGCTGTCCAGCTTCGATGTGACCACCAGCAGCTTGCTGGGGACCTTTTCACAGCAGCCATGAATATGATCCTGCCAGATTTCAAGAAGCCAGCCTGCTTTGGCACCTACATCGTATGCTACTTTAGTGACATCAGCAGTGAGAGTGATATCCCGGACCTCTTCAACATCACTTCTAGGTACCCACTCATGGACAGATTTGAGGAGGTTTACTTCCGGATTCAGGACCTGGAGATGTATGAACCTGGCCGGATGCACCGCGTTGGGGAGCTCACAGGGGAGAATTACCTGCAGAGTCCCAGTGGCTGGCAGCTCAAGGAAGCTGTGGAGAGGTTCCGAGAGTGGCAGGCTCAGTGCCCTGATTGGTTTGAGCGTGAGAACCTCTGCTCAGCAGATGACCAGGATCTCCCGTCCCTAAATGAAGAGGTGTCTGCAGAGTGGCTACTGCCACCTGGAAGAGGGATTGTGAAGCAGGAGCCCCTGGTGCAGGAGCCTGCTGCTGAGGGCCACCTGGAGGTGGCACTGCTCATCACTGAGGAAGGCAGAGGAGTGGCCAGGCTGCAACCTAAGCTTCAGCCCCAGGGGCAGCTGGTGGCCCAAACCCTTCAAACCATGGTGCTTCCCCTGAAGGCTGTCCCTCCCACTCAAGCTGTGGAACCTGCCCCTCCTGCTATTAGGGGCAGCACAGCCAGTCAGTTGGCCATTGTGGAAGGAAATGAGGCCTGCCCACTGCTGGAGCGCTGTAACCCTCAGCAGAACAGTGTCCTCTTCCTCCCCATGGACTCAGAGGACCCACCTCTCTGCAGCACCTCTATGGCATTACCAGACCACCTCTCAGAGGATGTAAGGGGGCAGCTTGAAGGCTTGATGCTCTCACTCTCCCAGAAAAGTCTGAGCTGCCAGACCCCAGAGGGGTGGGAGAGACCTGGGGAGGGGCAGCGGGAGTCAGTGCAGTCTGACCAGGGCTACATCTCCAGGAGCTCCCCGCAACCCCCTGATGGACTGGTGGAAATGGAGGAAGAGGAAGCAAAGCAGAACCTGGGAAAGTCTGCCAAGCAATTCTCCTGTGAGGCCCTGGAGAGCCTGAGAAGCCTCCAGCGACAACTTTTCTTCCAAGAGCTTCAGAATAACTCTGGCTGGGACAGTATGGAGCCAGAGAGGCCAGTTACATAGCACCTCCCAGACAAGAGCATTGAGAGAAGGGAGTGTATGTGTGTCTCTATATGTATGTATATTCATATGTGAAATGATACCTTTAAAATATAGACATCTTGATTTTGATCCCCCTTAATTTTTCTTTCTGGGACCATCTGATCATCTTCCATCCCCACAAAAATCTACAGCCCATTTCCGGAGCTAGTGGCAGTGTTCTTGAGTCTCCGTTATTCATTCATTTATTCAACATTTATTTTGTACCTACTATGTGCCAGGGACCTGAGATACAAAGATAAGTTGCACCTGTCATTGGCCCTGGTCACTAAGGAAATTAACATCTAGTGAGAGGAACAGATTAGCAAGTAGAGGATGGTCATGCAAGATGGAAAGGCTGAATAGAGGCCTGCCCAGGACTAGGAAAACACAGAAGGAGTACCTGGCCCAGGGAGAAATCCTGGAGTGGGTGATATATGAGCTGAAGGAGAAGCTAGTTTCCTATGCTAAGAGATTGTGATTGGAGAAGGCACAAGTCCTGGAGAAGGTAGAGGCTAGGAGATGAGTAGGAGCCAGGCCCATCAGTACACTGCTAGTTGAGCCTGGAGAGGAAGGAGGGAGGCATGAGAGATGTGGTGGCGGGTTATCCAGAGTCCAGGCCTGGAGTTGGGCCATCAGCCTGAAGGCCTGGGACTCCTTGGATGGGATAAGCTGTTGCCCTACAGAGGAGGCTGAGAGCCAAACATATTTGGAAGCCATCTCAGATCATTTTGGAAAGAGACCAGATAGACAGCTGATGTGAAACTGAACAGCATTCATCAGGGAGGAAAGTCTGAAGTCCTGAGCTCTTAATTAGTGGGAGAGCTACAGCAAAGAATGCTTCAGGGCTGCTAACTGGGAGCCCTCAGCTCCCCAGTGGGGTCCAACAGCAAAATGAATTGAGTGTGAGATATGGAGTGTTCATGGCAGAGTGGGAGTGGGAGGTCACTGAGCAGATCCTTTTCGGGGAGAGGGAAGTGTGCCACTCTGTTCTTAAAGGTCTATGTTCAAAGAAAATATTTAAGGAGAGACACTAAGGCCCAGAGTTTGAAGTTTTTCCTGGAAGAGCACACTGGGATGCAGTCTGCCCCTGTCATAGCAGCCTGAACAGACTATAAAATAGTCTGGGAGTAAGAAAAAAAATGGGAGAAAAGGCACAGCCCTCCCAGTCTCTTGGGTTTCATTTCTTCAGTAATTCTGGAGATGGGCATCATTGTGTCCAGATGCCTACCAAGCTCTCTGTGAATAAGCACTTACTAAATGTCCAGCATGTGAAATACCATGGTGGACTCTTCTCTGGCTGGAGTCAGGGTTCTATCTGGCAGCAGAATGGTCCAACCAGTGTAGTCCTTGTGCCCGGAAGCACACTTCCATTTGGATTGTGTTCCCCACAAACCTTGAATTCTAGCTTTGCTGGCCTTTGAGGCCAGATATTTTTAAGTGGCATTGTCCACTATGTCTCCTCTATGTCCAGGACTGCTGCTTTTTTTTCCCCCCTCTAACAGCTTAATTATTGCGCTATAATTCATATACCATTGACCCTGTGCAGTTCAATGGCTTTTAGGAGTTCAGAGTTCAGCAATCAATATAATTTTAGAACATTTTTTTACTCCCAAAAGAAACAGCACCCCTTAGTCATTACCCCCAAACCCTTTAACCATCCTGTCCCTAGGCAACCATTAATGTTTCCATCAGTGGATTTGTCTACTGTGGACATGTCATATAAATGGAATCATAAAGTTCCCCAGGCTTCTTGACCCTCTCTCTTTTTTTTTTCTTTTTCTTTTTGTTAATCCTCACCTGATGATATTTTCCCACTGATTTTTAGAGAGAGTGGACAGGATGGGGAGAGACAGAGAAATACATCCATTGGTTGCCTTCTGTATGTGCCCTGACAAGGGCCAGGGATAGAACCTGCAACCGAAGTACATGCCCTTGACCAGAATCAAACCTGGGACTCAGTCCGCAGGCCTATGCACCAAACTAGCTTACGGCGACCCTTTCTTTAATGTCATTCTTTTGTTGCTTCCACATTCCCTCCCCAATCCCTAGAGCTCCCAAATCTCACACTGGTCATCATAGTGCTGGAAATTCTGTCAATCTGAGTGTTGTGTTTGCTGTCAGCCAAATGCCAAGTGCTTCAAGAATATGTATAAAGCAAGGCAGGCCTTTCTTTTTGCATTATTTTGAACCATCTACTTATATAAAAACCCCGGGTGGTGTAACATCACGACCAGTCTGGCGACCAAGTGGAAGTCAGTCCTGCAGGGGTTGTCTTGGAAACGGCTGCACCCTCCCCCGAGCTTTTTCCCAGAGCTGTTTCCGGTGAGGGCAGGGTTTGAGGCAAGAACCCGCCCTCGGAGCGTGGAGGCATATCTTTATAAGGTGTGCCGCGCCAGCATGGCCAAGGGTGAACCTGAGTGGGGGCAGCTGAAAGGCTTAGAAAAGACAGACAAGAGAATGAAAGCCAGGTCTCAGTGGGATGCTGCTTCTCTGAGAGACAGCGACCACGCCCACAGCTGTGTCTTTATTTTATAGCAGATGCCACAAGGCAAAGTAAGGGTATAACCAAGATGTTTACAACATTCTTCTGGGTTTCAATCCTACTCAACTACATGCACCTGAACTCTATCAAGCCTACATCACTCAGGCACGTGGGGCCACGTGTTGGGACCATAGGTTCAAGCTTACAACTACAGCTGTTGGC
>NW_005357271.1:191878-217729 GCF_000412655.1 Myotis brandtii | reverse complement strand
TATATGTTGCTTTCTCTCGAGTTTGAAGAGCATGTGACATTACAGTTAAAGTTCTAAATACTTCATTCCAAGGGAAATTAGTCAAGCACTCTGAAAGTGTTTTCACTCTTAATGTGGTGTACAGGGAGATATTAGAATAAGTTTAATCACTTTATCAGTCATTGTTTGCATCACTGTTGTTTTTATATCATGTTTTTGTTGTTTTCATATCATGTTTTTGACATTTTTATATCATCCCTCTGTTGTTGTTAAATCCTTTTGTTACTGTTTATTTTTTTAATAAATTTATATATTATTTTCATATACATTTTACTAATTTCCTTTCATCTCTCACACTTCTATTTAGAGAAAGGGCAAATAGCAATATTAAAATATCTCCGCTAATTAATTCCCTTTTTAAAAAAAATATATGTTATTGATTTTTTACAGAGAGGAAGGGAGAGGGATAGAGAGTTAGAAACATTGATGAGAGAGACACATCTATCAGCTGCCTCCTGCACACTCCCCACTGGGGATGTGCCTGCAACCAAGGTACATGCCCTTGACCAGAATCGAACCTGGGACCCTTGAGTCCGCATGCCGATGCTCTATCCACTGAGCCAAACCAGTTAGGGCAATTAATTCCCTTTTAATGTGCATGAATTTCGTGCACCGGGCTACTAGTCCTATATAATAAAGAGCTAATATGCAAATGGTCATCATGCCCTCACGCTGGAACTGCTCAGACACTCAACACAGGAGAGAGAAATGGAGACCAGCCAGGCATAAATAAACTGGGGAGAGAGGAATGGGGACCAGCCTGGCACAAATGAGCTCGAGAGAGAGGAATGGGGACCAGCCAGGCTGCGGCCTGGGAGAGGGACAAGCCACCTTCCCTGTGGTTCTGGGTGCCAGCGCCTGCACCTGCGGCCTGGGAGAGGGACAAGCTGCCTGCCCCGCAGTCCCAGATGCCAGTGTCTGTGGCTGAGGCCCAGGAGAGGGACAAGCCACCCGCCCCATGGTCCTGGGCGCCTGTGCCTGCGGTCTGGGCAAAGCTACCCACACACGGTCCCCTGAGGTGTGGCTGGTTGGGGTCCTGAGTGCCTGTGACCAGCCAGAGGAGGGAATCCTGGGTCCCGGGTGTGGGGTGAGGCAGAGGCAGATAGGGGTGATCAGGCCAGCAGGGGAGCAGTTAGGGGCAATCAGGCTGGTAGGGGAGCAGTTAGGGGCAATCAGGCAGGGGAGGGGTTAGGAGCCAGTGGTCCTGGATTGCGAGAGGCAGTCGGACATCCCCCAAGGGGTCCCAGATTGGAGAGGGTGCAGGCTGTGCTGAGGAACCTCCCCCTACCCCCCATGCACAAATTTCGTGCACCGGGCCTCTAGTAGCTAAATAAAACCCTGCTGTGGCCAGTAGAGCCCCTCCAAGAACATATGTCCTCCAAGCTATGACTCTCCCACCTCTCTGGCTCTGCTCCTAAATAGACTGTATCAGAGGTGGCTCAAGGTGGGCAGAAGTCAACCTTGTGACCAAAACATGCAGGGAAATAGCTGTCTGTGACTGCTGACCAATGATAGCCTCTGAACTTTGGGTGGACTTCCATAAGTTTTTTCTGCCAGCTGTCTTGATCCTAGTTAGGGGGGGTGAAGGGGGGGAGGTGTAATTAGATGGTGGGCAGTCTGGATATTGCTTGATATAATGCTGCTTATACTGATTTTATAAAACAGTTTCTCTGCCTAGGAAGGCCCTCAGCTGTGTTTCAGTTTTGAGGGGGTATGTTCAGTCACTTAAACATTCATATAGTAATTTGAGCTGGGATCTCCGAATGCCAGGGTATGATGGCTTGCACTTATTTCCTGCTGATCTTTGAGTATTAAATAAGGCATAAGGGAAAATAAGCTGTATTATGGGTGATTTTTATCCTGTGACCTTTAGGCCCAGCAATTGGTGTTCTCATTCCCAAAAAAGTCAGGGGGAGAGCCAGATCTGTTCTGTTCCAGGATCTTCAAGACAGTAGGGGCCCAAGTATACTTGAACTCAGAGTAAAATGCAGAGCTGGTGTTTCAGCCCTGGCCCTGGGCCTCAAGTTAGGTGTGTTGGAGAGTGAGTGTCCTTCAAAGAAGGCCGACGACAGTTGACACAAACTTAGGCCCCTGGCTCTGCTGCTTGCCAGCCAAATGACTTAAATCAAGATATCTTCCTTAAGCCTGCTAACTGATGACCACCATTGGCCCCAATTCAACAGCAACAGGACTCCCTAATTTGTGGTGTGGTGAAGAAAGAAACTTGATTCCGTGCAAAACAGCTCAATTGTGATACAGCACAGCTATAGGACAGTTCTGGGGCCAGGCCCTTCTCAGGCCAGATAGCTCTGCTCTATGCAGGTCTGCTTTGTGCTGTGCTGCTCTGCTTTGCTCCATTCTGCTTTGGCCTGCTCTCTGCTCCAGCAAGACATCTCTGGTGTTTAGCTCAGCAAAGGAGACTCAGTCTTGGTGTAGGGAAAGTACACTTTCAGAGCCAGAGGGGAGCTGGCTTATATAGAGAGAAGTCCCCACCCCTGGCCCCTGATTGATCTGTCATCATGCAAATGCGGACTTCATATCCTCCCAGTTTGCTTGGTCCAAAACTCACTGCCCTGATGGTCAGAATAGAGCCACTCCGGTTGGTCAGAGCTGTTAGCTCCAATTGAATGTGGAAAAACCTCTGTCTTATTGGTTAAAATAGGATTCCAGGAGCTTTTATAATGGTTGATTCAGATGGCAGAAACAGTGCAAGCAGGCAGTTCAGTGCAGGCTTCTCCCTTAAGTATAGTTTGTATAAGAGGCCCCTGTGTAGAAATGGCTGCTAGGCTATTTTTATTTTTGTTTTAGCCCAGTTAGCCACTAGGAGACTTTCTTAGTAGTTGTCTTTTTTGTCAGGGTTCACAGGTCTCATCTTGTCTCTAAAATGGGTACAGCAGGAATTCCTACCTTACAGAGGTCTTGTGAGGAGTAGATGAAACATATATGTGAAGCACTTAGGTCAGCGGTTCTCAACCTGTGGGTCAAGACCCCTTTGGGGATCAAACGACCCTTTCACAGGGGTCGCCTAAGACCATTGGAAAACACATATATAATTATATATTGTTTTTGTGATTAATCACTATGCTTTAATTATGTTCAATTTGTAACAATGAAGATACATCCTGCATATCAGATATTTACATTATGATTCATAACAGTAGCAAAATTACAGTTATGAAGTAGCAACGAAAATAATTTTATGGTTGGGGGTCACCACAACATGAGGAACTGTATTAAAGGGTCTCGGCATTAGGAGGGTTGAGAATCACTGACTTAGGTGGTATCCTACACCAGGTAACACTGGACACACTGTAGCCATAACCATGTCGGTCCAGGCGTTTCAACCCTTCCCACACTGCTGCCTTTGTAAGGAGTCCAGAGGTGTCTTTAGGTCTATTTGCCTCTGAGCAAGGAGAAGAGCTCTAACCTGATTCTGGGCCAGAGCAGTTTATGAACCCATGGTACTGATTATCTTTCCTCTTGCTACTGCTTTTTTTTTTTTTTACCACATGTTTACCTTTTCAGATTATAAAAGTAATGTGTGACCTAATACTTGGCAGATATTAAGAGCTCAACAAATGTGTTGTCTGAGCGAATATGCTCATTTTGGGAAAATAGAAACAATATATATTATATGTTATAGAAGACTATAAAATAAAGCAACTGCCCCCAGCCCATAGGTATAGGCTGTGAAGTTGTACCCCATTGCTTTCTGCCAGATGGGACCCTTGTCCAATGTCTGCTTCCCACTCAGTGCTTCCAACATCACTCCTAAATGGCTTCCAGGTTCACCTCCTTTCTTTTGGCCTCTCCTGAGCTCTCCATACCCTACTACTGCTCCTAGATCTTGGCACTGGGTCCACACTCTCATCCTGTCAATTTAGGTTGGTTAAGGCAAGCAGGGCACCTTATTAGGCCAGCTTGCCTGTTAGAGGAAGATAGATGAGATGTTCATCCTCTCTCATGATTTGAAGGATACAAAGAAATCTTGTCCAATATGCCTGCTCTCTACCCAGGTACCTAGATTCCTTTCCTAGGAGGAATGACCCCTTAGGTTATTAACACTTTAGTATAAATTAACTTACTGGATCCTTCCTTTCTGAAAAGAGAGGAAGAAGATTGTAGTGCCCTGAGAGGATGAGAGAGCAGAAAGGAGACAGGGAGGCAAAATTGGCTGGCCCCCAGTTTTGCCTGCACACTGACATGGTGTTTCACCAGTTATCTTTTGCTCAATGCCTCTTCCATGGCACTCACACAGAATATGAAAATTAGCCCCTGCTTTTTAGCCAGAACTGCATAGCTTTAATGAAGGATAAGTTCAACCTGTTAACAGCTGAAGTCTGAAGGCTACCTGGAGTACAGATTTTGGAAGCAGACACACCTGGATTCAGATCTGGATCCCTTCCTGACTATGGTGTGGCATTCAGCAAGCTTCTCTGGAAAGGGAAATGAAGCTAATTTGAGGTGGCTGTGAGAATGAAATAACCCAATGTGCATCAAGGGCCTGACACAATCAAACACAAGATATATTTCCATGCTCCTCATTAGGGCCAGAACTGCAGGGTCAGGCTCAACCCCTCAGGCAAGGCCCATTCATAATTAGATCTTGCTTACACTTCTTCACTTTTCCCAAAGTGCCTCATATATGCTCTAGCTGACCAAAATCAATGAGAGCTTGCATGCTTAACTATGAGAAATGTATAAATATTTGTTACATGCTTAGTCAAATTAATCAACTTATTTTACATCTAGATTAGGAAGGAATGAAGGTATGGCTTTAGGTTGTGCTGTAATTCTTTCCTGTGTAAATTTTGTCCCCTCATCTATACTAATAATAGAGAAATATGTAAATTGACCATCCCTTCATGATGCCCACAGCCAATCAGGAGTGAGTATGCAAATTAACCCGACAAAGATGGCGGGCCCGTGGGCAGTGTGCATGCGCGCAGGCGCCAAGTGGCCAAGGGCGGGGCGGGACACCCGCCACTTCGCTGTGGCAACGTGGAGGGTGTTCCAGCCCCCCAGTCGCTCCAGGCATATGCGTGCAGGCGCCAAGCAGCCGGGGTCCCGAGCATGCCACTAGAGTGTCCGGTCCTGTCAGCCCGGCCTGGGGGCAGCTGAAGTTCTCAGTCCTTTTCATTTCTGCAGTCCCTGGACTGAAAGCAAAAACCAAGAGTGCAGGGAGCACCAGGAATTCTGGGAATCATAGTTCTGGTAGCAGCCTCTGAACTGGAAGGAGAAACCCAGAGTACGGGGAGCACCAGGAATGCTGGGAATCAGAGTTCTGGTGGCATACACATTGCGGGATCTCCTAGACACTAGATCGAAGTGAGCCTGGAGCAAGTTACTGTTGTGGGTGGGGGATGGATGGAAAGCAAAGGTGAGAGACATAAGTAAAGTCAGTGTCGAGGAAAAATTAAAAGGAAGGTATCCTGCAACTTCTAGGAAATCTCCACCAATGGAGCAAAGAAAAAAAAAAGACCTCTACTATTCTGTGAGCACAAAACCAAACTGGGTTGGGGTCTCAGACAATCCTATATAATAAAGAGGGGATATGCAAATTGACCATCACTCTGCCACAAAGATGGCAGCGCCCACAGCGGAGGTGGGGGGTTCCGTAACACAAGATGGCTGCACCCACAACAGAGGCCAAGTTCCCCGGGGCTTGACAGGGGACCTCAGGCTGTGCCCCCCACCCTGGTGCCAGGTTGGGGGACCTCAGGCTGTGCCCCCCCACCCAGCAGGGCTTGACATGGGACCTCAGGCCACACCCCCTGCCTGGCAGGGCTTGACCGGTGACCTCAGGCAGCGCCCCAGCCCCAGTACCAGGCTGGGGGACCTGAGGCCGCGCCCCCTCCTGGTGGGGCTTGACAGGGGACCTCAGGCTGCTCCCCTTGCCCCAGGCCAGGGGACATCAGACAACACCCCCCACCCACCAGGGCTTGACGGGGGACCTGAGGCTGTGCCCCCTTCCTGGTGGGGCTTGACGGGGGACCTGAGGCTGCATCCCCCTCCCAGCGCCGGGCCAGGGGACCTGAGGCTGTGCCCCCTTGCCCAGTAGGGCTTGATGGGGGACCTCAAGGCGTGCCCCCTCACCTGGAGGGGCTTGACAGGGGACCTCAGGCCACATCCCCCACCTGGCAGGGCTTGACAGGGGACCTCAAGGCACACCCCCTGCCCTGGCGCCAGGCCAGGGGACCTGAGGCTGTGCCCCCTGCCCAGCGGGGCTTGACAAGGGTGGGACCAGCTGGGTCTGGATCTAGCCCAATGTGGGGGAGGGCTGGCCTGGTCTGGGTCTCACGTGATTTTGAGGCACATGTGGGCGGGTGGGGACTTGACTCTGGGTCCTGTGGTGTGCCCCTGACTCTGACAGGAGGAAGATTTTCATATACATTTTACTAATTTTCTTTCATCTATGACACTTCTATTATAGAGAAAGGGCAAATAGCAATATTAAAATATTTCCTCTAATTAATCCCCTTTTAATGTGCACAAATTTTGTGCACTGGGCCACTAGTTCGCTCATATGATTGCAAAGACAGACAGAAACTCCTGGATTGGAGAGAGCTCCCCTGAGGGCTCCCAGATTGGAGAGGGTGCAGGTTGGGCTGAGGGACCCACCCGCTGTGCATGAATTTCATGCATCTGGCCCCTAGTTATGATTATAAATGTCTTCAGGAAAAGGACCATTTTTGCACATGTTATCTCATTTAATTCTTACCACAGCCTTGTAAAGTAGGTAATATTGCTCCTGTTTTATAAAGAATGAAAATGTTCCAGGAGGTCAGGTGAGAGCCCAAAGGCATAGCAAGTTGGAAGAGAAAGCTTGTGACCAGGCTCTGATCATGCTATAACTTTGGAACAGCCAGAGCATCATAGGGCAACAACATAGAGTGGTTTGAAAGGTGCTGGCTGTCCCTGTGCTAAAGAAAAACAACAACAACAAAAAATACTATAATTTTATTTTTGTTCAGACTCAATGTTCTATCTTAGACTTCACAAAATAATAACAAAAACAAAACAAAACAAAAACATGGCTTTTTTCTCATTCATACATAAGGATTCATGCTTCTGAAGGGGCAAGAGTAATAGAGAAGGGCAAAGTATTTAAAAATTAGTTCTCAGTCTTTCCCCCTTTGATAAGTTATTTTTAGAAAGAAATTGTAGAGAAAGCTCTGGATAGCTGGGGAAATCACTCACAGGCTGCATCTGAGTTAATTCTGCCTACAGAAAACCTGGCTAGACACCAGGTCAAGGCCAAAGCCACACTGCCTCCCTGAGTAGCATGCCACTAGAAGGAAATAACCAAGGTTTGCTCATAATGTTAACACAAATATATAAAATGGTGACAAATGTCACAGTGACATTTAAGAATTTAGTAAGGAAACCTGGACAGGAAAGATTCACACAGGAAGTTTGTCATAAGTCTCAAGTTTTTATTTTCAGAACAGAAGCTGTTTTTATTTGTAAAAAGAGAAGGGGGGGGGGACATGATAAATGCTAGTGAGGTGCCACTTTCCCTCTTCCAGGCTCTAACTGCCAGCTAGCTCTTCCACAAAAGCACATGAAATCGGAGTCAGGACATGTTAAATTAGACCAGACTTTAGAGGGTCTAGTCCAACCCCTTTTTAAAACAGATAAGCTGTCAGCGGCTCAGAGCGAGGACATGCTTACTTGCTCAAATGTTAGAAGCAGGCAGTGTGAATTCTGAACCTGGGTTCCTGGCTGTGAACTGTGCTTCCCCTCAACCTCAGGAGAAAGTGCACTCCTGTTTATCTGACCCATAGAGAACATCTCCAATTTGACTCCCACAATGCAGATGCTCCTAGAAGGCAAGAAAAATGAAGCTTTAGGGGAAATTTCTTCTTGTGAATGGGGCAAGGGAAGTAAGTAAAAGCACTCAAGGAAAACATACCAGAAAGAAGGGAGGGACTGACCCTCTGAACACAATGTGCTTGCATCAAATATTTGGAAGAGGATGGCTAGGGAGAGGGGGGGTGTGGGGGCAGACAAATCTACCAGAATTGGCCCAATTGCTATCAGTTTTATTTTTCTAACTTTCTTTTTATTTTTTCTTTATTGATTAAGGTATTACATATGTGTCCTTATCCCCCCATCTATCAGTTTCTTGATGTATCTAGGGAAGTGGCAGCTCATGGGAACCTATCACAGCCTCTCACCAGAAAACCCAATAGCACTCAGAGATTTTTACAGTCAGTCATTCAGTGGGGAGAATACCATCTGAACAGTAAAAAGGGGGTGGGGTAGGGGACCAGCCAGGGGCTGGCACATGGCTCAGATGCAAAGTCCTTTCACAGTCACTGAGATTAGGTAGCAGGAAGCAACAAAGCTGGAGGGAGAATGCGGAAACAGAGGGAGTAGTTATTGGGGACCACCCAGGGTCTGGGCCCCAGAACTCTGAGCACATGAAATTCAAAGAGAAAGAAGAGGAGTCAATACAGAAAGGAGAAAAAACAGAGGAAAAACCAATTAGCTGCAAAATTCCACCAGTTTATGTTGGACCTGGTAAGGTGAGGGGTTGGAAGCATGATAGTGCATTGAGTGTAAACATTTTTTCTCCATTGTTCCCCACTGTGAGAATACCTGGTTAATCCATGAGTCCCTCTTGTATCTCTGTCCACATGGGTGTTTTCTGTCACCAAGCCCCCAAGAAGTTGGGAAAAAGTGATCCCATGTAAAAAACTGCGGCCCAGAAAGCAAAAGTGACAGTCAAAACTACATTCCATGATTTTTCTGATCCTTTGTCCCGGGTTTACTACACCACACAAAACTTCCCGAGCATAAGAAAGTGAAGGGGAAACAAAAATTCTTACAATTTCACCCCTCTATCCTATTGTGGGGTGGAGGAGAGTATTTCCTGGTCTTGCTTCCAATTGCACTCTTACCTCCCCTAAAAATACTTATTCGTACTTATTCTACCTCCAAGATTCCAAGAGTGATGCCCACATTAAGACTATTAGTGGGAAACCCCTGGATGTCCCTTCTCATCAACCTCAACAAGAGGAATACCAGAGAGAAAGACTGGGCAGTGGTGGGTTTGCCTACCCTATTCCATGAAGCCTGCATTTTCCCTGGAGATTCTCTTAACAGAGCAAAGGACAAAAATGACCACCACCATTTCTGGTCTTCACAAAACTTCCTACAGGGAGGACAGGTGGGCCCATGAGAGACCCAACTTCATATCTATCCAGGAACCCCACCAAGGGTGCTGTTCTGAGCCAAGATCTGACCGAGCCAGTAACAAACCTTGGGAAAAGAGATATGGATGCATAGGGAGAGAGACAGCCAAGCCAATGGCTGATACTTCACAGACCTTGTAACAACCTTGACATCAAAATCCCACCTGGATCCAGTGACCATGTTGAATGCAACTGCCAAGTATTTTGTCTTTATTTTTTGCAACCAGCATCAGTGCATGATGCAACAAAAGTCAAAAGCATGGAGGTAGAAATGCCCATTCACCCAAGAAAGGGTGCAGTTTGGTCCTTAGAATATGAATCCTCTGACATTCTCCTCCCCATAAGCTGAGAAGAGAGGAATAGGATTGAGGAAGATCCTGGGTGAGCTTCTCTCCTGAAGAAGAGAAACTGGGCAGCTCCCAGGAGCCCAGCTCTTTCTGGGAATTTATTGCCACAAGTTTAGGTAGGAACAAGGAGGGTGGTGGTATGTATAGTGGGCTGGGCCTCCCCAGATCTCCTACTGATTGCAACGGGCCACAAGGTAGACATAAGAAAACAATACTACACGTACATAGAGACATAGACTTTGCATCTACCATTTGGAAGAAATCCAATAAACACATGAGGGGACAGTGGATTCTGAGTCAATTTCAAGGCATGGGAAATGGTCACTAACCACAGCCTAAGAGAAGCTGGCACTTCTAAGTAAGACAGAAGGCCTAAGGCCCAGCACCCTGTGCCTGGGCACCTCCTTTCCTCCATTCCTCCCTCCTCCACACAATGGCTAGGAATTAGGTTAGAGGTGGCAAAAGCAAGAAGCAGAGGTATCCAGACCCTTAGAAGTAAGAATTAGGGTCAGGCATGGAGAAGGGAGAATAGAGTGAGTAGACCCTCCTCCCTCACTATTAGCTGCTGGTCTTCCTCCAAGCAGTCTTGACCCAAGGAGTGAAAAAGGACACACTAACCCTTAACTCTATTAACAGTTACCTGTTCTTTTTAAAAATATATATATTGATTTTAGAGAGGAAGGAAGAGGGAGAGAGAGATAGAAACATCAATGATGAGAGAGAATCATTGATCAGCTGCCTTCTGCACACCCCCCTACTGGGCATTGAGTCTTCAACCTGGACATGTGCCCCGATAGGGGATTGAACCGTGACTCACTCAACCACTAGAGCCACATAGGCTGGACAACAGTTACCTCTTCTAAACAAATCTTGATGTAACCTGGGTGAGAGAAGGTTAGAGGACAAGGGAGCTGAGGTCTCTCAACCAAAAAGCAAGCCCCACCTCCTTTATTCCCCTTAATTCTGGGAGGCCACATCTAGGGTGTTGACATAGCCATGGGCCCCTGCCTCATTGTTCTCTGTGATACAGTGACTCAGCTGAGAGCCTCCCTGAGGTGGTGGTGGAGGTGGCAGTGTAGGCGGGGCAGAGGGTGGAGCGCCATAGCACCCTCGGCCCCGATTGGAAGAAGCCCGACTGGAAGAAGCTGGACTTCCAGGGTCCCAACAGCCTTCTAGGGCCTCCAGGCCACGGCATCCAAGGAAGAAGAGATTCTTGAGCATGAAAATGGAGAAGGGCTGCTGGTAGCTCACCACCAGGAGGCAGCGCAGCGCCAGCAAGGGCACGTCCACCAGGCAGCCGCCCAGTAGGCGCAGAAGGCGGCTGCAGCTGCCAGGTCCAGGAGTCTGGTCCCAGGACAAAGCTGCGGCTGCGGCTGCTGCCGCGTTGAGTTCATACAGCCAAAGCACAGGCGAGGAGAGGGTGAGGAAGTAAACTATGATGAGCAGGTAACGAAGGTGTGTGGGGAGTGGCACGCGGCCTTCCAACATCAGCTCCACTAGGGTGAAGCTGTCAAGCAGATCCAGACACGTGCCTAGGAAACATCCCGAGGCGCGGTGTTGCTGGGGCTGCAGGATCAAGGGGCCTGTTGAACTCAGGGGAGTGCCCACCTCGCTGATGGCCCGCACCAAGCTGTAGAGCAGAGGCACCGACAGCGCCATAGTAAGGCGGAAGCCTGTGGTGCCCAGGGGTGCGTGCAGCTCAATGAGGTCCAAGATGGATGTGCCCAAGATGAGCACCACCTTCGGCGTGAAGGCGATGGAGTAGATGAGCCAGGCCAGGTAGGCGAAGGCGAACTCGCCCACCGCCTCAGCCGCCCCTAAACCACCCCCTGGACCTCCGGAGCCCCTGCGGCCACCGTGAGCCTTGGTCCCTGCTGCAGCCCCAATGGAAGCAGCGGGCAGGTGCAGGGGCGGCGAGGCATGATTGTGGTGCTGGTGATGGCTCCCAGCACTGCCCCGACGGCCCTGGCTGGTCTTGGCGAAGAAGATGGCCCAGCCCACCACCACCACCAGGTCGGTGGCAATCCAGGAACACCAGTACAGGTCGGTGACTGCGATGAGGTACAGGTCTAGTAGCCCTCCCTGTGCCAAAAGCAGCACCACGGACAGTGCCTGGTAGCCCCAACGACACCCCGAACTAGGGGCGCAGCCGCCACTGTGATGCTGACCTCTGTAGTCTGGCGGGGCTAGGGCCTTGTGGCTACACCAACAGCAGCACGAACAGCAGGAGGCGCCGCTGCTGGTCCCTGCGCCACCGGTGGTAACCCCAGCTAAGCGGGCTCCGGGGCCCCCAACACTCCCGGCAGCACCCCCACTGAAGATGCCCCTGACAGCACTCCCACTGACGTCCGCTGCTGTCATGCTGCAGGAGTAGGTGGGCGTGGAGGAGGGGGTGGCGGCTGAGGAGGAGAAAGCCACACGCGCTGCTGGGTCAGCGTTTGGGGCTAGGGGTCCCGCGATCCCGGCAGTGGCGGCAGTGGGAACCAGTGGTTTGCTTATACTGACGCTCTGGTTGTGGTTGTCCTCCCGCTCTGCGCCGGTGCTGCTGCTGGGGGAACCGCTGCCCCCGCCGCCGCTTTCCCCCAGGCTGGTACTGGCGCTGGTGCTGGTGTTGCTGTCGCCGGAGCCTCTCCCGCCACGAGGGAAACCCCCCTGGAGGAAGAAGGGCTGCGACCCGGTGGCGGCTGGGAGCGGCAGGACGGAGCTGGACCAGGACAAGACAGAGACCGAGCGGGGATGGCCAAGAGCTGGGTGCATTGTCCTCCGGGAGGTTGCCAGCTGTACCCTGCCCGCCTCCCCAGCTTTTGAGTCCTACCTGGGTCGGGCAGCAGCGAGATCTGGAGTCGCCCGGACTGGGCCAGCTTGGGTTGATGACCAGCTGACACCACCACCCCAAGTCGCCACCTGCAGGGCGGAGGGGGAGGGGCAAAGAGGAAAGGGAGGCTGGCTTCGGGGAAACCAGGACTGGATTCAAGGGGGGAGGGAGTAGGAGGAGAGACCGGAGAAAGCATGGCTGGCTGCATCAGCTGGAAGAAAAGGGGGAGGGAGAGTTGTTGGGGTGGGAAGCACTGTGGACCAGGAGGATGAGAGGGGAGGAGGAGGTAGCTGTCACAAGGAGGAGGGACAAGGAAGTGAGGGATCAGGGTTTTTCTAAAGGAAGCATAGGATTTCTGGAGAAGATTCTTCAAGGCCCCACTAGCAGAACTCCTGGAGCATTAGTGGTTAGTGACCACATGGCCTTGGTCTCAGTATAGACCATGCCTCCCAGCACCAGGCTGAGGTGACAGGTTCAGGCCTCTATTTCCAGTCAGTAGTTTCTTTTGCAGGAATTAGGGCAGCTTTGGCCTCTATGCTGTCTAGTGCCCTTTCCACCACACCAGCCTACCTCTCTTTAAGACACTTAAAAACTAATAGAGCAGTCAGGTCTTTCTGACTAAAAGGACCAGGAACAGCAGCCACAGACATGTATTTCTACATATTCATGTGTCCTGCATTGGATTCAGTGAGTCACCTTGGGGAGGTCCCAATTTCCAGAGAATGGAGTAGTTCTCTGAATATAACTGCTTGGGAAGAGAGAGCAGGTAAAATAATTATTGAATTGGAAACAATAGGAAGATGTATCTAGCAGAGAGGAAAACAAAGAGGCATTTATAGGTAGGGGTACCTTGATAAAAAACAAAGTCTCAAAGTGGGTGATGGTGAATGCTACAACCTGCCAGGGTGGACAGAAGGTACAGTGGTTCTGTACCTACAAGTACGGAATTCATACTGACTCACCCCCATGGACTCAGTCCATGACTGAGCTGGAAGGCAGCAGGTAGAGTTATACCTTCAGGGAGTTAGGGGAGAAAAAAATGACTAGAGCAGTTGGGGCTTGAAAAAAAATAAGAGAAAGAGAGAGAGAAAAAAGATGAGGCTCATGTGTAATACAAACATCCCAGCCACATCAAAGCAAGGCTGGAAATTTGCCTGCTCCCTCATCTTCCACATACCTCAGACTACATGTTTCCTGACTTCCTTAAACCTTCTGCTGCTAGGTTCATCTTCCTAGACAACACCATGGAGCCTGAGGGAAGGGATCAGTGGAACCACAGTAGTTGGTTGCACAGGGCTTGCCACTAAACCTGCCTCTTGAATAAGGGTCAGTTTGAGCCAAATCTCCTTTCTCCAGTCTCTTAGAGGTCAGTCTGTATAACTAATCCTTGGGGGTATGGAATTTAGAACTCACAACCTTCATTATTCCTACCTGCTTCTGGCACACGCAACCTTTGGAAAGTTCTTTGTCCAATCGTCATGTAAGGCAGAACAGATACTAGTATAGTGAGTGGTAAGAGCTTGAGCTCTGGGGTCAGTAGTCTTAGCTCTGCCACCGAGCTTGTGTAATCTTGGACTGGTTACTTCATCTTTTAAGCTTCCAACTATCCAACTGTAAAAAGGTATTAATATCTATCTTAACAGGCTGTTGTATAAAGACAGGACATGAATTCAAAGGGTTTTTAGCCCAGTGCCTGGAGCAGAGTATGTACTCAGTTAAAGGTAGTTGATTATGGTGATATTATCATCATAATTTCATTTAGCTCATGTCTTAACCTCCCAGGGAACATTTACTCATAGCACAGGCCACTAATGACTGCTTTCTGGGCTGGATCCCTGCCTAAGGCCACATTCAAAGTTCTGCTCCCCCATAGCTTTGCACTTCAGTAACTGCTAGAGAGCAGAGCTGCTTTCATTAGGAGCAGTGGTACTTGGGGCTGGTCTTCACAGGCTTCAGTGTGAGATATTCAACTATGCCAGCTGGTGCCAAAGCCCACCCACATGGGGCAAGGATACAATCTGCACTCATTTGTGAGCATTGCCTCAGGTTCTGCAAATGTTAAGACTGAGCCAGTCCAAGCCAGAAAGCAGATTGGGGAGATGCCAACTGCTAACTGGAGTGATTATAGGCAGTCTCCTAGCTCTCTCCCAGAGAAAACACCAGCCAACAGCTACCCTGAACGACTTCTGCTCAAGTTAATGAAGCAGTTGAAGAAGCAGAAGCAGCTAATGAAAGCTAAGAACTGGGCTCCTGAGAAAACACTGATAAATCTGTCCCCACTCCTTCACCCCTATGCCCCCTTGTTCTGGGGTCACGCACAGATACTCCCTTTCTGCTCTCACCTCTCAGGTGCCTCCATCAGGACAGGTTTCCTCCCTGGTGACTTGTAACAGCCCTTTGATGTTATCCTATGTATTTCTGGGAAATGTAATCAGTCAGATTAACTTCCTATAAGAGATTCTTTAGCCCACTTTTTTTTCAGGTCTGAGGCCTTGAATAAAAAGACCACAGATAAAAATGATGAGAAAACAGGGTACACCATAGAATAAGTTGGTAGTCTGAGTATTAGAGGGATTTCCTCTTTCATTGGATTTTTTCTAATCTTCTGTGTACACACACACACACACACACACACACTCACACACACACACACACACACACACACACACTTTTTTTGGGGGGAGACTTTGTTTCAGCCAGGAAAGGGATTGACAAAGATGTGACGATGATGAGAAGGAAGACAAAAAGATATTCTCATATATAAAGTGAGTACATACATTCCAGAAGGGTCTAGAAAAGGGAAGACATAGTCACTGAGTACCTCATAAGCACCTTGGGTCCATGTTAGATATCTTATATACAATAATTGAAAATTGAGAGACAGAGAGGTAAAGCAACTTACTCCAAGTCACACAACTACTTAAGGGTAAAGTTAGGGTTACAGCTAGACTTCTGACTTTCAGTCCAGTACTCTTACCCACCTATTCCTTCTCATATATCTAGGACGGCAGCAGCTCACAGGCATCCTGGGTTAAAGAGACAAATCAAGCCGGTTTCAACCCCCCAAAATATTTCCCTAAACACCAGTTAAGTGCTAGGCACTGGATAAGGCTCATTTGGAAACCTAATATTCTTTTTTTTAAAAAAATCCTCACTGAGGTTATGTTGAGAGAGAGAGAGAGAGAGAGAGAGAGAGAGAGAGAGAGATCGGTATGAGAGAACTAGTAGGGATTGCAACTGAGTTAGACTGAAGGCTCTTGGAGACCAAGGCATCCATCCTCTTGAGGGGTCTGAGCACAGACTTGCTCACTCACAAACTCACTCATTCTGGGCTCCACCACAGGGGCAGCAGCTAGAAAACCACCAGTGACATCTGGGGAAGAGCTGAATTCCCAAGCTTCAGGGTGAGGGCTGGAAGGTCAGGGGTCAGGACAGCTCTCTGTTGGGATGGAAGTGCTGGCAAACACCATTGTTCCCCTCAAAAGCCAGAAGGCACTTGTTAACTTGGTTAACATCATTCACCCTATCCTGGTGATTCCCTGAGACCCCACCCTACCCAACTCGAGTGCACAGACCAAACCTCATTTGAAAGCCTGTCTGACCTCATGCTGTGGACTTTCCTGAAACATCTCAAAGGCCCAGTAATCCCAAACAGTCAGCAGCTGTACTTGGTATATCCTTTACCTCTTGCTAAGCAGCTCCAAGCCTGGCACTAGTGGCAGCCAGCCTCAGTTCAGAGCTTACCTTTTCCCAGCACCCTCCAAGCCCAGCACAGGTGACAGTTAACTACAGATCACTTTGCAGCTCCGACCAGGTGGCCCTGAATCAGGCACAGGCAGTGGCTGAACTTGGCCTATACCAAAGTTCCTCCCAAGAGGTCCCAGAACCAACACACCTGGTGCCTGGCTTTAGAACATACCAGGGCACCACCCAATCAGCTCCACAAATGACATACCCAAAAGGGTGGACTTAGTAGGCACCAGGGCCCAGCTGAAGCAAATCCCACTCAGTGGGGTCAGCCCCCCAACAAATAGGTCATTTGCTACAGTCAAGCTCACTTCTCATAGCCAGTCAGCTTGAGAATCAATTCCTCCCCAGTGAAGTCACAGCAGCAATCAAGGCTCCACTATAACAGGAGGACACATACAATCCACAAAAGGGATACCAATGGAGTACCCAGCTCAGATGACCAAGGAAAAAGGACACATACTACCTATAGCCACTCTACCAAGACTGAGAGATACAGCAGTTCTACCTATAAACAAACACAGGGAGGCAGTCAAAATGAGGAGACAAAGAAACATGAAAACAGGATAAAATTTCAGAAAAAGAACTAAACAAAATGGAGACAAGCAATCTATCCGATGCAGAGTTCAAACACTGGTTATAAGGATGTTCAATGACCTTAGGGCAATAGTAGATGAACTCAGTGAGAACTTTAACAAAGAGATAGGAAACAAAAAATAACCAGTTAGAAATGAATGCAATAATTGAAGGATACATTAGAAGAAACCAACAGTTTATTAGATGAAGCAGAGGATAAAATTAGTGATTTAGAAGAAAAGATAGAGGAAAACACCCTATCAGAACAGCAAAAACAAAAACAGAAACTGAGGAGAGTTTAAAGACTTCTAGCTCACATCAACCATACCAACATCCACATCATAGGGATGCCAGAAGGAGAAGAGATTTCATTTTTCAGTGCCAATAGTTTTTTCTTTTTATTGTTTAAAGTATTACAAATAGTAGTACATATGTCTCCTTTTTCACCCATTGACCTCCCCCTGGCCTCCCCTATCCCCCGACACATGCCCTCACCCCCCAGTGTCTGTGTCCATTGGCTACACTTATATGCATGCATACAAGTCCTTTGGTTGATCTCTTATCACCTGACCCCAACCTTCCTCTGCCTTCCCGCTGCAGTTTGACAGTCTGTTCCATGTTTCTTTGTCTCTGTATCTATTTTTGTTCATCAGTTTATGATGTTCTTTATATTCCACAAATGAGTGAGATCATGTGATATTTATCTCTCTCTGACTGGTTTATTTCACTTAGGATAATGCTCCCCAGTTCCATCCATGCTGTTGCAAATGGTAAGAATTCCTTCTTTTTTTATAGCAGCGTAGTATTCCATTGTGTACATGGACCACAGTTTTCTAATCCACTTATCTGCTGACGGGCACTTAGGCTGTTTCCAAATTTTAGCTATTGTAAATTGTGCTGCTATGAACACAGGGGTGCAAATATCCTTTCTGATTGGTGTTTCTGTTTTCTTGGGATATATTCCTAGAAGTGGGATTACTGGGTCAAATGGAGGTTCCATTTTTAATTTTTTGAGGAACTCCATACTGTTTTCCACAGTGGCTGCACCAGTCTGCATTCCCACCAGCAAGCAGTGCGCGAGGGTTCCTTTTTCTCTGCATCATCTCCTGCACTTGTCGTATGTTGATTTGTTGACGATAGCCATTCTGACAGGTGTGAGATGGTACCTCATTGTTGTTTTGATTTGCATCTCTCAGATGATCAGTGACTTTGAGCATGTTTTCATATGTCTCTTCACCTTCCTTATGTTCTCTTTCCAAAGTATCTATTTGGTCTGTTGCCCATTTTTTGATTGGATTTCTTATCTTCCTTTTGTTAAGTTGTATGAGTTCCCTGTAAATGTTGGAGATTAAACCCTTATTGGTGATAACATGTGATAACATTGGCAAATATGTTCTCCCATGCAGTGGGCTTTCTTGTTGTTTTGTTGATGGTTTCCTTTGCTGTGCAAAAGCTTTTTATTTTGATGTAGTCCCATTTGTTTATTTTCTCTTTAGTTTCCATTGCCCTAGGAGCTGTATCTGTAAAGATATTGTTATGACAGATGTCTGTTATTTTGCTGACTATAGCTTCTTCTAAGACTTTTATGGTTTCCCGTATTATGTTTAAGTCCTTTATCCATTTTGAGTTTATTTTTGTGTGTGGTGTAAGTTGGTGGTGTAGTTTCATTTTATTGCATGTATCTTTTTTCAGTGCCAATAGTTTTTTCTTTTTATTGTTTAAAGTATTACAAATAGTAGTACATATGTCTCCTTTTTCACCCATTGACCTCCCCCTGGCCTCCCCTATCCCCCGACACATGCCCTCACCCCCCAGTGTCTGTGTCCATTGGCTACACTTATATGCATGCATACAAGTCCTTTGGTTGATCTCTTATCACCTGACCCCAACCTTCCTCTGCCTTCCCGCTGCAGTTTGACAGTCTGTTCCATGTTTCTTTGTCTCTGTATCTATTTTTGTTCATCAGTTTATGATGTTCTTTATATTCCACAAATGAGTGAGATCATGTGATATTTATCTCTCTCTGACTGGTTTATTTCACTTAGGATAATGCTCCCCAGTTCCATCCATGCTGTTGCAAATGGTAAGAATTCCTTCTTTTTTTATAGCAGCGTAGTATTCCATTGTGTACATGGACCACAGTTTTCTAATCCACTTATCTGCTGACGGGCACTTAGGCTGTTTCCAAATTTTAGCTATTGTAAATTGTGCTGCTATGAACACAGGGGTGCAAATATCCTTTCTGATTGGTGTTTCTGTTTTCTTGGGATATATTCCTAGAAGTGGGATTACTGGGTCAAATGGAGGTTCCATTTTTAATTTTTTGAGGAACTCCATACTGTTTTCCACAGTGGCTGCACCAGTCTGCATTCCCACCAGCAAGCAGTGCGCGAGGGTTCCTTTTTCTCTGCATCATCTCCTGCACTTGTCGTTTGTTGCTTTGTTGACGATAGCCATTTTGACAGGTGTGAGATGGTACCTCATTGTTGTTTTGATTTGCATCTCTCAGATGATCAGTGACTTTGAGCATGTTTTCATATGTCTCTTCACCCTCCTTATGTCCTCTTTCTAAAAGTATCTATTTGGTCTGTTGCCCATTTTTTGATTGGATTGTTTTTCTTCCTTTTGTTAAGTTGTATGAGTTCCCTGTAAATGTTGGAGATTAAACCCTTATTGGTGATAACATTGGCAAAATGTTCTCCCACGCAGTGGGCTTTCTTGTTGTTTTGTGGATGGTTTCTTTTGCTGTGCAGAAGGTTTTTATTTTGATGTAGTCCCATTTTTTTATTTTCTCTTTAGTTTCCATTGCCCTAGGAGCTGTATCGGTGAAGATATTGCCTCATCATATGTCTGAGATTTTGCTGCTTGTGGATTCCTCTAATATTTTTATGGTTTCCCATCTTATGTTAAAGTCCTTTATCCATTTTTAGTTTATTTTTGTGTATGGTGTAAGTTTGTGGTCTAGTTTCATTTTATTGCATGTATCTGTCCAATTTTCCCAACACCATTTATTGAAGAGACTGTCTTGACTCCATTGTATGTTTTTGCCTCCTTTGTCAAATATTAATTGAGCATAGTGGTTTGTGTCGATTTCTGGGTTCTCTCTTCTATTCCATTGGTCTATATGTCTGTTTTTGTGCCAGTAGCAGGCAGTTTTGAGAAACGTGGCTTTGTAGTATAGCTTGATACCTGGTGTTTTGATCCCTCCAACTTTGTTCTTCTTTCTCAAGATTGCTGCAGCTATTCGGGGTCTTTTTTATTCCAGATGAATTTTTGGAGAGTTTGTTCTAGGTCTTTGAAGTATGCCATTGGTATTTTAATGGGAATTGCATTGAATTTATAGATTGCTTTGGGAAGTATGGACATTTTAATGATGTTGATTTTACCAATCCAAGAGCATGGTATTATTCTTCCATTTGTTTATATCTTCCTCTCTGTTTTCAGTGTCCTATAATTTTTGGAGTACAGGTGCTTTACGTCCATGGTTAAATTTATTCCTAGGTATCTTAAATTTTTTGTTATAATGGTAAATGGGATTTTTTTTTTAGTTTCTCTTTCTGTGAGTTCATTGTTGGTGTGTACTGGTAAAAAAGCCATAGACTTCTGGGTGTCAATTTTGTATCCTGCTACATTGCTGAATTCATTTATTAAGTCTGGTAGTTTTTTTATGGAGTCTTTAGGGTTTTCTATGTACAATATCATGTCATCTACAAATAATGACAATTTTACTTCTTCTTTTCCAATTTGGATGCCTTTTATTTCTTCTTCTTGTCTGATTGCCATGGCTAGTACTTCCAAAACTATGTGGAATGGGATTGTGAGAGTGGGTATCCTGTCTTGTTCCTGTTCTTAGGGGAAATGGTTTTAGTGTTTGCCCATTGAGTGTGATGTTGGCTGTAGGTTTGTCATATATGGCTTTTATTATGTTGAAGTATGATCCTTCTATTCCCACCTTGCTGAGAGTTTTTATCAAGAAAGGGTGTTGGATTTTGTCTAATGCTTTTTCTGCATCAATGGATTTGATTAAATGGTTTTTATGTCTCAATTTGTTTATGTGGTGTATCACATTTATTGATTTGTGGATATTGTACCATCCTTGCATCCCTGGAATAAATCCCACTTGGTCATGGTGTATGATCTTTTTAATGTAATGCTGGATTTAATTTCCTAGAATTTTGGCATCTATGTTCAAGCAGGATATTGGCCTGTAATTTTCTTGGTATCGTCTTTATCTGGTTTTGCGATTAGGGTAATGCTGGCTTCGTAAAAAGAGCTTGGAAGTGTTCCTTCCTCTTGAATTTTTTGGAATAGTCTGAGGAGGATAGGTTTAATTCTTCTTTGAATGTTTGATAAAACTCCCCTGTGAAGCCATCTGGTCCAGGGTTTCTGATTCATGGAAGTTTTTTTTTTTATTACTGCTTCAATTTCCTTCATAGTTTTCAGCCTATTCAGATATTTTATTCTTCCTGGTTGAGTTTGGAATGTCGTATTTTTCTAGAAATATGTCCATTTCTTCTAGGTTGTCCAGTTTGTTGGAATAGATTTGCTCATAGTATTTTTTTATGATTCTTTGTATTCCTGTGGGTTCTGTTGTTATTTCGCCTCTTTCATTTCTGATTTATTTATTTGCATCCTCTCTCATTGCTTCTTGGTGAGCCTGGCTAGAGGTTCATCAATCTTGTTTGTCCTTTCAAAGAACCAGCTCTTGGTTTCATTTATCTTCGTATTTTTTTTTGTCTCTATGTCATTTATTTCTGTTCTGATCTTTATTATTTCCTTTCTTCTGCTCACTCTGGGCTTTTCTTGTTGCTCTCTTTCTAATTCTTCAAGTTGCAGCGTTAGATAATTTATTACCAGTTTTTCTTTTTTTTTTTTCTTTTTGAGGTAGGCCTGTAATGCTATGAACTTCCCTCTCAGGTCTGCTTTAACTGTGTCCCATAGATTTTGGATTGCAGTGTTTTTATGGTCATTTTTTTTTCCAGAATGTTTTCTATTTCTTCTTTGATCTCTTTGGTAACGCAATCATTGTTTAATAGCATGCTATTCAGCCTCAAAGTGTTTGAATTTTTTTGGATTGTTTTTATTGTAGTTTATTTCTAATATTATGCCATTGTGATCATAGAAGATGCTTGATATGATTTCCATCTTCTTGAATTTGGAGAGACTTTGCCTGTGTCCCAATATGTGGTATATGTTTGAAAATGTCCTATTGCGCTTGAGAAGAATGTATATTCTGTAGCTTTAGGGTGGAATGTTCTGAAGATGTCAATTAAGTTCAACTGATCTAGTGAGTCATTTAGGATTGCTATTTCTTTGCTTTTTTTTTTTTCTAGAGGATTTATCCAGTGATGTTAATGGGGTATTAAAGTCTCCTAGTATGATTTTATTGCTGTCAATCTCTCCCCTGATATCTTCCAGAAGTTTTTTTTATGTATTTGGGTGCTCCTTCATTGGGTGCATGTATGTTTACCAGAGTTATAACCTCTTGTTGTATTGATACCTTTAGAATTATAAAGTGGCCTTCCTTGTCTCTTGTGATGGTTTTCACATTGAGTTCTATTTTGTCAGATATAAGTATTGCTACCCCAGCTTTTTTAAAATTTCCATTTACCTGAAAGATATTTTTCCTTCCCTTCCCTTTCACTCTGTGTGAGTCCCTTGTTCTGAGGTTGGTGTCTCGTAGATAGCATATATATAGGTCATGTTTTCTTATCCATTCAGTCACTCAATGTCTTTTGATTGGAGCATTTAATCCATTTATATTTAATGAATTATTGATAGGTACTTGTTTGTAGCCATTTCTATTCTTTATGCCTCTGTTCCTTCCTCCCTTTCTATTTCTTCTTTTTACAGCATTCTCTTTAGCATTTCTTGCATTGCTGGCTTGGTAGTGATAAACTCCCTTAGCCTTTTTTTTTCTCTGTGAAGCTCCTTATTTCCCCTTCAATTTTTATTGATAGCCTTGCTGGGTAGAGTATTGTTGGATTCAGTCCTTTGCTTTGCATCACTTTGTATACTTCATTCCATTCCCTTCTCACCGGATGTGTTTCTGTTGAGAAATCATTTGATAATATGATGGGGGATCCTTTGTAGGTAACTCTCTGTCTGTCTCTTGCAGTCTTTAAGATTCTCTCTTTGTCATTAATATTTGCCAACGAAATTATGATGTGGTATGGGTCTTTTGGGGTTCATCTTGCTTGGGACTCTCTTGTACTTGTTTGAATTTTTTCTTCCCCACATCAGGGAAGTTTTCTGTCATTATTTCTTCAAAGAGATTCTCTAATCCTTCCTGCTCTTCTTGTCCTTCTTACACCCCTATTATAACATACTAGAGGCCCAGTGCACAAAATTTGTGCATGGTGGTGGGGGTGGTCCCTCAGCCCGTCCTGCACCTCTCCAATCTGGGACTCCTTAGACATCCCTCTCGCAATCTGGGACTGCTGGCTCCTAACTGCTCCCCTGCCTGCCTGCCTAATCCCCCATAACCATTCTGCCTGCCTTCCTGATGTCCCTAACTGCTCCCCTGCCTGCCTGATCACCCTAACTGCTCTCCCCTGTCTACCTGATTGCCCCTAACTGCCTCTGCCTGAGCCCCGCCACCGTGGCTTTGTCTGGAAGGACGTCCAGAAGATCGTCCGGAAGATGTCCGGTCTATTTAGCATATTTCCCTTTTATTAGTATAGATGTTAGTTTGTTTCATGTTGTCCCAAACCTCCCTTAGGCTCTCCTCCTGCTTTTTATTTTTTTTCTACAATTGCTCTTTTGATTGGGCTTTTTTCTCTACATCATCTTCTAACTCACTAATTCTGTCCTTCACTTCTCCTAGTCTACTGTTGAAACCTTCCATCGCATTTTTAATTGTAGCTATATCACTTGTGATTTCTTCCTGATTTTTGCATAGGTTGTTGATTTTCTTGTACATCCAATTTATGAACTGTACGACCATTACTGTGAATTCTTTTTCTGACATATTGCATGTCTCTGTTTCATTTACTTCCTTTCTTGGTGATTCTTCTTTTTCTTTCCTTTGGGGGTTGTTTCGTTGTCTCCCCATTCTTGCTATCACCAGAAGGTCCAAGTGCCGAGTTGCAGGTGCCTGAGCCATGCGCAGCAGGAGCATCTCATCACCAGAGCATCACTGAAGAGCTCAGACACTGCGACGTGTGCCTGCTGTGGGTCAGCGGGAGCCTCATGCGTCAAGAATCAGAGTCATAGGCACTCAGTGAAGCCTTGTGCATGCACCGAGAATCAGGGTCCCCATGTGTGCGCCGAGAATTGGAGTCACTGGCACTCTGTGCGGCTTCATGCACTCACCTAGAATCAGGTTCCCCGCACGTGTGCACTGAGAAACAGAGTCCCTGCATGCGTGTGCTGAAAATCAGAGTCTCCAAGCGTGCGCCAGGAATCAGAGTCCCCATGTGTGCGTGCCAAGAATCGAGAATCAAAGTCTTTGGTGCTCGGTGAGGCCTTGCATATGCACCGATAATCAGAGTCCCCCTACATACACATGACGAGAAACAGTGTTCCTGAATGCATGCAGGGAGAATCAAAGTCAGTGTCACTTAGTGCGGCCTCTTGCTCATGCCGAGATTTAGTCCATGCACATGCATGTTGATAATCAGAGTTTCCATGTGTTGGTGGGAGGCCCGCTCATGTGCCATGGGTCGCACAGGCCCTATCCTACTGCGGAGGGCCAGCAGGGAGGGGGATGCACTCTGTGACTCACAGAAATCTGCGACCAGGGTGTCTGGAGTCTTGGTGTCCCTGGATCTGCAGCTGTGGTAGCAGGTCTTTGTCCAGAGTGGCCGTAGTATCCCGATTTGCATCCGAGGCCAGTCTGGGTGGTGGTTAGGCTAGAATCCTAGTCACAGCAGTTCTGCCCTTCAAGATGGCAGTGGTTTATGTGCCAGCGCCAGCCACTTGGGAGTGTTTGCAGCAGCAGCAGCAGCAGGGTCTTGCAGTCTAAGACTGCCTGGTCCACCAGCCCCCAAAAGTCCTGCAGGATCTAACTGTCCCTAGCTCACACACACACACTCACTACACACATGCACACACTCCCCTTTCACTCACTCACTCACTCACTCACTCTCTCTCCCTGCCGTCTTGCCAGTCACTATCTTCCTTCCTCTTGCCAATAATTTTTGTGTGTGTGTGTGTGTGTGTGTGTGTGTGTGTGTGTGTGTATTCTTTAGGGTTCTCCACAGTATCATGTCATCTGAAAATAACAGCAGTTTTTCTTCTTTCTTTCCAATTTGGATGCCTTTTATTTACTTATTTTTTTCTGTCTGGTTGCTGTGGCTAGGACTCCAAGTATTGTGTTTAATAAGAGTGATGAAAGCAGAAAGCAAATGTCCCTGTCTTGTTCCTGATCTTAAGAGAAACACTTTGTTTTTCCCTATTGAGTATGATGTTGGCTGTCATTTTTCATATATGGCTGTTGAGGTATGACCCCTCTATTCCCATTTTTATGAGAGTTTTCATCATAAATGGATGTGAGATTTTGTCCAATGCTTTCTCTGCATCTTTTGATAAGATCATATGATTTTTAATCCTTCATTTTGTTTATGTGGCTTATCACATTAATAGATTTGCAGATATAGACTCAACCTGGAATACCAGGAATACATTCCTCTGATCATGGTGTATTGAAGCAGGGGGTCGCTCAGGGGTGAGGACTACGGAGCCCCAACGCGCTAGGGTGTCTGCATGCACGACTCCGGAGACCAGGTTCAGTGATGCAGATCCATTTTATTGTGGAACTACAGGGGTATATATAGCATGAGGGGACCAATCAGAGGGAGACACGTTGCTACAGGCGACCAATGGCTAAAAGGCTGGGGTACTGTTCACGTGGCTCTAGGAGTTCGTTCAGGTGGGCGTTGCTACTTCCTGGCATTGCTACTTCCTGGTGTGCTGAGGAAGCATGTCATGGTGGAGTGTGCTCACACTATTGCATCAGCCGCAGCTCTGAGATATACTTCCCGAGCTCCATATACATCTCCCCCTTCCTTTCTAATTAGCACCAAAGCAAAGGAGTTGTCACTACTCAGAAGGAGATAGAAGGGTGGCCTTAACGGGTAAAAAAAGGAGTAGCAGAGGCACGTGCCACTGGAAACTGGGTACTGTC
>NW_005357271.1:191269-191783 GCF_000412655.1 Myotis brandtii | reverse complement strand
TGGTGTATTGTGAGGGCTGAGAGAGGGTTCAACATGTCCAGCATCTAGTTGTTCCTGTACTAATTGCTTAAGGGCAAGTAATTTCTCTTGCGGTAAAGGCCACTGTTCTACCCATATGGGGTCAGTGGTGTCCCATGATAACTTTATCGGCTGTGGCGCCAGTGGGTGAACAGTGGCCCCTAGGATTGGGGGGGGCAGTGCGGTGTATATGATTGCATTGACCGCCTCAAGGATGTCTCGGCCCCACAAAGTGTGGGGGATGTCAGTCATGAAGAGTGGGAGGAAAATCCCGGTATTCCCGTCTGAGTCCGCCCAGGAGAGTCCTCTGGCAGCTTGGGAAGCCCTCTTGTAGCCGCTGATTCCCTGAACTAGTGGATCGAAAGTGGTCGGCCATTTGGAACTCTGCTTCTCCTCTTAAATAACCGACACGTCTGCCCCAGTATCTGCTAGCCCTTCTATTCTCTCTCCCTCGACCGTTAAGGTAAGGAACGCCTTGCTCTGTGTAAGAGGTAGC